>NW_024581108.1:26055940-26261015 GCF_017639235.1 Corvus kubaryi | reverse complement strand
TCAGGAATAGCCAGGTTTAGCTCATTCTGTCTGCCCAGAGAGGGGGGGATTTGCTCCTGAATCCCCTGGAATGTTCCAGGCCAGGCTGGACACTGGGGCTGGGAGCAGCCCGGGACAGTGGGAGGTGTCCCTGCCCGTGGCAGCGCTGGCACTGGATGAGCTTTAAGGTCTTTCCAACCCCAAATCGTTCTGTGAGTCTTAGAGCCCTGAAATTCTCATGACAGAGGTGGAACTGCAAGAGCTTAAGGTCCCTTCCCAAAAAAACCCCATTGCACGACTCTGCAGCTTCTGGAGCCCTGGGTCCATGGAAATGCAGTTTCAGAGGAGCTCCGAGGAAATGGTGTTTTGGGGAGAACAGAGTGGCTGGAAGAGAGGAACAGGAACAGTCTCCTCGAGCAAGCCCTTGTGTCTCAGAGAGCGGGATCGGCTCGCTCCTAACGCACCTGGTGACTCCCAGAGGGGGGGATGGAAATGCAGCCCTGGTCCGAAAGAAACCCTGCCCGGGAAGGCGGGCTGGGATTGTGAGCTGGCTGCGGGAGCTCGCTGGTAAAGGCGATCTTTTGGGTGTAAAGGTGCGCCTTTGTCTCTGTGCGAAGCACCCGGCCGTAGCGCCCTTTGTGCTGCTGTCTCCTGATTTCCTTCAACTTTTATTAAACTGTCCCTTTTCTTCAACTTTCCTTCAAATTCTAGAGTGAAGCTCGTTTTGGCAGCTGCGCGTGCGCGGATCCTTGCGCGTGCGCGGGCGGGGACGCATCACCGCTGATCCCTCCGCGGGCAGGACCGCATCACAAATAGTCCCTCCTGGCGGATCACTCCGCCTGCGCATGCGCATAATCGCTGAGCCCTCCGCGGGCGGGCCGCATCACCGCCGATCCCTCTGTTCTGAACGGGATTGTGATGTTGGCTTTTTGCACGTTCCATCATTGTTAGGAATGGATTGTGATGTTGGTTTTTTCATGGTCCTTAATGTGAGAAAAGCTTTGCCTCGGTTCTGTGATGTAATGCTGTAGAATGTCTGCAGTTTGGGTGCTCACTTTGGGAAGGATGGGGAGGGGGTCTTCGCATTCCTGAAAAATCTTATCAGAAGAAAAGAACCCGAAACCAGACGGAATGGAGCCAAGGAAAAAGATAAGACTGATAAGATGATACTCAGCAACTCCAAAGAATTAATGAATGATGCATGATGGTGATGAATAAAAGCGATGTACTTTTAAAGCCGATCTTTTGGCTGTAGAGGTGCGCCTTTGGCTCTCTGCCGAAGCAGTGAGGGCACTGGGGCCTTACTGGGAGCACTGGGAGGGCACTGGGGCCATACTGGGAGCTCTGTGAGGGCACTGGCGCCCATACTGGGAGAACTGGGAGGAGGGCACTGAGGACATACTTGGAGCACTGGGGCCATACTGGGAGCACTGGGAGGTCACTGAGGCCATACTGGGAGCACTGGGAGGGCACTGGGGCCATACTGGGAGCACTGGGAGGGCACTGAGGCCATACTGGGAGGTCACTGAGGCCATACTGAGAGCACTGGGATGTCACTGAGGCCATACTGGGTGTGCTGGGAGGGCACTGGGGCCATACTGGCAGCATGGGACCGCCGTGGGTCCACCGGTGCAGCTCTTTTAGTGACACGGGGCAGCGGCCACTCTGCAGTACCTTTTGAATATTTCTTAGACCATTGTCAGTATTTTATTCCGCTCACACTTCCCAGCCTTTCCCGTGCTGCTCTTTTTAACCAGCAGCGCTGCCCCGATGGTCCCGCGGTGCAGCTCTTTTAGTGATGAGGGGCAGCAGCCACTCCTGCTGCAGTACTATTAAAGCATTTTCGACCATTCTATTTTATTCCCTTCACAGATGCGACCTTTGCCATGACACCTTTGAAGCAGCACCCGTGCCCCAGCTGCCCCTCGGTGCAGCTCATTTTATCCTGAGGAAGTGGCTCCTCCTGCTACGGTGCTGTTATTAATTCTTAGACCATTCTCTGTATTTTATTTGTGAGCAGATATTTCTACTGCAAGGTATGAAAGAAACAACTGAACTTCTTTGCATTCCATTTCTTACA
The DNA here is from genome assembly GCF_017639235.1 of Corvus kubaryi. Classification (NCBI taxonomy): domain Eukaryota; kingdom Metazoa; phylum Chordata; class Aves; order Passeriformes; family Corvidae; genus Corvus; species Corvus kubaryi. Next base: position 26,258,956 of record NW_024581108.1, on the reverse strand, counting down.
TATCTCAAAGATAAGGTCAAGGACAGCTGATAGATTAAATTATGAATCATCAAAACACCCAAATTGCGTTCTTGTACTATAGGATGCTCCTGCTGAGTTTTACACAGCTTTCAATTTACAGAATACATCAACAAAGCCCTGCATTTTGAGCTTACTGTCTGGCCACAAGCTGACCTACCACTCCCATGAAGCACCGCTGTTCTACTGGAACCAGAATACGACCTAAACTGTCTTTCCTGCATACTGTCTACTCAGGGATTGCAGTAGTCCACTCATTGTCTGTCTTCCACCAATTATCCATCCTAGATGTTTTGCTATACATTCTATGTACATTTAGATAAAATTCTTCCATTCTGTTTCCATTATTCATTCTTTTTCAAACCTTAGCTCACCTTAAGATCCCTACTTTGGGACTGGAGAAGGTCTTGGATGTATCCTTTAGGATCCTTGGAGAAACTCAGCATAAAATCACGTTGTATTTTCAGCTGATTTATGGACTCAATTGTCTCATGAATCTGACAGAAAAAAAACCAAAGCAGATATTCTTTAATTTCTCCCATGCTCCAGTGACCGTCAGGTCAGCTGTTACTATCTTTGCATTCCTGGTAATGTACAAAGGTGACAATTCTACACCACAGACTTGTGCAGGCTCCTAGGGGTTTTTCAATTAAAAAAGCGGCAACTTAACTGCAATCCTGCCACTACATTTTGGTTTCACTTGCACTTATGCAATACAAGTATGTACAAGTATGTACTTCCTGCACTGAACTCCTGCATGGCACGCAGAGCTAAGCCATGTCACTGTACAATGTACGGCTTCATGTTCTTTGCCGGAATCCACTTGATTCCTTCACCTGTGGAGAGACATGCAAATCCCTTTCCCCATGTTATAAGATCATATGGTCTTTATATTTTTCCTGCTTCTAAATTCTTAATTAAAACTGGGGGGTGTTCTTTCAATTTTGCTTTTTTGTTGTTCAAGAAATATCTGTAAATGAGGGGGTCAGGCTCTTCTGCAGAGCTGTTCAAGAAATTATAAACATACAAGGCTTTATTCAACCTTCTTTGAGGTGTAGCCTGGGCTTCTCCCCCTTTCTGTTGATCTAAAATGCATTTTAAAGTTTGATGTGTTCTTTTTAGGGTACTTTTTAGCAGTTGTTTAAGATACGGTGAGCAAATACCACTGTATCTTACAGCTCTTCTTAGTTCTTTAATTTGGAAAGTGGGGATGGGAACCCACGTTTTAGGACTGTCAGGCTGTTGGCTAGCTATCACAGGCTTTAGTTAATAGACTAAGACTTTCATCTTTACAGATTTGGCGTCTTATTTCATGCCAATCTGTTAATTGAGAAGAATCTGAGCACTTTGGAGGATTTTTTGATTCAGAAGGTAGCGCTGACAAACTCTCAGACCTCGTTTTCTCTTTCTGGGTCGCAAGATCCCCGCCGCTCGCTGGCGGGACTCTGGGGCTCATTGCAAACAAATCTGGCTGCTTTTCAGGGTTTACCTGTGTTAGATTTAAAGCATCAGCTCTGGCAGAGCGGCTCTCCGTCTCCCTTGCCACTGGAGCTGCATAATTCCCACCCGTTCCCCCCCTGCTGGCGGCTTCTGAGGCGAGGCTGCGCTGCGCGGAGGGATACGGCTGGGCGGCGGCGGGATACAGCTGCACGGTGTCGGTATACGACTGCACGGTGCCGGGGGACCCCGGCGGGGGCGGTGATGGCACGGCCGATCTCCGTGGTGGCGGGCGAGGAGGCGGCGGGGCCGCGGGGGACTGGCTCCGTGACTCCGGCACGGCCGATCGAGGCGGCGACGGGCGAGGGGGCGGGGCGGAGCTGCGCGGCGGTGGCGGGGGGGGGCGCCCGGCCCGCGGCGAATATTTCCACTCACGCTGCACAAGCCAGGATGAGTTTTGCGGTTCTCTTGTCCCGGCGTGATATGGCATTAAATAATTTGATTCCCACTGAGTCCCAAAAGTCTCTGGTGTAGACTGCTTTAGAGTCAGCGATTGGGACATGGGTCACAGTCCATGCTATGAGATCTTTCAGTTCTTTTTTTGCCAATTTAGTTGGACGGGACTTAATGAGAGGTTTTAGGTGCTGATAGACATCCTTCTGTTGGGCAGACACATGCTGACCCATGACTGGATTACTCGGTGCTCACCTTTGCCGGCCTGTCGCGGCAGGTGTCTCTCGTTGAGGTCCGGTCCAGGCTCTGACCCGTCGCAGTGTCCGTCCGGCCTCCACACGCCTTCCTTTCAGGCATCTCCTCTTGTTAGCAGCTGCACACGCTTTCCTTTCAGGCGTCTCGTTTGCAGCTGCTCAGGTCACTTCGTTTCAGCGACCGACTACATGTTCACCGAGAAGTCTCCTATATGCGGAAAAATCCCTTTTTGCCCCTCTAAAACGCGGGCGCCAATTTATAGGAGAAAGTTTCACGAAGGATGTCCGGACTTCAGGCGGCTCTCTTGAAAGCTGTTTATTGCATAGGCGAAGTTACAGCATTTCAGGGAGTGGGTATCCAGAGCCAGCTCTACAGCTGCCAGCTCCAGCTGTAGGCATACCTGAAGCCACTTTCTGTTCAAGTTACAAAGCATTATATACTTTTCTTTGCAGAGTATCTTAACACATAACAACACAATACCTTTACATTTGCCTATAGCCTATCATAACTACTACCATCACCATATTATAGTCATTATTATCCAATCACAAGAGTAAGTAAGTTACAATTTAAGCTTACAGTGGAAAATTCTCAGACCTTTCTTCTTCTTGCTACATCAACATTTCTTGTTTGGCTGCCATATCTCTCTTTTTGGTGAAGACATGTTTTCTATTTACTTACGCTCTTCTTGAGACTTATTTACTTGGTGAAAAACATGTCTTTGTAGTCACATACCTTTGTCCTACTCCTAGAAATCTCCTTCCAACTCATCTCCAACCTTTGCCTTCTCAGTTACTCATCGATCACTGTTTCAGCAAAACATCTTTTATTCTATACCAAAACTTGCTTCCATTTCTACCTCATCCCCAGTTTCTACATTCACAGATCTTTCTGCCAAGCCTACATACCTGTGAAGATTTCTTACCAAACTTTCATCCTCCCCAACAGGAAAGGGAATGGGGGACTGGCTTGTGCAGAATTCACCTTTATGTGATTATGGGAGTATATGGCTCCTACCAGAACCTGCTGGAAGTAGAGAAGCACAGCCCCAAATCTCTGCACTGTGGGTGGAGTCACAGAACCTAAACTGGCACAAACCGGAACCCCAAAGTTAACCATGAGAGAACAGGCCAAAATAAAGATCACTGTCCCTATGGAAAGGCAAAAGGAATTGTCTGGGACTTGGATTGTCCCTTTAGGTGATGCTGGTTGCTGTGATTTATATAATTCCATCCGACTGCCAGAATTTCCCAGCCCAGGGGTTTTGGCTGACACAGCAGCACAAAGATCGTTCTCTGTGTGGTGGCAAGATTTGGGTTTCAGTATCGGCTTTCCTAGTTTAGATGAATTATACCTATAGCCTTGACTTCCATGCTGAATTCCTCCTGGAATAGCCTCACAGTGCCTCACAGGGAGTATTCCTGTCCCCATGCGGAACTGCCGTTTAACACCAGCTTTGTCAGAAAAGGTCCCAAGGAAGATCAGTGGGATCAGGACAAAGACAGGTTTATATTCCATAGAATTTTCTATTTATAACCCTTGTCCCCCAGCCCCACTGATGTTCTTGTGGGGGTCTTGACCAAGTTCCCTGGAATTCAGCTGATTTTCACCCACCCTGAGGTCGAGCTCCAATGGGTGTTTTAAAGCAGGAGAAGGTGGTAGCTGGGCATGCTCCCAGCCCAGAAAGCTGATTTCATTTCAGAGCCTGAGGAGTGGCCTCTGGAAGTTCTTTTCCCTGAGGAAAGGGATGCACATACCCACCTTCAGGGCACCTCAAGTCTGACTTGCCTGTTAAAACCTTCCCTAAGGTTCTGCAGTTCTGGTTGGATCCCTGAAAAACTCAAAGCTTAATCCAAACAAAACTGTATCAGACTTTAACCTTTTATTTTACAGCATCTCCAAGGGCTGTTGCTTGGGATCTAATTTTTGTGAGGTAAGATTCCCTTGGCTTTAATAACTGCTCTTGCGTGATATCCTCAGGCTGGAAAGGAAGGGATTCAGACACACCTGGGTGAGTGTGTAGGAGCTCTGAGAGGTTAGCCCTGGGAATTGCTGACTGAGCCCCTCCTCAGAGACAATGTGCTGACATTCCCTAGTCCCAGCTGGTTTCTTGGGGTATTTTTGGGGTGCTGGTGGGGTCTGTCTGGGGCGAAGCATCTCAGGGTGCCTGTTCAGAGCAGCCCACCGAGGGCAGAGCTTTATCTGTGCCCATCCAAGCACTACCTGGGCATCCCAGTGCCCATCACTGTGTTCCCATCCCTGGGATGTGTGTTTTGCAGAGGAGACCCGACTGGGAGACAGCTCCATCTTGTGCCAGATGGAAGTGCTGGCCTGGCGCTGCTCCATCCCTGGCTCCCCCAAACTGTGCCACGAGTCCTGTAGCCGGAAGGCAGCACCTTCTCGCTGCCCGGCCCACCTGGAACTGCTGGGAAGGAGTGGGACGTGGCACCGGTCCCAGGCGACCCGCCAAGGGCTCCAGTGGTGCCCGTGCCTGCGGTGCACCCCCAGGCTCAGCTGCTGCCTGGGAGCAGTTCTCCGGGACAGCCGCCTTCGGTAGCAGAAAAGGCCTAGTGGTACCTCCAGCCCCGAGCCCAAAGGCACTGGTGTTCCACACTGGAGAGGTGCTCCGGCCAGGAAGGCTTTCTGGCTGTTGGCTTTGCCACGCCATTCTCTGCCACAGCAGCAGCCTTGGCCGTCGCACTGCCCCGGCTGCAGCTCTGCTTCTGGTGCCAGCAGAGAACACAGTAGTGGAGGGTCCTGTGCTGGCCAGGACCTCTGGGAAGGGCAAGGAGCCTGTTGGGAAATGATGGCCTCTGAAGGCTGCCCTGCTGGGGGCTGGAAGGCTTGTGGAGGATAGCCGTGCAACGGGGCTGTGTGTGGCCCTCCGGTTGAGCTTCCCTGACCTCTGGACGCTGCGGAGCGTGCTGCGTGCCATGGGCAGGACACCGCAGGGTGCAGCTCATCCCCTGTAAACACAAGGACAGGAAGTGCTGGTTTGCTTTCTGCGGCTGCCAGCCTCCTCCTGCCCTGCACTCCCTGGCCAGCTGGGACACACAGAGAAAACAGTACAGCATTTTCAGTGGTCACAAATAAATGCATTTGAAGAGTTTTTACTATTACTGAATTCAGGTATTTTGGTTTGACAGAAAACCAAGACAAGACCACACAGAGTCTCCAAATCTCCAGTATGTGAAAGGAAAAATAACAGAGTAAGTGTGGCAGTGTACAGCCATTACCAATATAAGCAGTGTTAGTCAGCTTCTCAACATTGCTTTTTAGTATTTTATGGGAAAAACATTCAGCCTAAAACTTCTTATCCGTAAGCTATTGGGGGTTATAGGAGAGGGAACCTGACACTTAGTAAATTGCATAGGAACCACAGCTTAAAGTTACTCGATGTCTTCTGGCCTCACAGGATGAGGCAGAGGTATAACTGATTTCTTCTCTGTATCTCTGGAAAGAGCTTTTCTCATATCTATAGCAAAAGGAAAAAATGTTGTTATAGTAACACAGTCGTACAAAGCCATATTAAGTGACTTCTCCATTAAAATAAGGTAATTTTGAATCAAGAAAATTTCCTAGAATCATATGACTACCTCAAATTGGAAGGGACCTATAAGGATGCAACACCTTGCTCTGCACAGAACTACCTAAAACTATACTGTATGATTAGGAGCATTGTCCCGATATTCCTTGAACTTCGACGGGCTTGGTGTCATGACCATTTCCCTGGAGAGAGACCATTGCAGTTACCAACCACCCTCTCAGTGAAGAAGTTTCAAGTCCCTGTTACGGGAGGAAAGGAAGAAAGCACTGCCATTCCTTTGCGTTTACTCTTGTTTTGCAGTTGATTTTGCCAGAGATGCTACAAAATGCGTAAATGGCAAGATTAAGTTTTGTAACTGATATAATCTTAAGTAGGAAAAGTTACCTAAAGGAGGATACAAAAATCCCACTAATCAGCTATCTGAAATTGTTTCATATACCAAAAAAAAAAAAAATACTCTTACAAACAAGCCCAGGAACCCTAAACGTGAGAATTGTTCCATTCAATTTGAGACAGAACAAGAACTTACCGTAAGCATCTTCATCTGGCTCCCCACTGCTAGCTGAGTAGTACTCTAAGACTGTCCGGTACACACTGTAGCCTAGTTGCTTATACATATTTACAGCAACCTGATTTGATACTCTCACAAAGAGATCGACAAAAAATCCACCCTTTCTTTAGCAGGGGAGGAAAAAAACAAACAAACAAATAAACAAAACCACAATAAGGAATCGTACATCAATGTATTTCTAAATAACAACCCATAAATTGTAATCAAACCAAAGTGAGTCTGATGTAGTACACTAATCAAACATCTTTCACAATGTAATAACAGATACACTCCTTTACCAAGGGAAAATTCAAATATAGACACAAATTTAATTTTATTTTTGTCGCACGGCCCTTCTACACCAGTTAGTGAGTGCAGAAATTTGGACAGAAAGAACGGGACAAGATAAACACCCCCACAGGCCTAAATCCATATGATACGATTAAAAAAAAAAAAATCCATGTTTTAGATTGCTTGGATTAGGAGGAGTGGAATCGGTCACAAAATCCAGTTGCCTAACAGGAGATAGCCCCTTAACTTCACAAGGCAAATTTTTTCAAAACATGGTACTATTTTCCAATTTTACCAACCGTAGTACGGTTACCCTACCAGAATCAGTTAAGGACATTTCCCAGTGGGTTCATCTGACACTAAATTAAATTTTCTCAGGTACAAGTAACCAAACACGGAATGGCAAGTAAGCTAAGATACTCTCTGCAGTACAAAATTTGTTCAAGATTGTGCCTGAGGGTATTGCACAAAGCCCACAATTACTGAACAAGTATGTTGGAGGCCCTACAGGAAACAGTGGTGACATTTCACAAAGCTCTTTTCCTGTCAAGAAATGTTCTTTTACACAGTATCTCTACTGGAATTCAGGCCACGTACTCCTCACTCTGGCAAGTTAGCTTTCAGAAAAACTGTGAGATTTTAAACTGCTAAGCAACTTTCGTAACTCTTTTTCTCCAACTATGAGGAATTTCAGAAAATCAGAACACTACGTAAAGCCAAATTCTGCATGTAAACCAGGGACAGGTGTCTGTAGAAATATTACTTTAAAATATAAATTTAAACTAGACATACTACTCACTTTTCTGAAATTTCTTCCAGGAGCTCCATCAATTTAGCAGCCAAACCCAGACGTCGAAATTCTGGTGCAACAGAGAGAGCAGTAACATGTCCATGCCATTCTTCCCTAGCCACAGAGCCTTCGGCTTTGCCCATGACTGTGAACATACAGAGCGCATCAGCACAGCAGTGCCTTTGGAGTAATGCACTGCTCGCAGCCAGGCGACTTCACAAGAGGAATACGCCATGGATAAACAAATGTTACAATGGTCACGGTAAAGGCTCAAACAGGGGTGTCTACCTTATCACTCTATGATTCGGCGGCCACTAAAAATGTCATTTTGCTCAAATATTACAACAGTTTCTTGACTAGTGTAAAAAAACACTGAACAAGTTTGCAGATTCTTGCTTGAGGTGGCTTCTAATGCAAATTTTAAGCAATTCTCATGAGTCTTTCCCTGAACCAAAATTTAAGATCTGACTAAAATAATGGAGGAGCAGAGGGCTAGAAGCTCAAAACTACCATTCCAGCAACTACTGGGGACTTCTGGAGATTATGGGGGAATAGAGCTTGGGAAGCTTCACCAATCTGGAAACAGAAAGCTAGGGCCCTGCAAACACGACGTGTTGAAGGGGAAAAAAAAAAGAAGTGGAGGTGGGGATGGTGTTTTGGGGAGCTTCCTTCTAGTTTCTCTCCTTTCCACACTGGGCCGATCCAATGTGAGTTTATTAATGAACATTCACACATCCACAATGTGCTTTTACAGGTGTCACAGTCACTGCTAATAAGCAACTAGTGTGGTGGGTACAGAGAAATGTTCTATATAGCACGCATACTTGCAGCTTTAGTATGTCAAATACTTTATTTCTCGGGTCCCTGCAAAAAAGATTACTCTGCCCCACCCCACCTCCTGGCAGTTCTCTTTGGCATGATTTCTGAAAAACACAAATATTACACAGCAAATCAGCAAATGACATCCAGGCCCAAAGCTTTCCCTTACAGGGCAATGCAAAACGCAAACCCAGCACTTTTACTGACTCTGTGTAGGGAGCGTAGGGGCTTAATTCCAGATTACAGAAACACCCATTCACCAAATACGGGTGGATGTTACCACAGCTGCGCTAGGAACATCAAACTGGAAGCTACTGCCGTGAGTCTTGCATAATACCCTAAGACATTTAAGAAACGGGAAGATGCAACGCAACGTTCCTCTTCCATGTTGGATATTTGGTAAACGCGAAGAGTAAGAAAAGCTCCCGCGTCACAATCCCCGAAATAGGCAACGAAGGGAGACGTTACCGCCGGAACACCCGGCACTCACTGTAACCCATCAGCTCCCCGCCGGGCGCCTCGGCGACGATGAAATACTCGGGCCAGTGGGCGAGGTACTGCAAGTAGAACGGAATCCCGTACTGGGCGCTCGGTTAAGGAGCAACTGCGGCCGCCACGGCTGCGCCGCCCGCGCCCGGCCCCGCGCCCCTGCCCCGGCGGGAAGGATACGGTCTCGGTCAGCGGGTCCAGGTTGCTGTGGGGGAAGAGAGAGCGGCGCTCACCACGGGGTCGGCCCGCCCGGCCGGCGGGGCGCCCCGAGGACCCCGCGGGGTGGGGAAGCGCGCAGGGGCTCGGGGGCAGGGAGAGGGGACAGCCGGCGCTCACATGTTGTTGAATCGGAAGAGATCGTCGCACGTGAAGGCGCGGAGCGTTGTCATGATGATGGTGATCACGACGATGACGGCGAGGGTGACGGTGATGACGCTGCCCCGGAAGCGCTCCCGCGCCCAAGGGCCACTTTCGCCACGGAAAGCCGGGAGACGGGGCACCCCCACCCCCTACACAGCCCTGCCCCGCCCCGTAGAACTAGCCCGGCCCCATCTCGCCCCAGTCCTGTCTCGCCCCGCAGAACCGCCCTGGCCCGGCCCGGCCCGGCCCCGCCCCCGCCTCGCGGACCCACCCCGGCCTGGCCCCCGCCTGAGAGCTGCCGCAGCGGGCCGTGCCGAGGCGGGGGAGGCGCGGGATCCCTGACTGAGAGCAGCGGGCGGGCGGGCGGCCGGCAAGGCTGAGCCGGCCCGTAGTGGCGGGAGGCGCGGTGGGGCGGGGCCCAGCGAGGCCGCAGTACCAGGAGCGCTCTGAGCTTGTGCAGCTCCACCCCGAGCGCACACACACACTACACGTAACGCGACATGACCACACGCGGGAAAAACAACTCTGCATCTGGAAAGACGCCGCCGGACGAGGCCGGACACAGGCTGGAACTGCCGTGCCCAGCACATGCTCCTCTCAAGAGGAAAGAATCCCCCACCGGCTCTCAGCACCAAAACATGACTGATCCTGAACACCCCTCACCACTACACTGACTTAAGCAGCTCGCCCGTCCCACTTTGCAGTCTCTCCACCCCACCCCCTCAGATCACTGGCCCTTCAACTTCGCTTTCAGAGGGCTGCGTGTCAGAATCCATTCTCAAGAAGGACCTCATCAATTTAACTGGGATGCTGCTGCAATCAGCAGGCAGGTCCCTCTTAGTCATTTGCAAAAACACGGGGCTGGAGGTCATGCCAGCCAACATTGACCTCTTCCACAGAAATACTGTCCTCAGTAGTGCACAATACTCCAGTCACTTGTTCTACAGCATCTCCTGTGGCACCCAGAAAAACAAAGAAACAAGATATCAGCTATGCCCATAAGCATTCACCTACTCCACACGACCCGTGCCATTCCTCTCACCTCCATCAGTGTAATTCAAATGCTCAGCTATTTCTGAACAGAGTTACCTCTGCAAGGGACCCAGATCACTCTCCAGTTACTCTGAAGAAAGGTTTGCTCCAACGTTTGAGGCTATACTGTGGGTTTGATTTTTGTCTTCAAAAATTCTGCATGAGATACAGTGCATGGAGTTTGGGTACATGTCTTGGGAAAATGAAGGATGTCTTCCTTAACCTGGAATATGGAATCAGGAGATGCTGGCAAGGCTACGCCAGACAGAGCGTAGCAATTGGAGATCCGTCAGAGTTCGGATAATTTAAGGGTCAACATTTTGGTAGGAAGAAGTTGATTCAAGGTCTGTAGTTACGGTGCAACAGTGATGTGGGATGATAGGAAGAGACTATGCTTTTCAGGATGGTGGTGGAGGTGTGAGGGGGGATATGAAACTTGGGAAAAGGAATAGACCATTTCAAGGCTGATTCTTGGTCCTTTGCGGTGTTAGCGAATGTACGGCTTCATAATACTCTCCCACCTGAGGCATTCTTTTCCTGCAGAACTACAAGAATGATATGATGACACACCCTTAAGAGGAGAAAAAGCTCAACCATTCCCTTGACTGCCGTGACTAAGACACTCTCTCCAGTCACCCTGGACTTTGGGCTGTTTTGCTGTACTCAAGATAAAGCCTTTACTGCTGAGGTGCTCAAAGGCACTCCTGTTACTGTGACTGAAGTTGGTTCAAAAGCTGGTCATGGCTACAGCGGTCTTACTCTTATCAAATTAATTCCCAGTATTGTAGCCTAAACCAGTATTTCCTATTCAGTGAGTTTGGGTTTTTATTTTAAATGACTGACTACACATCAATATATAGTTCTGCTAGTATGAAAACTGTGCAGGCCAAATCTTGGGTGGCTATCTCTGCTGAGTGAAGAACAGGTAAAACAACTTTAGGCCTTACTTAAGCATAAGTACAGAGATTATCAAAGACTTTCTCCCTTTCACAATTACCTTTTACTGTATATTACAAGTGGAATACCATTCAGTCTCAGCTACGATGTGTGGAATGTAAATTAAAAGGCAATTTTAGCACTCCTATGAAGACAAAGGGGATTTCACCCTTCAGAGAACAAGTATTTTCCACAGCTATTTTTATTTTCAATTACACCATAATCGAGCATTGACAATTAGTGTCTTAAAAGCTACAAAAGCAGGATTTCAACCCAGCAAGAAATTTAGAATCAACTTTAAATTCAATTACAAGTCACTGTCCTACAGGGACCTTCTCTAGAATGTTTAATGTTAGCAAGTTTCACTATACATACTCAAGGTATGCTGTATTTCAAGTATCAGTGGAATTTTGTCTACAGGACTCATCAATAAATGAAGACATTCACATATTTAGAAGAATCATAATTGTGGTTTTACTGGTATCAATTACCGTGAGAAGAAGCAGCTGTTTCTCAATATAGAAAAGTGATGGCAAACTTAATAAATACTTAAGTGTGTGGTATTTAAGTGCATGGCTTAGGTAAAATTTTGTTGGTTGTTGTTTTTTTTGGGTTTTTTTGTTATTTTTTTTACTATTCTTTTAAAGTGCTTTGCATGATCTACCATCAAAAGAGGCCTGTGTGAAGGCCAGTACTGGCATGGCTGATATTGCAGGAAAAGAAAAGTTAAGCATTCACACAGTCAAACTTTAATTTGAATATTATATTTAAAAAAAAAAAAAAAAGCGCCAAGGCCCACACATTTAGATACAGATTACAAATGTTTCTAGGTATCTTAGAATACAACCAAAGAACATGTTACACTCAGGTCAGGAGAACCAGCCTGTTCTGATACAATTTATAAACTGACAAAGTCCACAGCAAAGCAATTGCTTTACTTCCATAATGTAAACACATCTGAAAGAAGAATATGCTGACAGTTTCACAGATGAGATTATAAATCAGTAAAACCAAAGCAACTGGTCATGTAAACCTTTTGTCTCCACAAGGCTTAGCTTACAAGCTCAGGCTGTACATTTATTCTTCGAAGGACATCTTCTGGCATACAAAAGACAGGATTGACGGCCTTAATTTGTTCTTCTCCTAGTAAAGATAGTCCAGCAATTCCAAATAAGGTGTGAAATGGATCAACCTGGGAGAAAAAAGAAAGCTTGTGTTTGTTTCCAAAAGTTAATCAGTTTTTCACTTGTACGGAATGAAACTTTTGTTTGCCAGCAGGAGAACTGAAAATCTCCATGGCTGGGGAAGACAATACAACTGAACAAACTTTCATTTGTGCTAACATGTGTTGACAGGCAAGACAATATCCATAGCAGGCTTTTACAATACTACAATTTACTCAGGAATGCTTATCAATTATCTGCTGCTAAGACGATTTTCAACTCTGAGTTAGACAGAAAGCACTCACATGTGTCTATTAGCATGTGATATCACAGAGTGGTAGAAGCGAAGATAATTAACACTTTAAAAGTAAACTGGATCATCTACAGGTACCACTTCCATAAATTCCCCATTTGTTCTTCAGAAACATCATAATGCTCTTTAATGGTCTCCAAATACAGAGCTATGCTGTAAAACCTTGAGAGGGAAGCTGCAACCTATTTTGCTAGAAAACCTCCCAGAACTATAAATAAAAACACCCCTCCCAACCTCTACTGCTAAAACCACGTGACCACCACCTCCTCCCAAACGAACAGATGTAAAAACAACCCAAACACAAAATCCCCCAAAACAACAAGGTCTGTTAGGAATGAGTTTCTGCAGGAACAAAGCAAAAACCTGGGCATCAGCATTTCTACAGGAGTAGAAATTTCTACACTTCAGCAATTGAAGACAGGTAAAAATCATACAAAATGACTGCTAATATAACACGGAAAAATTCTCCCAAAGGTGCTCTCATTAGATATAGAGAAAAGGCTCTGCAGAGCTGCTCTTTAAGAAGATACAAATATTTCAGTACTTAAAGCCAGGAAAACATTTAGACTAAGTGCTGGGCTTTTCTTGGAGAATGCTGAAAAGGGAAAACGTCTTCCTGTAAGCGCCTTAAAAATACAAAACTCTTCATATCTTAAGAACACAAAAACACTTTCCAAATGACAGATAGGAGTTAACAGATTTCTCCCCCAACTGGGAACAAAGCAGTGGTTTACAAAAAAATAAAAAGTTACTGTATTTTTTAACGCATTTCTGGAGAAGGGAGCAGACACGGGCAGCCCCCACAATAAAAACAGCTAATACCTCCCCAGACCGTTAACAAATAAGCCAAGTGTTCTATAGGAATTGCAATGAAGTCTCATAATACCTTTTATTTTATCTGTCCAGCACTCTTGGAAGATATGAACTTTATCTGCCATTTCACTGGGACAATCTCAATTACTTCCAGTTGAGATCAGAGAGAACAGACTGGCTAAATGGTAACTGCTCTCTCAACAAGCAAAAAATCCATACCACCAGCCTCTTGACGATGTTATCACAAAAGCTTCTTCCTCCCTCATCTAGAAAAATGCCAGCTAGAAGATGTATTCAGTGGCTGGAGTGGCAAAGAATGAAAATTAATGTATAGGGATTCTTAATAAAAACTTATGATTTATTTAGAACAGACAAAACCACCAAGAGAGTTGAAGACTACTTCAACTGCACCAGACTTTAGCTTGCAGATCATGTCACAAAACAAAATAATAAACCCAAAAAACCCACCATCAAAGGCAGTGTTTTTACACAGATCTTCCAAATGCTCTTGTGAGAAATGGTCTGTGTTGCATGTGTTACGGGAACCAAACCAGATTTTGTAAGGAATGGCAACTGACTTCACTGGGTCATACAAGTGCATTGTACAGTATGTGCTCCCCAAGTATGCCTTCAATGGCAGTTCTACCCTCTTCTTCCTTCAGAGTAAACTGCAGCCTCTGCAAAACCCACCTGAACCGTGAGTTGAGTTACACTCAAACAAAAGCTGAAATTTCCTGTTGAAATTTTCACGTGTATTTTATTTAGAAAAAATATTACTTACCATATCTCCTGGTCTGTCAGCAAACCCTCCAGTCTCCTCATCCTGGCAAGCCAAAATAAAGCAGCGCAGTTTCTCTCTGTCAATCCACTGTATCCTACCAATCATCTTCAAAGAAGCAAGCACCCACCACGAATAACATACATCAGGTAACTGGCAAGCAGAGAGGCAGATTAATATTTGATTTTGTTTTAAACCTAACATTGCAAATTTTACTGGTAATTCTGCACATTACCAGGTGTGCTGTCATAATACTGTTGCAGAGACACAACATTTAAGAATGTCTCTGGAGTAAATGAGTTTCTTGACAGAGTCTCCTTTCAGCAGGCTTCTGTTTTCAGGAAGGGAAACTTCCTGAAAACTTCTTCCCTTCTTCAAGAAACAAGACCACAAGAATGTGATTTTTAAAGACTTCACCTTCTGTGAGAGAGGCTGAAAAACCACAGCGCTTTTTTCAGGAGGAAATACAAAGAAGTTCGTATCAACTATTTGTATTTTTGGGGGGAGGGGGGCAGCAGGGGAATCTGTTAGTTGTGACTATCCATTTGCCACAGATTATTCTAGGTTCCTAGTGTGATGTGGAACACTATGACACTCGGGATTTATATCCAGTAAAACAGTAATTTTTATACAAATCCTATAGAAAAGATCCTTCCCGAAGTCAGAAAATATTAAAGACCCAGTTTAACAGGATAATGGTTCAAGCGGTCACCAAGACATCCTTCAGTATGTGTACTTCGCTACACTGAGGACTCAAACGAAGCATAGCTAAGGACTGTGTGACAAGTGCTAGTATCAAAATAAAGAATCAAGATGAAGGACTGACTTCTTTGAAAAGGTTACTAAGTACTTTATAGAAGTCCTGACATTTTGCAGAAGTAGTTCAGCTTTAGAAAAAACAATCGCTACTGAGGTTTGAACAAAGAAAAGCAGCCACACAATACCTTCTCTGGTCGTCCATTGAGACCTCCAGAAGGTAATTGACGTTCACAAAGCCACCAACCCAGCAAGTCAACATTTACTTGATGCAGCTGGTCTGTTATAGCCAGAAATCCTGTGCAACAATAGATCTAAAATTACAGACATAAATTTTTTGTGTATTTAAAAACTAAGTATAGTTTAGCAGACTAAAAGCAGGAAGATCTCAAAACAGCAATACGGTCACGTAAACAATGCAAAGTAAGCGCGCACACATATCAACTTTTAGTTTCAATGACTTTTCCTTCAGAAAAGTATGTTATTGTTACAGTCGCTTTTGTACAAAAGTACCAGTAACACAATTTATTTACATAGCAGTAGTATTTTACTAATATAAGACACTAATAAAAGGTGTGGAAAGTGATCCTAGGAGATCTGACAGAGCCATATAATGTTGTTTTAAAAACACAGATTCTCAAGCCACAGTAGTCAAACTGACTGCTGCAGGCTGGATATGGCCTTTATCAAAATTCTGTGTTCAGTCTATGGTTTGCTCCCATACCTGCCTTTTACCCTAATGCTTGCAGAGAGTAAACTAAAGACCAAATGAATTCCCCAGCAGAAACAGGCTAACCCAGATCATTAACTACCTTGGCAATTCCACATATATTCAGTCATGTCACGCTTACTTTCAAAGTGCCATATAATACATCTGCATTGATTAATCCCCTTTTAATAATTAACTTAAAAATTAACTTTTTTTTTCTGGGAGATAACATTTACAGTGCAAGAGCATACTTCGGTCACATTTCACGTGGTCACTAAGAAAGCAGCGAAGCACAAAAAGCCAAGAATCATCAAATCACTAAAGTTGGAAAAGACCTCTAAAATCGTCAAGTCCAACCTTTAACCTCATAGCACCTAATACTACTAAACTGTATCACAAAGTTCCACATCTACTCATTTTTTGAACACTTCCAGGGATGGAGACTCTACCACTTTCCTAGGGAGCCTGTTCCAATGCTTAACCATTCCTCAGTGAAGAAATTTTTCCCAATATCCAACCTGGATCTCCTGCAGTGCAACTTGAGGCCATTTTCCCTTGTCCTGTTACTAACTGAGTGGGAGAAGAGGCCGACCCCCACCTTGCCACAACCTCCTTTCAGGTAGTTGTACAACAGTGAAGTCTCTCCTGAACATTCTTTTCTCAGGACTAAACACTCCAGTACCCTCACGCTGCTCCTCACAGGCCTTATGTTCCAGACCCTTCACCAGCTCTATTACCCTTCTCTAGACATGCTCCAGCACCATCGTGTTCTTTTTGAAGTGACAGGCCCAAAACTGCCCTCAGGATTGGAGGTGCCCCAGCGATGGCCAGCACAGGGGACAGCAACTGCCCAGGTCTAGTGGCCACGCTGTGGCTGGTACAGCCGAGGTGCCACTGGCCTTCTTGCCCACCTGGGCACACCTGGGCTGATGTTCAGCTCCTGTTGACCAGCACTCCTAGGTCCTTTGCTGCTGGACAGCTTTCCAGCCACTCTTCCCCAAACCTGGAGCATTCCAGGGGGTTGTTGTGACACAAGCGCAGGACCCGGCACTTGGCCTTGTTGAACATCACACAGTTGGGCGGTGGCCGATGGATCCAGCCTGTCCAGGCCCCTCTGCAGAGCCTTCTGCCCTCACAAGAATCAACACTCTCACACAAACTGGTCCTTCCTGTGAACTTACTGAGGATGCACTTGATTTCTTTGTCCAGACCACTGATGAGGGTATCAAACAGGACTGGCCCCAAAACTGAGCCCTGGAATATTCCACTCGTGACCCTTCACCAACTGGATTTAACATCATTCCCCACTGCTCTCTGGGTCCGGCCACACAGCCCGTTTTTCACCCAACTGCACCTGTCCAAGCCATGGGCTGCAGCTTCTCTGGGAGAATACTGTGGGAAAGCGTGTCAAAGGCTTTACTCAGGTCTAGGTAGACATATCCACTGCCTTTCTCTCATCCACCAGGCAGGTTGCCCAGTCATAAAAGGAGATCAGGTTTGGCAACATTCCCAGGAAACTACTGAACTTCCATGGAGGTGAAAGAGATAGCTTTTTAAGGAGTATGTGAATAAGCACAACAGAGCTAATCCTCACAGGAAATGCCAGCTGCAACCAGAGTAGGGTTCAGCTATTGAACGACTTCCTTGAACACCAGAATATGGTCCAGCCATTTAGACTATATGGGCAATGCTACTGTACATGAAACTATAAGGTAAGTACATGTAACAGATTTAACTTTTTTTTCCTGATTTTAAACAAAGAAGGGGCAGGAAACCCAACACTTGTCAACAAAACGCCTCCAGTATTTTCATGTGATGAGGTGAATCCTGACTGTGGCATTACTCACCATAATTATGCAAAATAAACAGGTAACTGCAACAGCATTCAAAGTTGATTTTTTTCACACATTGAGGCTAAGTGCAATAAACTCTTCCACGAAAAGAAATAAATATAGGAAAGGTAAATTTAAAATTAAAATTATTTAAATTATTTAAATTTCCTGTTAAGATTGTCTTCCTCAGGAGATCCCTTAATTTGTTCTAATTATACTACTGCATTTTCTTCTCAAGTAGATTTTACTGAGCATTTTTCAGAATTCACTGTCACCAGTAACACTAGTAACTAATGACTAGAGCTGATAAATATTCCCATTACTAAGTTAGGTATGTCATCTTAAAACTGACTTTCCTCAAAAAATTAAGTAATGCTTGACAGGATTCTTGGTTCATTTTTATTTGGGTTCATTGGCTGATAAATCTCAAACATGCTATACGATTGATCTTTATGTCTCATTATGATCTGTGTCAGATAAATCTTGTCCACTGTCCCTTGATACCCATCTCAAATTCTCTAAAAACCCTCAGGCTAGCAATTTCAACATCACTATGCAAAGACTGAAATAGAGTCCTAAAAGTTATTCCATTATGATCTTTTTTTCTACCTAGACTAAACTCTCAAGTCTCGACCCACCTTCTCAGATTAGGTTACATATCTGTTCATTTATTTTAACTGAGACACTAGAATCAGGCATTTGGGAAACAAGAGGTACATCACCTGTCATCACTGATACGTGTTGTAAAGAAACATTTATAGGCAGCATGTGATGCTTGCTAATTGAAAATATTTCCCTACAAAGAGAAACTCACCTGTCCTGCATGTGATTCAGAACCGGGTCTACAACCAAATCCTCCATCAAAGTTCATACAGGACAAAACGAATTCTACTGCTTTTCCCACATCAATAGCATCCAGCTTTCCCTGCAAGTCAGAAAATAACTAATGCACTTGATATTCTACCAAACTCATCTTCTACAGAAACTTCAGCAGTACCAAAGAGCAGTACTAATCGATTCCCTACTTGTGCAAGTGATGGTTTAGGACTTACTTACCAGAAGTGCAAGAGTTGCTGCAGCGCAGAAAGAGAACCTTGTATCTATTTCTCCTATAATGTAGGGGGTAAGGAATGACATAAAGATTATTTTTTCAACAAACATACATTTAAATCACTACTGAAAGTATGGAACAAAATGTGAAAATCCTAGGTTCTACACAGAAAACCAAAAATCAGCTAAAAAAATTCCCCCCATAAAATTTAATTTTCCAACTTACCAATTATTCCCCCAGTAATTTAGAAAATGTACCTTACTATTTAAGTGATGTTTTAGTATGCATAAAAGTCAACAACTCATTTAGAGCTGGACAGCTACATATCCAAATCAATTCAACTAGCGGTAATTTACAAAAAACTGTATAATTTTGGATTTTATCTGTAGTCCTCTACAGATCATTGCAGAGCAACGGAAATAATGCAAAAATAATCAGACAACTCTTACTCTCCCTTAAATCCAGGCAAAAGTAGAAGCCATTTCTTGTTTTACAGGAAAACTAATTAAAAGTTACAAGGTTTCTTTTGCATATTTGTACCTGGAAGAAAAACCAAAGCTCCTACACCTGTAACAGAATGATTGCTCGTCAAGTCCAATGTAACTCTTGTAGCACAAACTCCAAGCAATTAATACTTGAAGTCACAATTTTAAATTGAACTGAGCTGCAAACATTCATTCTTTTGGTCAAACTTACTCAAGACTTCTCTTCTTAAGAAATTCACCAGCTGAAACACATAAACCAACAATCTGCTGCTCTGTCCTACATCAGGTATTGCACTCCTTCAGCTGCACCTCTCAGAAATAATGCCAAGCCATTGTGCAATCAGTACACTTGTGACAATACTTCAACAAAAAGGATGCGGCACTTGTGACAATACTTCAACAAAAAGGATGCAGCAAGCTATGAACCAATTTAACGCATAGCATATAATCTACCTTTACAGTAGCATACATATACTGGTAAGATCTCAATTGCTGAATTTTACCCAGACAAGAACATGAGTGATATGCAATAGATTTTATTAAAATTTAGGTCTTCCATGGTGATAAATACTTTTAGAGTGACTAAATATTTACGCCACAGCTTAAAAATGCCATGTTTGTTCATAAAGAATTTGTATGCAGAAACAAAATTAGTATTAACAGAAGTTCATGAGTACAAACACAGTTTTTCTCGCTCCCACAGTGAAAAATCCTTTCACAGTTGACATGAATATGGATCATTACTGACTACCATCAAATACCAAGTATAAAATGTTCCTTATGAAACAGCGTATCTAGTATATCCAAATACTGTTAAGTTACAAATGCCCAAAAGTTTTCTTCTTTAAGAACTGGACACTTTATTCTAATACAAGAATGGAACTGAAGTTTAGAATATTTATGAAAGGAATGAAACATAATTCTGTCCTTCACAAACCCTTCTTTTTCATGACTCAGAAAATACAAGTGTTCACATACAATACATATACAAAAAGACCATCCAAGGAAACTTAAGTTTACAGACTTACACAAGTCAACCTAGACACTACATTTAAAAGAACTAAAAATTACCCCATTCGTCTCCAGCAAATGATCCGTCTTCTTTTTGCAAGCTCTGTATATATTCAACAATTTTATTTACATCAACTACATGGAGACTATCATATAAGATAAGAATCTGGGGGGAAAAAAATGACACAGTAACAATTAAAGAGAAGCAAAATTTAATTTTTTTTTTTTAACCAAAAAAATAGTGGATTTAT
Source organism: Corvus kubaryi (assembly GCF_017639235.1). Lineage (NCBI taxonomy): Eukaryota > Metazoa > Chordata > Aves > Passeriformes > Corvidae > Corvus > Corvus kubaryi. The sequence goes on along the minus strand of NW_024581108.1, from coordinate 26,238,817 downwards.
AAAAGATGTGATTTAATTCACTCTGAATACTATTTGGTATGGTTTATTAAAAAAACCCTTTTTTTCACTTTAGTAGTTAATCCCTGCACTGTAGATTACCTCTATCTAAAAACTTTAACAAATTCTCAAAGGAAAATACAGACAATTCAAACTGGAACTCTTTCATGCTTTGTTACTTTCCAATGTTGAGGTCTCCTTTCAAAAGCATAACCAGGTTTATTCGTTTTATCTTAGCAATACGTAGAACAAAGATTTGATTATGGTTAATATTGTAACGGGACAATGACATCTTAGACGTGCCAATTTTTTGTTTTGCACTGCGGCTACTTGGATATGTGTATGTTAAGCTGCTAGTTACTAATTCCACTTACAGTGCAAACTTGTCAACAATTATTAATTTCAAATTATTAGATTTTTATTTACATTCACTTTTAAAATATAACTAATAGAACCAAAATGCAACAATTTAAGAAAAAGTATGAACAATATGATTATATACCAAATATACAGTGAATATATTCTGGAAGAAAAGATAAAGGTTATAGTAGGGAATACAATTTTCCAAACCAGCACTGATTTAAACCAGCAAACCTGTAGGACACAATGTTGTGTGAAAATAACAATACTGTTTCTGCGCCTCATCTGACTTCATGTTTTTACTTCCAACTTGCATAATAGGTAAAGAGTAATTAGGAATTTATTATTTACAACCAAATGAAAAAAAAAAATCCCAGTTGAAACTAAGCAATATTATAGTGCCAATCCTGAAAAACACTGGACATTATGACTTTAAACCTCGTTAGCTGGAATCTTTCAATTGTTAGATAAAATTTAAGTCTTACGGAAAATTCCAAAAAAAGAATGTACAACTCCAACAGAAAATATATTATCACAGCATGCACCTTAAATGCAAATCTGAACAAATTACTATTAACTGTGATCACAAGAACATATGACCAGACCCTTTAAACATCCTGGATATGTGGATAGGACTAAACAGTTTGTTCACTAACACCATGCATACTCAGTACGATATGCTGGTTAAGTTTACCACAAAAATTTTACATCAGCATTTGCGAACACTTTTTCAGTCTGCACAACTAGAGCTCAATTCAGTTAACATGAAAACATCTCCTGGTAATATCAAGTATATATTTAAGAACTAACATCTCTAATACGTTAAGTAACGACCTCAAATTGTACCCCCTTATACTGAACTAGAATTTGTGAAAGGAGTTGGATTGGACAGTTTGGAAAAGTTCAGACATCACAGCCTAAAGAAACTTTAGTTTCCTGGTTCTCAAGAGTATTCAGAGTAATTCCAGTGCTAAAGTGGTAATAAAAATCAACCTTAGAGTATTCCGTCCTACCTAAGGGGTTCAAACCCAGTATCTTAAATCTAGCATCGTTTCTGCCTAAAAAACTATTCCGTATTATTTATTTGTAATGCCATTAAAATACTTCATCCGCAAGATTGAATGAGAGAGGCGCGCTGCAAGCAATCAAGCGAATTGTTTGGAAGTGTTTGAGCCTTTTCGGTACTTTTTCACACAATGGTTTGCACGAGCAGAACAAACCAAAACAAAAACCAGAACAAAACAAGGGCACAAGCAATAGTGAGAAAATAAGTCTATAGTGGAGATTAGTTGCACTGAAAAAATAAGATTGAGAGTTACTTCTTATCAGGGGGAGTGTATGCACCAAATAAATAAATAAAATGCTCAACAGACTAGTATCATTTTTAAATTATACTCCCTAAAAAAACCCAGATAAAAATAAAATCAAAATTTTGCTCTTATTCCGGTCATATGTATCTTTCACCTCAATGTACGCTAAGAAGAATTTAAAAAATCAAAAATTATCTACAAAATGTTCTGGAAAAACCTGTAGCCAAGGAGTATTTCACGATAACTTACAAAATTGCTAACAGAATGCAATAGCCATTGACTGACCATTAAAAGTAAAACATTCCCAAATACAACAACTTTTAGAAAGTGATACAGATAATCCTAAAGTTTTGTCCATTCGATTTTTTTAATAAGATAATGAAATAATTTTTGCCATGGGCTTCCAACAGTAACTGGTTCATAAATCTGCAATCATCAAAATCTTACTCACAAACACTTTTTTCTAAAACTACCCTACTACACTTACCTGGACAGCACTGAGGGTATACAGAAGATGAGGATCATGGCCTATGCTGGCACTTATTCCACCACATTCATGTTGACACGATTTAATGAATGACAGAATTTCTTCTTTGTTCATTCGGTGCAGCTGCCCCATGAGATCCATTGCTGTCAGTCCCCAGTACACACCACTCATTCTCAAATACTCCGACATGCAGTATTCCTAAACAGTGCATTATTTTAGCTCTTGATCAGATAAGCACACCATCAATACAGATCAATGAAAATACATTAGTTAACTTTGACAGTTTCTAGTTAGTCAACCATCTTCCGTCCGTTTAGCAACTATGCATCAGCCACTCACAGATATTCTGTACATCATGCACACGTGTATATACACACATATATACAGGAAAATGCACACGTATATACCTACACACACCACCCTCCCTTCCTGTATTTTTCTAGTTCAAAGCATCAAGCTCATCAAATTAGGCACAAACAAGTAGTTGGGCGCCAATTCACTTCAGAACGCTTATTATCTTGGCATTCAAAGAACCCCTCAAACTGCCACCCCAACTAGTCCCAAAAAATAACAAGTCTATTATTTCCAAGTGCCGAAACTCTCACAATCTGAAGTTGCACCAGGAAGTAAAATTTTAGATTGAATTCTCTTACATTGATTACATCACCTACACTACATAAACGTTATTTTTTTATATGCAGTACAATCAAAAGCAACAGTGCTTGGCGTGCTTTTGTGAACAATAAAGATAACCGCAACTTTTCTTCACATAAGCAGTTATTGACAACTTCCACCTACTGGAAGCAGAATCCCATTGTTGTGGACTACATCCAATCACGACTATAAAATTGATATTAGTTGTCCCATCAAAAGAATAACATGCAAATGCAACTCTACTTGTGCATTCTAGTGGATGAAGAAGCTAGTAGCTTTTTTCTCAGGTCTCAGAGTAATTATAGAGCTAAAATGATAATCTTCAAATTTATACTCAGATAATACATGCCAAAACTCATCACAGACCTAGAGAAATTAACAAATACATCTTTATTTTATACTTTGGATTGCGGGGTAAAAAACAATTAGCTTGTCAACATTAATCTAATCCTTAACTCTGAGCCAATAAATAAAAGCTATTAATACTCTCTGTAACAAACTGATACCTACATAATCATCTTTCTTTGTTCCATATGAAGCTATATAGTCCGCATGTTTTTCTGAAAGTAATGTGCTTGGGGCATCGGGTTTTATTACAACATCCTTTTGCGGTGTCCCCTGTAAAAAGCACCAACAAGTCAGTTGCAATGTCAGGACAAAATGCTTTAGCAACTTGGCATAATTTAGTCAACACCCGTGACCGTGACTCTGGGAAAAAACATCTCTCCAAGTCTTCTGAGCCTAGGTCAGGTTGCGTATCTCACGCCATCACTGTTCAGCCTGGCTAAACCTTTCCCCGGGAAAGGCTGCGAACCAAACCTTGCAATAAATCTAAGAAAGAACCCCAACTCGCCAGGAATAACCTGAAGCGCCGGACACAGGAGCCCTTTCCCGGGCTCGGCCCTGCCGCCCAATGCCCCCCCGGCCCCGCGGGGCCCGGCCCTGCCCGCGCCTCCCGGGGCCGCTGCGCAGCTGGAAAGGCGAGCGCCACCCCGTCCGCCCGAGCGGACCCAGCGCGACTCGCGGTCCCCCAAGGCCCATACAGCCGCGCGCTAGAAAACAACGCCTTCCCGCAGGCGAGAGAGCCGCAACACGCCGCGGGCCCCGATACCCACCATGTTCACGGCAGGCACAGGAAGAGGCAAAGCGGAAGGCAGCGGAAGGCAGCGGAAGGCAGCGGCCGGCGCGGCCTCGCTGTCCCCGCCCCGGACCCGCTCGGGCCCCGCCCGCCGGCGGCTGCGCAGAACCGGACGGCGCTGCTCGCCACGCGTCCGCGGCCCGACGCTGTACCCTTCAGGGGCCGGTAGCGGCAGTGGCGTTCTGACTTGCTGCAGCTAAAGTCTATTCTGAAACAGATAGTAAATTTAAAGTACACTAACTACAGCTGTGCACTTTCTTGCATCACAGCAAACAGGACAGCATTCAGAAATAACTTCGGTTTCCTTCCTCAGCTCTACGGAAAAGCAAATCCAAGAATTTAGTCACAGGTAAAACGGATAAAGATAACTGCCCCTTTGCTCAAAACTGTCTCTTTTGCTTCCTAATTAAAACTGTCTTGGGTGATTATGCTCATGATTACCAACTCTTGATGCTGGCACATGTTCCCCTTGAAGTATACCAGGCAGGAACATCAAACAAGAAGTAGTATGTATAATGCTGGGTTGCATAGGACAGTCAAAAATAAGATCTATTTCTTGCATACGTCAAATACTAAGCAAAGATGTTGCATTATGGGTCTTCCTGGAGGTAAGCCAGTAATTTATAGGGATTAAACACTTTAAAGAACTAACTTCCCAGGTACCCTACCCAAGAAGTAAGGATGGCTGAACTTATACCTGATGATAGTACCATCCAGCACTAAGTTCAGATGAGACATAAAAGAGACCAGACAGAGGCAGGGATATTTTGGAGGGAAATTGGAAATGAATTAATAGAATTATTGAGGTTTGAAGATACCTCTTGAAATCATGGACCACAACCCATCTACACCAAGTAGGCTTAGCTAGAGCAGGTTGTTCAAGACCACTACCAGTTGAGTTTTGAGTGTCAGATGGAGGCTCCACCACCGCTGCCAGCATGTGACATCCCTCACAATAATAAAAAAAAAAATTTCTTGTGTTCCAGTGGAATGTCATGTATTTTAATTTGTCCACGTTGCCTCTTGTCCTGTCAGTGGGTACTACGGAGGCTGGCTCCCTCTTCATTGCATCCCATCAGGTATTTATGCACATAGATAAAATTATCCCTGAGCTTTCTCTTGTCCAGGCTAAAAAGTCAGCCTCTTCTCACAGGAGAGATGCTTCAGGCCCTGAATATTTTTGTTCAAATTCCTGGGGCAAGAGCATAGAGAAACTGAAATATGGCTATTAACATACTTCAGAATTCGTATTTTGGGTTACTTGTCCGGTGTAAGTGATTTGACAAGCAAAATAAATACAAACCACAACCACACTTCTCTCAAAAATATTTTATTAGAATGTAGCACTGACTGTCAGAAATGACATTTGGATTACCTTATTTTATAGTGAGAACAGAATCAGTGCTTAATAATGAACAGAATAAAAATATATTGAAGGATTTTTTTCCTTCATCCCTTTTTAATTCTGTTGAGAAACACACTAAAATCTTTTTCCATAAGAACACAGAACACTACAGCAGCGCCAGATGCACTTTATACATTTCTTTAAGCCTTAAATTTGCCAACATGTTCACGAGCTATGATCATCCTTTGAATCTGAGCAGTTCCCTCATAAATCTGAAAAGAAGAATTGCAATAATGTTACTGGGTGATTTTAAAAAAGTTTTAACAGGTATACATTTGTAAACCTCCACGACACTAATCCACTGTGGATTAGGATGTGCAGGAAGACAGAGAAAACAGAGAAAATTCCAGTGTGACAGAGTAATTACAGTGGGCTAAATGAAATGTAACTCATACAAGATACTGAGAAAGTCTTGTTCTCTCAGGTGCTCTTACCTAAAGTCAGTAGGGCTCTCATGAAAATAGACAGGTGATAACATTCCTCTTATTTCAGGAAGAAAATACATAATTTAGATTTTACAAAGTAGGATCTGAAATCATGGGTAGACGGGAAAACATTACTTGTCCTTAAGTGTTGTATTTTCTTTGACTAGCCTTTCAGGGTCATACCATATGTTATCTTTGATCCACTTATTTCCATTGCTTCTTGTTAACTAGTACTGTCTCCCATACAGTTTTGCTTATGGTTTTCTTTATTCTTGCATTTTCTTCTTCTTGCATCATCACTCTATTCTGTTTGTTTGCTGGCAGCAAAGTCAGAAATAGAAAAAAAAGCACCTCTGAAGTTCTAATGCCAGAGGAGGCTGTATGCTCCATAGTCACACTGCAATGTAATGCAAGGACTGAGGCGACATAGCTTAGAGGTTTTAATGTTTCAGCTCCCAATTCTGCCAGAACTTGGTTTGGCAAATTGCTGAAAATCATGCAAATTCACTTATAGGAATAATCTTTCCAGGAACCTTAAAGAGCATTTTAAAAATAAGGATGCTATAACCTGTGTTCACATTAGTGTTCTGGTTCAGAACAAGCTGTTGATTGCCAAGGTGAATTCTCTGCTGCTACTTACCCCATGTTGATCCAGTCCACAGAGCAGACTGTGTTTTGTGAATACTAGGTGCCTTCTGAAACCAACTCAAATGGAAGTTCTGTTTTCTCCCTGTACTAAACACTCACCAAACCCTAGGAAAGCCATAATGGTCCAAGCCTACAACTGGACCCTAACAACTGCATGCCTATCAGGGACATACATTCCAAGGGACCAAACAGGCTTGCTATGAATTCAGCCTGCTCAAACTGCTTAGTGTGTGGCTGTCGGGGTCTCAGCAGCCGTTCCTGCAATCTACCAAACTGCTCCTATTGCACTAAATTTGCACTTGCTGATGAAGACAGGCAGGAAATTCAAGTGTAAAGACTTGAATCACAACTCACAATCCTCTTAAGTAATTATAGGAAAGGTTTTGGTTCATAAGCTGATGGAAATAGTTTCAAAATTCCTCGACTATTAAAGAAAGGAAGTTTTCCAAATTTAAGAGTTTCCAAACCTAAGAATTTCTACCAAAGCAGCCTAGATTTGTAGCCAGACAATACTAGGGCAGAGTAGGGACATGTAAAAATGTTAGCAGTAAACACAATAAAAGGATCATGTAATACCAAAAAGGATCAAACATATGAAAGACAAGTTGAAAAATCAAGTTTTTGTGCATGCAACGTATGGCCAAAAGTATATACCATCTGGAATTGAGCAGTAATACAGCAAAGCATAGTGAAGTGCAAGATATAATCAAGAGACATGGACAAAATAATTGCAAGACAAAAGCCTTTCCTGAATTCTTTTGGGGATGAAGTGGAACTGACAGTCATCAAAAATTTAATACTAAATCAGATTAATTACAAAAACAAGCCTACTTAGCCATGCATTTGGATCACTGTGATGAAAAAACTAAGCAATAATGGGATTCTGTAAAATCAATCTCAATCAATCTGAGTTTCAACCCTCACACCATCGTTCTCTAAATAGCATGCAACCTGACAGGAAAAAAATCCCAATCATAAAGTTCAATTAATCATTCATTTCTTCACTCACATAAGTGAAGTTAGTTATAGGGACCTTTAGATTCCAGCATAGCAGTTGTTTTTCCTTAAACTGAGAAAAATAAATTCTTGGCTAGTGGCAATAATAGTTTTCATTTTGAAGTCAGCTGTAAGGCAAATATTAACTTCCTAGAATCTTGAGAATGACAGCTGTTATAGCTAACAATCATTATAGGTCACGGTCTACGTGCATTTCTTGATATCATCTATTTTGTTATGTTTTATCTAGTCACTATTTATGTTAGATAATGTCAGTAAAAATTACGCCTTTTGCTGAATGCAATTAAAATATTCTTGCTGAATGAAGAACTGTAGCATAGTATATGCCAATATACTAATTACAAGATGTCATGGAATAATTTCTTGACAGTAACACTGCAGTAAAAAACCTGGGATAAAAAACATGTGAGATAATCATTTTACGTGTCATGGTGTCAGCTAGGATAGGGTTAATTTTTTTCCTAGTAGCTGGTACAGTGCTGTGTTTTGGTTTTAGTGTGAGAATAGTGCTGGTAACACATTCATGTTTCAGTTCTTGCTCTGTAGTGCTTACTCTAAATCCAGGACTTTTCAGTTTCCTGTGATCTGCCAGCAAGGAGGTGCACAAAAGGCTGGGAGGAAGCATGGCCAGGAGTGCTGACCTGGAATGGGTATACCCCTGGAAAGGGGTATTTCATGCCATAGAGTCACACCCAGTATATAAACTTAGGGGGAGTTACCAGGAAGGTGCTGATTGCTGCAGGTGGATAGGGTGGGCATTGGTCACTGGGTGGTGAACAACTTGATTGTGCATCACGTGTTCTTCTTGGGTTTTATTCCTATCTGTCTCTCCCTTTTATTATTATAATTTACTTTATTTCTGTTACTAAACTGTTCTTAACGCATGAGATCTACCTTTTTTTTTTTCCAATTCTCTCCGCCACCCGTCCAAAGCAGGGAGGGGAAGGGAGTGAGCAGCTGTGTGGCTACTTAGTTGCCAGAGCAGTTAAACTACAACACCATGACACCCAATACTGATGATATACCTCAACCACAGCATTCTACACAGTTTATGATACCAAAGTTTCAAACAGAAAGTTTAAAAGTAACAGATGATGTTACTGGAAACAGAAAGGAAAAATAAAACCAAAAATCCCAACCGAACAAAAACCACCTTTTCCCTCGTAAGTCGCTGGGGTAAGAAACTGCTTTACTGTTCAGGCTAAGACAGCTGAACTATAAGCAGACATCAATCCAGAATACAGATAGATGGTCAGCAGATTTGCACCTCTGAAGGTTTTCAAGAATAGTGCGATACGTAAACCACCTCTACTTACAAAATACCAAAGCAAGCGTTGGTATTTTGATCAGGATTTTTTTCCTAAGAATTCAAAAACTTCAGAATTGAGAATCCAAGAATTGCAAAGAGTTACCACATTAGAGGGGAAAAAGAAAGAAAGAAAAAATATAATTTATTTCTTTTATGTGGTTTGAGTTTTCATCAAGTGCAATGACTTTTGTATGGAAGTAATTTCCTGATTTGAAATAATTTCCTCATTTGAATGACTCCTTAAATGGAAAGATTACTGCTTTCATTCTAAAATTATTTTTTTTAATAGGTGTACATCATGATTTGAAGTAAGTAGCCATTAGTTTATTCTATATAAAATCTATGCATTATCACATTCTGTTTTACTTACCTGGTAGATTTTAGCATCTCTCATTAGTTTTTCTACAGGATATTCAGTATTAAATCCATTTCCTCCAAAAATCTGCACTGCATCTGCAGCTACTTGGTTTGCAATGTCACCAGCAAATGCCTTCGCAATGGAAGCATAGTAGGTATTCCTACGACCGGCGTCAACTTCCCATGCAGCTCTCTGGTAAGCCATCCTAGCGAGTTCAACTTTCATTGCCATTTCAGCAAGCAAGAAAGACACTGCTTGGTGCTATGATTAAATAAACTAGGTTAATATTGCCTGCTTAAAATTCTATGACATCCAAGAAAGACATCATCTCCTAAACACAGTCATTTTTTTCAAGAAACTCAGTAAGTTGTACAAGAGAAGTTCTACAGAATACGCCTCAGGCTCTCATATATGTATGTTGAATTATACTCTTTTAAGTTTTTGATTTTCAAGTCCATTTAGCCGTAGGGATTAAATAGTGATTATGAAGTTGTTCTTTCCTATTTATGAGATTGGTATTTACCTTGCAGTTTATTCGTATTTTTTCAAAACTGGTAAGCAGCATGATTGGCAATGTATACTATTAGTGTTAATACTGTATGTCTTGTTTCACATACTTCAGATGTTTTCCTCTTTCCTGAAAACCCCGCTTTATTAGCACTGAAGAACTTAAGTATGCCCTTCTGGTACTTAAGTTTTGAGGTTCTGGGCAAAGTTTTCTTTCTGCTTTTACTACCATTATTGATAAATTATAAAAAATTCCTTAAGTTATCACATAGCTAAGTTTACTTATGTTGCAACCTATATACTTGGAAACCCCAAAATGGCAGAGGTATAATATAAAAATTAAGGAAATATAAATATCAAGGAATAACCTTGAAAAATCAGTACCAGTACATCTGGTGTGAAAACATAAGCTTTTACTATAGTCTATCTGCCCCCACACTTACTTCAACAATTGGTTTCCCAAAGGTTTTTCTCTCCAAAGCGTATCTAGTAGCTTCATCAAGAGCTCTTTTTGCTAATCCAACAGCACCAGCTGCTACCTGAATTGAATACAGGCCAGAATAAAAAATCAGAAGTTCCTGCTGTGTTTTATAACCAAGTTTTTTCGATACTTACGGGTGGTCTGGTCTTATCAAAAGCTCCCATTGCAATTTTAAAGCCAGCTCCTTCAGCTATCAATACATTTTCTTTTGGGACTCTCACATCTTCAAAGACGATGCCTCTTGTATCTGAGCAGCGTTGACCCATATTCATTTCCTGAAGTGGGAAATTTACAGATGTGCTACTAAATTGGATTATTCAAAGGTACAGCATGTTTTCATTCTTTTGTTGACTCAAAGCATATAGTTTTTCTTCCCCAAAACACTTAATCTAAAAGTTACCGCATACAAGACAAATACTAGTTTTGTACTTGCAGACCAGCATGCCCTTAACTTGTCTAAGCTGGGCAGTTTACTTTCTCCTTATATGAAATTAGTTCTGTCACTGTAATCAGTCTTCTTGTGTTCCTCTAGTTCCGCTGTCTTTGAGATGCAAGTGGAAAAAAAAAAAGAATCTAATATGCAGGAAGTAAAGGTACACTACAAGTAAATAAATAAATGAGCTTTCCAAGTTTTCAGATTTCTTGCCTACTGTTCAACATTCAGTTTTACCTACTATTAAAAATAGTACCTTTTTTTTTTGAAAAGAGAGAACTACCATTAATATCTCTAAGGCCTCTTCTTTGACCAGCAGTAGCTAAAATTAAAACTCACTATATGTGTCTTTACTGCCAAAATTGTCCAACTTGCTTCTTATTCTTTCAAAGCATACTACTTCTCATTTACTGGCACCTGCCAATACAGTAGTTCTCAAAGACTCTTTTGCAGCTGTTCAAAGTAGTCATCTTCCTTTAGACCATTCTGAATAATTCCTTTTCTGAACTAATAGCTTTAAAATTATGTTTTATGAATAGTTCCTCTATGCTGTGAAAATGAAAAGATGGTTGTACATAAGCATATGAAAATTTTCAGTTGCATAACAGTTTCTTTTCTTTAGTGGTACATTTGTTTTATTATTGGTTTAAACTGAACAATAATTCCTGGCTTGTCAAACAAGAAATACAGTCTATACCTTTCTTCCAATTTGGATCCCCGGGCTATCTGCTTCCACAATGAATCCAGTAAAGGCTTTGCTTGCAGGAGCTTTTGGATCTGGATTGGTACGTGCTAGCAAAAAGTACCTAATGTAAAACAAAGAAGATGGATGCAGTTTATCCTCACAATTAACAGGATATATTTATCTAGCACTTTGAACATTTTTATGTTCATTTCTACCATATAATAAATTCTGTCTGTAAGTTAACAGCCCTTCTTTCTTGCCCATCCTGAAAATAAAAAGAGAGGGAGCAAGAGAGTGGAAGTTTCAAAGATTCAAGATTTCATAAAATTTAATAAAATTATTCTGAGCAACATGCAAAGATTCTCTACCTTTTCTATGTATTGTAAGTCTTTATGATATTACCAGCTTCCCAAATAGTACAAAAGAAACCTATTCATAGCATGTAAATAAAAATTAATGCTTAGGACATACATTCTTGGACATAAAAGTTATCACCTGATTTCAAAGATCTTGATTTTATTTTTCTAGGTGTAAGTTGTAAATCAGTATTTCTCTTAGGAATTAAACAGCTGTAAATCACTTTTATGGTATTCAGTAAGGTCAAAAGAAATCTGACAGATTGTCTTTGGTGGGTCTGCCTTCAACAAGGAAATAACTAGAAAATTCAGCTTTTGGGTAAGTGTATAAAGTTTTTTCCACTTGAATTCAGGAAAATTTTTGTGTTGTGAATCAGTGTGATGTAAGACATTATTTAAGAGGTTTACATTGTAAAAGCACGCTCTAGACATCACAGCCATATCTGCAATATTTGACAGACAGAAAATGTCTTCTTTTCAGAAAATGAAAATTTACGCTACAATCCAACAGCGTTTCTAGCTTCACTAGGAGTAAGAGGTGTTTCTACTAGAATCAGATTTCATTTTGATAGCAGCAAGATTCAAGAGGCCGTTCTTGAGTGTGGAGTCATGATGTCATCACTCATTTTCCTTTTTAGGCTTTGCATAGCACTCGACTGCATTTGTATATGCTATCCTGATAGCTGTCCTGATAAGCTGGGCAGAGATTAAAATTTAGCCTGCTGAAACACAGTGAACATTCAGATTCATATCAAGTCTTTAAAGAATTTAACTGAGAGCGGAGGGGTGGGGTAAAACCACTACATAACAGCATAAAACTATGACACCAGTTAACATACCAGTTTGCTTTCCCCCCATTTGTGATCCACATTTTCTGACCATTAATAACATATTCATCTCCTTTCTTCTCAGCCTTTGTCTTTATACCAGCCACATCGGAGCCTGCTCCAGGCTCTGTTACACAGTAAGCCTAAAAGAAATCAAGATGTGAAGTCTTGGGCAATAACAGTTCTATCTTTAGTCAACTACAAATTAATGCAGAATTAAGTGAACTGCATGGTAAAATCCAAACACCAAATAAACAAAACCCCCCAATAAAACCCCAAAACAACCCAACACATAACCCCCTCTCCCCCAAACGGCTGGCTGAGTAAGGGTTAATTTTCTATATAAATCCATAACAGTACACAAAATTGCCTTTTAAACAGAAACATTCTGTAACTCTTAAGTTATCACTTCCTCAGGCTTCAAAAATTCTCATGGGAAAGCTGAGGATCTTTAAAGTCTAAAAATAAGAGCACTGAGTAACATTTTATGTTTACCAAGTCCTTCCTTTTAGGAGGCTCAGTTGTACAGATTTACATATATTGCACACAAATCTTTACCTCCTTCTATGTAACAAGTACTTTTTATGTAGTATTTAAGGTCACAAACAGAGTTTCATTCCCATCCAAGTTAAGGGTCTCCTTATATAAACCTTGTATTTTTCTTAAATGTCTATAGCCCCTCTTGAAAGGCAAATAAAAACTATTAATTTTTGATAAGTGACTTAGGATAGGGATATTTTTCCAAGTAGTATCTTCTGTTTGCTTACTGCATGTATCTCATTAGATATCTGCTAACTTTCAGTAAATTTCACTGTTTATATACAAATCAAAAAGGGCTAAGCTGTGAGTACATGCAAGTGTTCAGGGAGGAAAAATGGAAAAAAAAAGAGGAAGAAAAGAAAAGAAAAAAGAAAAGGAAAAGGAAAAGGAAAGGAAAGAAAAGAAAAAAGAAAAGAAGAAAAAAGAAAAGGAATAGTACTATTAACATGGTTTAGGAACTTTCTACAGTATAGCAGTTACACTTACACACATAATTGGCTCCTCTGTCATTCTTCCTAAGTATTTTTTCTGCTGATGCTCATTTCCTGCAATGATAACTGGCATTTGCTGAAAGAAAACATTTAGATCGTTAATCTGGCTCTTTCAAGTGCAGAGATTGTAGTTTAAGGGATGTAAGAGAAGACAGAGCTTACCCCTAGGGAGTTTGCTTCAATGGCCGTTTGAACCCCTGTACATCCGTAAGCTAACTCTTCTGTAATAAGGCACGCCTCAAAACTTCCAAGGCCAAGGCCACCTATGGTTGAAGTATTTAATTTACTTGAGGGGATTTAAATTATAACATATTAATATTAGTGATTTACACAACATAATTAACAAAAACGTGTTCTTCCACATACATGTGATTGTGTACTGTGTTTGATTAAGCGTTCTCATGCAAGCTTTTTAAATAAATCCTCATCAGAAGAGTAACAGGTGATTTGAAAATTACATATCATGTGTCCAGAGTTATTGTTTGATCAGTGTGGGACAACTTGCACAAAGTGGCAAGAATGTACCACTCACATTTTTTTACTACTGTATATTCAAGAATTAAGAGTTCCTAGGAAGCAGAGAAAGGGCTCCTGAGCCGAACTCATTTGGGAACAAAAAAGTGTCCCTATTAGCAAACAACGGATGCAGAAATCTGTTTCTGGCAGAAGACAACACTATGGCAAACACTACATACAAATACAATAACAACTACCTCAAAAATATTTGCCTGAACTCTCAGGTGACTTCCTCGGTCAAAGAAATAATTCTCTTTGCTGTCTTTGTTATACCAACCCTCGACAGACATCTGTTACATGAATTTGTCTGGTCTCTTTTTGAATCTATGTAAAATTTTAGCACTTATATCCTACAGGGGCAGTAAGTTGCAAATTAACTCCACACTGCATACAGAACGATCTCCTTTCACTTGTTTTGAATCTAGCCTCTGCTGACGTAATTTGATGCCTTCTAGTTATACTGAAACGGACAGTGAACCATCAATCCCTTTTCACGCTCTCCCATGACACTGACATTTTAGTCACTTCTACAGAATTTACATCTCACACAGAAGATAAAACTTTTATAACCTTTGTCATCCTTTTAGAAACCTTTTCCATTTCCCCAATACTCTCTTGAGATGGAAGGATCTGACCATATAACGAGTTAAAGAGGCAAGTGCAATTTGGATTCAGGCAGCACCATAATTATGTCTTCTGCTTTTTTCTTCATTCCCTTAAGGGTCCCTCTTGACCTTAGATTTTACAGTTTTGACCACTTCTGAGCATTAAGCTCATGTTCACAGGATCCAAAAATGTCTTTTCTGAGAGGCAGTATCTAGTGCACAGCATACCATTTCTCTGAAGTTCAGATTGCTTCTTTCCCTTCACATGCACATAACTTTTTCTTTTTGGAATCGCATTGCCATTTTAACTCTCACTCTGTTTCATGACCTTCTCCTGCAGCTCTCTGAACCAGATCATCTTTTCTACACTGAATAACTTAGTATTATCAGCAAATTAGATAGATATTATATATCACCTTTGCATTTACCCCCTTTTCCACTCTACAGACATGCCAAATAGCACAAGACCCAGCAAGGCTGTGCTGCTAATTTTGCCAGTACGAAACCTGATGATTATTCAAACTTATTTTGGAAGTTCAAGTATTCTCTATCAACCAGCGATCCCTTGTTCACACATTTATTAGCTACTTCAGAGAACACCAGTGATTTTATGAGGCATGAGTTCCTTTCACTAAAACCCTTCTCTAGCATATCATGTTTGTCTGTATTACTCATACACCTTATATGCCAGGACTCTGCTGTATTGCACTTAATCTAAACTGAAAAACTGTCCTTCTGGGATAAACTCCTAAATTGCTCCAGCCTGTATCAGAGACTAGAACAAAACATGACCTTCTAATTTCTCTGCCTAATCAGCTGACACTGCACCAGGGGAACGTTAAGCAGCTGTAATCACAGTAGAAAAATCTGGTCATAAATTACTAAACCATAATCTGTCTAATTTGTCTCCTGATTACACCCACACCTAGTAACACTTGTATGTGTCAATTTGCCTACTGATTAAATTTAGATTATTCAAGTATGTGACTATTTATTCGGTACAGAATCCATAATTACACACAAGAATCTCATCTAATGTCTTTTCGTTGTTTCATTTTACAGATTAAAAAGAATGTTTACTTACCACAGCTTTCTGGTATGTGTGAATTCATAAGACCAAGTTCCCAAGCCCGCTTTATAAGTGGAACAGGATACTGAAACAGACATGGAAAAATCACCTTCTCATTCACCACAACCAAAACTTTAAAATTTATACAGGTTAAGATATTTTTTCCCCAATTTCTCCCTTACACTATCGTAGATTTACCTCTCCAGTTCTATCATATTGTGCAGCAACAGGAATAATTTCCTCCACAGCAAATTTACGAGCAGTAGCTTGAAACTCCTTCTGTTCATCAGTAAGTTCTATTTTTAAAAAGGAAGAGAAAAAGACCACAAATTCTCTACTGTCTTTTATTTTGCCAATTGTCAAGACTATGATAAAAAAGTAAACAAGAGCATCCTTCCAGGACAACCCAAACCACCACTGTGCGGGGCTCTCCAGGAAGCAAAAAAAGCTCAGTTTCCTCTTCCTCCTGGGAAAAAACCCTCCATTGTTCTCTGATCAACACCTACAATGCACTTACTTACATCTGATGAAATGATCCACAAAATATTGAAGACGAAGTAGAGAGGACTGTGTAACATAAAATGTATTACCAAAAGAAACGAGAATGCTATGCTAATTAAATGCATAAAAAGACAGAGGTTGCCCAAAGATCCTGACTCTTCAGTTTCAAACATCTAGCTCTGATCCTCTAAGTTTGCTTGTATATATATTACATATAAAATGCCAAGATGAAGATGATTTCTTTTTTTACATTTCTTGATAACCAAGTTCAACTGTGACTACATTTAAGTACTGTAACATTGAAAACAGCAATATGAGGTAAGTATTCAAAGCTAAGACACTCTGGCAATTAAAAAAGCTTAAGACAGACATGAGTTAAAAAAAGAAGAAACTCTTAAGAACACTGCACGCATATCTGCCTCAGTTGAGGATAAAGTTACTTTGTTTTTCAAACTATTTTTTTAATAGAAATCTATTTTGAACAAACACCTTCATTTTAAACTCATGGTGAGCTACAATATAGGATATTATTTCTTCTTAACTCTGCAATTTGCCCATAATTGTTATATTTCTTTCAAAAACTGTATTACTTACCAAAGCTAAAGCCAGCTCCAGGTTTGCCTACATGTAAGTTTTGAGCAGGTTTACTAGAATGTGACCTCCATCCATGCCCTGTGATGGTTTGAAGCATTTGCTAAAGAGGAAAAGAACATGAGGTGTAAGATCTTTACAGCTCAAGCCTCCAAAAACTACTAACCTATCTGCAGCATGACTTTAAATGCAGACTCCCTCTCTAGAAATGGTATCACATCAAGTATAATACAATTACTACAGTCATAAAGGAATTACTGGCTACCTTGTGTTTTGCTCCTGTGGCAAGCAGCACTTACATGAATTGACAGCTCTGCCAGGGATCTCAGCCTTTAACAGGACCAAGGGCGAGTGAACTGCTGTATGCACTTTTAAGTATTGTGCAACTATTTAAAATTTATTAAGCATAATTAAAATTTATGTTCACAGAGACACAGCAATATATATTTCTTTCATTTATACACACAATCATCAAAACTTCATTTTCTGGCCCTCTAGTGAATCCTACTACCCAATGTTTACCTACATGCAGATTTAGCAAGATTTTAAAAACAACCTACCTATTAGCCAATATATCAGAATATTTTGATAATGTCCTAGACTCATCTCTGCTCTCTTTTATTAAGCTGCTGCCACTGACACTTGGTGATTATTATTATATTCCAAATAGGACAGAACACAGCAGACTATCTGAAGTTTATTTTTCTTCCTAATACTTATCACAAATTTATTCTTTTTCATAGTAAATATTTTCTTTGCTTTTTTAAGTTTAGAGCCCCAAATATTGTTGCTACAGCTATTTTCAGAATGTCTTAATACTGTGCAAAAACATGTCTGAATCTGTTTTAAGAGGTTGGTTTACTCTCTTCAAGAGCTATGAATCTCTGAAATGGTTGGAAATTAGTGAAAAATATGTAATTGGATAATTTTTAGGACAACCCAAATCAATACTGCAAAAACAAATTTGCTTGAACGCTAAGAAAAGGCTTCTGCTTGATTTTCTTATGTGAAAATGTAGACTTTAAAAAAATTGAATTAATGACAGTGATGCAAAAAATATCACAGAAATTTTACTGTGAACTCTAGAAGACAAGGACATTACAGAAAGTTACATAGTTGGGGAGGCAACAAGTATCTTCAAAAAAGTTACAGTAGATAAACTGTCCTCTTAAAAATAATAATGCTATGTGATAGATGGTTATAACACAGCACAAGAAGCATGAAGAATACTGCAAATAATAGGTATCAACACAGTGAAAAAAATATTTTCAGAGGATACTGAAAACATCTATAAAGTTCAAAGGTGAAGAAATGCAGAAGGACCACTGCTAGGCACAGAAGAGGGAGAGGCTATGACATACTGTGCTGGTAATGTAAGTTTATTAATAGTTCAAGATTGCATTTTCCAGTAGGTAATATATTATTAATTTCAAGTTTTTAAAAACAATAGACATTGCAAAACAGCATCTTGCTAAGTTTTCTGTTACTGCTACCTCTCATATTAAAAACAATACCACAAACATCTAGAAAGACCTCGATTATTCAGAATGATTTATACCTTATTTTATCTGGAAAAAAGACAAGATGAGGTTGAAAAAAAGTCAGGTGATTGTATTTTTTTTTCTTTTGTTTTTTTAAGGAGCAGCCCTTGATACACTAATGCATAGGTTTGCCACCAAAAGGTTTTGTCTGTGCTTGGATTCAAACTAATGCTAAAAGTGATATCCTGTATGAAAGGAGTTGTAAAATTTAAACCAGTGAACTTAGGTCTGTTGTGGTATAGTATGCAAGGTAACACTGAAGATTACTCTGGAAAAACTCAACAGTACCCCCACAAACAAATATGGACAGATGGGATTCATACCTGGAAGCTGCATGACTGATCAGGTGACAAAGGATGAGGGTTTGCTACATGTAAGAATTTGGATGACCATCTGTTTACTTGTCAACTTTCCTATTGCTTGACTCTGAGGAGCAGTTAGATTCAGTGAGAAACTACTGCTAGTTATGTTCAGATGAAACTCCTACTGCATTTCCTTGCGCTATTGTATAAAATCTGTCACAATTACAAATATGATCATCAGTGTAGCGAGACTAACAGTGGAAGAATGTGCTGTCAGGAAAAGGGTGTTACAAGGCTACTCACAAAAGTGATGCAATCTCTTTATCACCTTGATGCCAAAAGAACTATAGAACCTGTTTGAAAAGATGCACATCACAGAAAATGATGGGACAACAATAAGCCAAGGGTCACTAACCTTGATTTTCCCTCACATATCTCAGGGCAAAAATGAGAAGAATTACCAAGAGGAGTTTGTTGTTGGGGTAATGTGTCAGGAGGGTGAACTTGAAATACTAATTTCCTCCCTATGGGCTTCCTTTGCCTAAAACATTACTTTTGATCCGTAAGATACCAACTTCAGATGGAGACTTCTTCCCTCACTGACTTCCTTCACTCTCACAGCAACACTTGGGACCTGTGGCCAAGCTGCATCAATTTTGGGAAAACTAACGCTGCTGCCAGGAGGCTGTGAAGGGCCTTTCAAGTAATTCAGACTCACGAATGCCTCTGGAAATGGGGAATCCAGAAAAAGGCATGTGTAAATGCTAAATGTGTTTTGAATAGTTTTTATTTTCTAGTTTGAAGCTGTGAGGTTATTGGTGGTTCAGTACAGTAGAAAGTTTGTACTTAAGAAAACCAACTATTATACGTCACACATATTTTTAAAAAATTAACATACGTAGTACAGTTACGTATTCTAAAGGAAATGCACTGGATAAAATACCCTGAACTATAATCCCGGTGTTTTGAAGCCGTCTCCACCGTCAAATGGGAGGTGCCAGACACACACTTGGCACTGGGCGGCCTTTGCCACATGAGGAGCCCCCGGGCTGCGCAGTAACGCCGCTGAAGAACATCATCTGGCAATACCCATTCGAACCGTGAGGATTACGGCCATAAACTCAGGTAATAGTGCGAGGCAGGAAAAACAGCACAGCGAGCAGATTCCAGCCCCACCGGCTCTCCACACAGAGGCAGCCCTTATGCCTACAGCTGTCCCGACGCTCACGGCGGGCGGAACCCGGGCTGGCCCCGCCGCTTCCGCCCTTCGCCCTCTGCGATCCCGCGGCCCTTCCCCGCCGCCCGGGCTCCCCCGGCCGCCAGCACCGGCAGCGCCTCGGTTCGGTTCGGTTCGGTTCGGTTCGGTCCGTCCCGTCCCGTCCCGTCCCGTCCCGTGCCTCTCCCCGGGCCTTGTGTCCTCCGAGCGTCCGCCCGGCCCTGCCGCTCACCCGCGTCGCCCTCAGCGCAGCCATCTCGGCGGGAGTGCCCTACAGCCGCAGCAGCTTCGGCGGGGCGGTGCTCGGGCGGTGCTCGGGCGGCCGGGGCGGTGCCGCGCGGGCCAACCACTGAGCGGAGCGGCCGGGGAAGCCCTGGACTCGATCGCCCCGCCCAGCTCCTGCGAGGAGAGCTGCGTTCTGTGACTGGACCGGCCCGTCCTCTGAACACGGCCGGTGTCCGAGCCGCAGGCTTGGCCAGTTTGCTGTCTGTTTGCTGAGTGTCCTAGGCTGGCTCCAATCACCTACATCATTCACCTGTTAGCAGAAAAGCCCGCGTAAGCAGTTTTACTGTAATTTGCGCCTCAGGGAATCATAAACTCGTGTTTCGGAGGTGTGCCAGGAACTGGAAAGTGGGTGGGCCTGGCGCACGGGAGTTGTTACCAACTGTGTTGATAGTTACATAAAATGTATTTATAAATGCTCTTAATTCCGGTTGTGTTTTAAAGGAAAGGCAATGTTTTCGGAAATCATCTGCGGTGCTTAAAATACGCTCTTCTGAATATTATTGTTTCGCTGTTGTACAGCAGTGTTATTTAGGGGTTTATTAAAACAACGATTTCAAGAAGAATGGCACTCTTGATTTTTCTACGAATTCCTTTTTTGGTGTGACATTTTAACAGAATTAACAAAACAAAGTATTTCTCTGGAAGCTTGATTTTGGATAATATTTTATTTTGCATAAGAATACAAAATAATATGCCACAAACATTTTTGCATCATTATTACCTTTTTATGTTTGGTTCTTAATTGCTTGTTTTGTTTCTCACAGTTGACAGTATTGATTTTGTAGTTAATACCAAAGAAACAGTTTGATAGAAAACTAGCCATGCAAAAGTTATTTCTGGGCATATTTATCAACCGTTTGAAAGGAGGTGATTGTAATGTTTTATAGACTTCATACTGTTGTGACTGTAGGTGATTACCTAAGGGAGACACGTAGGCAGCTTTGATTCAGTGCACAGGCTGCTGCTTTTTCACTCTAATATCAGTAGAATTTTTTTTCCTGTAGTTTAAGAGTAATTGAGCAAAAGACATAAGCATAATTTATAACTCTATGTTGCTTAATTATTTTTGAAGATTCTGTATGTTCCTGTTTCAAGTACTCTATACCTTTGGAATGTAAAGCTGTAGTGGGGCTTTTAAATACCAGTGCTCAAAGTCTGCATTTTGTATTCCATTTTATATAGGGTTCTGTTCCATAGGTCATGTTTATGAATGTAGTGTGGGAATTTAATTACTGAGCAGTCCATTTTCTGTCTATATATTATTTAACAATTTGTGCAGTTTCTGTGTATGCAATATCTTTTTATTCCTCAGTTTATTTATCATTGCAACACTATGTTGTGATGATATATAAGGAGATATGCTAATCCCATTTGAAAGCTTTAAAGTTTGAATTTTTGATTTGCGGCATGGATTTTACCATGCATATTCGGAGATGGCACACATGAAAATTCTAAAGATGCATAGATGGGTTCAGAGTCTGTATGAAAAGCTGATGTCATATGTTATATATCCTGTGATATGTAACAAGTGACTTCAGCTGACTGATCATGCTTAAACATCTGTAAGGATGCTGTACACTAAGCATAGTTGCTAGCTGCAGGAAGTGATTTAAATCCTACAGTGATCAGAAATACAACATTATTTCTAGATGCCTTTGAGATGAGGATGCATATCCCTTTAGTAGGTGAATAAGCTTTTGTTTCAGGTGAAGAGGCAGCTTTGAACTGGGTTGAGGACATCCCTACAGCAGGATAAATCAGTACACTGAGGGAATGCTGACATCAGGAAGTAATGCAGAACAATGCTGTTTGGTTTATACAGTGAAATGTAGTATTCAAGACCTATAAAACATTTTGGAGTGTTTTTACTTCAGGCTTGGCAGAGTGCTCCCTAGTAAGGGGCTGGAACATGTTGGGTGCACTCCTAGATTGTGTCTTCCAGTAAATTTCATCCAAAAATCAGTTCATGTGTTTTGAGATCTCTCTGTGAATCAAGTAAGGCACAGTAAGTGAGGACAATTTGGAGATTCCCCTCAAAACTACACTCCTCACCTGAACTGAACTGTTCATGTAGACCGAGACTGAGAAGGTTGTTGTCTGAAACTGTCCAATTGAACAAATTGAGTCAGGAATACACTGTAACATCTGCTGTTCTCCAGGTCTGCCTTACACTGGAAGCATCTTTGCATGTGAAATTGGCTACTTGCTTCTGAAGACAGATGTCTATACTTTCTGGAAGCAAGCTTCTGTAGTAAAAAGCTGCTAACCATCTGTGATTTCCTGCAGGGTTGTAGAGGTTAAAGAACAGAAGTTGTTCCAGAAAAAGGAAGGAAAGAGTGCATGGAGCCAAGACAAAAGTGTTCAAGGACATTACTGCTAAATGACAGGAGCAACTGGGTTAAGGTAATAAAACCAGCTGCTCACTATGCAGCTTGCACTTACGAAGCTATACCCTTGCTTACCTTCCTTCTCTCCTTCAAATTGTTTTCTTACTACCTCTCTTCACATCTCCTTGGGTAAATGAATGAGTATTTTTTTGGCAATATGTAGTCAACATAGTTTTTCCAAAGGCAATCTGGAGGAGAAAATTCAAAGCCCAGGTGGTCCATGTCTACTAAGTATTTGGGAATTGAGGGGTATGAAAGATGGCAAGGTTATCTGTCAAAGCCTGATCCATTATAGCTTAGAGGTTCAAACTTATTTACGTAAGGAGTGACAACAGATAGAAATTTCCATAAGTTGTACTTAGATTTTTTTGCATTTCTCTCTGAAGCAGGAAATATAGCATCTGTCTTTCATTTTTATTTTCTCAAATGCTTACTATTGTGCCATATTTCTTAATTAATACTCCTCTGAAAACTTTTACTACAGTAAGAATTGTATACTGCACAGTATGTTGCTTTATTAATCTATAATACTCTCTTCTATATTAACCAGCAGAATGCATGATGCTTACTGCTGAAACTTATAACTTAGCAAGTAAACACAGTAAGATTATTACATTGCAAACTACAGCTCATTGTCATGGTTTAGGGATGGTATTCCCCAATTTTTAGTTGTCATGTTGAGACTCTCCAAACTACGTTGCCGCTCACTCGCTCTCTCTTCTGCTCCTCCTGTGGCAGGCTGGAGAGAAGAATTTAGCATCTGTTACTTGGAAGGGTATGCAGGGCAATAAATTGTATGATAAAACATGGAGGGAGACACATTCTTACAGGAGCAAGCTAAATGGATTATGTGCTGAAGATTTGACACTGCTTAGTTGTAATCCAAGTTTGTACGGTCGATTAATAATCTGATCTCTGAATTTCACTTCTGTAAATTCCATATTTTTCCATGCTCCTCCCAAAACCTTAAAAAAGTATAAATTTTATTATGTAATGTTAGATATAGGGTTGTTTGAAGATATTGTAATGTCGTAGTTTAGGAACGGTACTCCCTAATTTAGTGCTCCCATTGAGACTCTCCAAACCACGCTGCTCCTCGCTCACTCCCTCTTCCCCTCTCCCTCCCCCTATGGCAGGCTGGAGAGGAGAACCGGAGGCACAAAATGTAAAGATTATAGGTTGAGATAAGAACAATTTACTGGAAACAGCAATGAGATAAGAAAAATTAAAAGTAACTGCAACAATAATAATAATAAAATTGTGCAAAAGAGAGACAGTGATTCACATGGAAAATGCTCATTAATCCTGACTACCCCAACCAGAAGCAGCCCCTTCCCCCTACCCCAGCAATGACGAGAGGTGATATAGAATAACCTCTTGGTCCTGGCCATGTGCCTCCTGGCCACTGCAAAAATTAACCTTGTCCTGGCCAGAAGCAGCATGCTTATCCCTTAAAGTTAGCAACTCTATTCTAGACTGAAGTGTTAATTTTTATTAGTAATTTTTAGTGTTTCACAGGTTTGGGGTTTTTTTTAATTGTTAACAATAAACAGGATTTTACCATTTGTTAATGAACTTTCGTTTTAGAAATGGAAAGCAACTAGAATTTTCTGCAGTGATTTGTGTACTAAAAGTTTACTTTTTTACTTTTGTGTTTGTTTACTGAAGTTACTGCAGTAAACAAACATAGTAAAATTTAGTGTGTAGGTCCTGAATTCATGATCTATAAAGCAGAATAATTTTTGATGTAGTGCAATGCAACAAGCATGGTAACTTCTTCTTAATAGAATTAGGATATAATGTTTTGCTTTTCTTTGATCCCTGATACAATAGTAACTTAAAATATATTAAACCAAACATTTTTTCCTAAACTTCTGTTGCAAGCTCTTGTGATATTTGTATTTTGTCTTGGGTTGTCTTGGCATTTAGTTGGGGGGGGGGGGGGGGTTTGGGTTTTTTTTTTTCATGGTTTTTAAAGCAGTAAATTTATTGGTGGGGAAAAACAAAAAAGGAAAGCACCTTTATGGAAACTTCTGAATGATCTAAAATCAAGAGAATGTGATTCTTGAATTAAAACATTTTCAAGTATATTTTTATATTGTTTAATTCCTGGGTGTCACAAACAGTACTTAATTTAAAATTTTCAGTCTTATTAAATTACAAAGTCATAGCTGCTCTAAGTCTTGAAAGTTTCTTATTTTGACTACTATATGTAAACACATCAAATATTTTTCCTAAATGTCATAAAACCACACTGTGTTATATTCATGTGACTATCAAAC
Source organism: Corvus kubaryi (assembly GCF_017639235.1). Lineage (NCBI taxonomy): Eukaryota > Metazoa > Chordata > Aves > Passeriformes > Corvidae > Corvus > Corvus kubaryi. The sequence continues at coordinate 26,214,094 of NW_024581108.1, read as the reverse complement.
ATGAACTGTAAGGAAAGAGAAGGGACAGATGTACAGAGCTTGAGAACAAATAAAAAACAAACAGTGGCACCCTGTAATAATTTTGCTCTCTATTGACTTTCTGAAGAAACAGAAAGTCAGTAGAAAGCTCAGAAGATTAACTTTTGAACCACACCTTAGTGTAAAAATCACCTGTCCTAATTTTTTTTTTAAAGTATGATGAGACTTTTTTGGGACTAACTGCTTTAAGAAACAAGTACTTACTTAGACAAGCATGGCTTTTGCTTGCATGAAAGATAAGTTAATCATTAAGAAATAGAGGTAGATCTAGCCATGTGTAAAGGAAGCATCTAGGACATTTTTGCACTAAACATGCTGCAGATGGCACATTAGCAGCCTAAAAATCCTCAAGATATACTGTTTGGTACATTTCTTCTTGTAGAATCAGATATTAATAAAAGTCCAGTTGTAGCGAACATATCTCTCTCAAATGAATTTAACAATTGTAGGTTAGAACCCGGAACAGTGAAGTCACAACTCTGCCAGCCCAAGCTGACTAAAGGTGAGGTACCAAATAAGCAGCACCGTGACAGTACGGTGGGTGGGATTTTAATAAACATTTATATTGTAACACTCCATTTGTGGCTCTGCAGGACCATACCAGTGCTAACATTTAATAGTGTACAAGAACCTAACCATGTAAATCTGTATTGATACAATGTAGACACTAATTTTATAGTAAAATGTGTATACTTATTTTTAGTAAGGGCAGCAAATGATAAAAACACAAAGTAAAACATGCCTTAAATCACAAGAGTTCAGTTTCTGTATCAGCTGACAGAACGTAAGCCTGCATAATAAAGACAGAATTCAATAATGATTATAGGTGTTGCTTGTTGTTGAATTGTATAAGGTAGAGTTTAGAAACACTAGCTGAGATTATAGCCCTTTTGAGGCACATGCAGTGAAAAAGCAAAGAAGGGGAGAAATCTTGGGTTGGAGATTCTGGAAGAAGAATAATGGAATTGACCATATGAGCACAAGAAGGTGGTGATTGAGATTTTCATATAACGTTCATGTGACAAACAATGCCCCAAACAATGCCCTTTGCAACATGAATAGCTGAAGCTCATTTTGCCGTGGAAGCAACAAGACTTGTACCAGGTCAGACCAAAGGTTCATCTGGCATAGTATCCAGTTTATGGCAGTGCAACAAAGAATGGTCAGGAAATGGTTCCAGAACATATCATTTACCAATAACGCAGTGATTCTTTTTATCTTTTTTTTTTTTTTTTTTTTCAAAATTTTTTATACCTTCCAAAATTTTTTCAGTTTGTAAGTTTCCTGAGCTGGAGGTGATACCTCTGTGTTTAATAATGCTTCATAGATGTCTCTTCCATTAACTTGACTGGTTGCTTTTTGAATGTGTTGGGAACCACAGCTTAGTTTCTACACTATGAAGAACCACTTCAGCTTGCTTCTTTTTAATCAGACAGCTGCTAAATTCATTTGTCATCCCTACTACTTGAATTCAAGCAGGCACTGAACCATCTTTGAGGCAGTCACCCTCTTTGGGTCAAAGATTTAATAGAAAAATATCTTCATACCCCCATAGCCATTTCTTTTCCAAGCTGAATAATCCTCTTTGAGTACTTTCTACAATGTCTTAGCTTTGTGTCAAAGAATCAGAATCATAAAGTCACTCATGTTCTTGCAAAAAGATAAGAGTATAAGTTCTGTGCTCTTTTTGTGTGATTTTCTGTTACCTTTTTTTTTACTACCTCTGAACAGTGAAAAGTTTTGTATAATATCTATGATAACAAGATGTGGGATGTAATGGTCTACTCAAAGCTCATCTTTGTATGTAATTATTTCTCTGCACCCCTTGTCTGTGTCATTTTACATTTTATTTGCCCTGAGCTTATCTGAAATTCTTTCAGCCCCATAACTATTGGCATCAAATTTTCCCACTTCAGTATTCCTCTCCTTTTTAAAATCTTTGATGAGTATCTGGAACAAGAGTCCCAACATACAAGCCTTTGAGATTCCATGGGTGACTCCACCAATTTAACACATTTTTGATTTAGTCTTCAAATTAAAAAAAAAAAAAAAATCATAAGGTTATGTGGAAGGAAAATGTGTGCTTCTTTAAGGATATCTGGTCATTAATCTTTTCAGTGCAGAAATGGAGAACAAGAAAAGGAGGAAGCCATAAACAAGAACATAAAGAGACAGAGACCTGACTGACAAATGGTAAGGGAGGCAGGGATGAGACACAAATCAGACAGTCATATTAACTGATGAGGAATGTTTATTTCAGTATGGTTATCTGATCAAAGGTCTTGTCAAGTGAGATAACAAGAAAAGGTGGAAAGCCACAAAGAAAATTTGGAGACACAAACTTGACAGTCAAAGGTAACAGTGACAAATACAAGAAACAAACTGCCTCTCAGTAAACTGCAGGCAAACTTTGCACCTGATGAGATGCAAACCTGAGGGTCCATAATGTTGGAAATGGATCTGTGGAGCTATTCAAACTAATGAAGGAATGTGCAGGGGAAGGGCATCTGGAGGAACAGATGAGAAAATAAAGAATGGGCTATTAAATGGACTAGTCATGTTAAAAAGGGCAGTAAGTACACTTGTCTGACTGAGCCCAATCTCACTATCCCGTATGTATGTGTGTTGTAAGGATGAAGTGGCAGCTACTGAGGGTCCTCCTTGAATGGATTTGGTACCAAGGTTACATTTGGGAATGTGGGTACCCACTGGTGCTGCTGGTGTCAGGGAGGCCTCAGTATCTGCTACTGGAGTGGTGGGAGGTCTTAGCTGCCAGCTGCTGCGGTGGGAGCAGTGCACGTCCTGAAAATCTTCCACTGGGAGGGACTGGTGTGGGTGAGGTGAGTGAGGGGTTCAGCACCAGTAGCCGGAGCGTGACCACATGTCACAGCCCGTGTGCATGGCGCTGGATGCTGAGGGTGCCAGTATCTTCCCCATAGTGGGTGTGCGTGTCTCATTTCCTGGCAAACTTCAAGCTGGACTTGCTAATGAATGGGAGACGTCAGGTGAGCAGACAGACAGGGATCCATCCTGTCATCCATGGTGACCTGTGAGTGTGGAGTGCCTGTGGGATGTGTGAGTGAAATACGTTTGCAGCAAGCATCAAGCTGAACCAGCCTGGAAATAAGGTGCTCCTGAGGCAGGTAAGAAGGCTGGGATCTGGGCAAGGGTACTGGGTGAATGTTCATGTGCTTGGGCATCCAGGGAGTCTTGTGAGCGCCTGCACTAGTGACCTTTTGTCTCTGCCAGCCCAAGAGGGGAGAGGACATGGCTGCCTGTGCTCTGTGCTGGAGGTGAAGGTAAGTCCTGCATGTAGGTGCTGTTGAAGACTGTGCCTCATCTGTGGCACCACAAACAGGAAGGCGGCGGCAGCCACGTCACTCTGCCTGGCAGGGACCCTGTGTCCCCAGGCACCAGCCTGGGCTCCAGCGGCTGGGCAGGACAGGAGGGGTCCTGGAGCTGCAAGAAATGACAGACCCTTCTAACACCCTTTAACAATTTTTAGCCAGAAAAGGACTTTTCCCTCTATGGTGTCTTATTTGATTTAAAACTTTTTCATGAGGAACCTTGTGGAATGTTTTCAGAAATCCAAATAACCTGAAAATCAGCTGTATTCCCTTATTTTCATGTCTGCTGTCTCCTTGGGAAGTCTTCAGTAGTTCTCTGAGCCTTGACTTCTCTTTACAGAAATTATACTTCCCAATATATCACATATTCCAAATTTGTCTGCATGATTGTAGTTTTCACTGTTTGCAGCATGCAGAGGCAAGGTCTGCAGTTTTATGAATTTTCATCAGAAGTATTTTCAAAAATTTTCAAAATGTTTACCACCTTCAAGTCTATATGTGCATAGGAGGCTTAAGAAAAATATCAAGGAAAATATCCTATTAACTCTATGTATTCTCTTCCTCCTCTTGGCCTTTAGAAAAAGGATTCTTTTTAGCATCCATACGTTTTGCAAATTAATGCTCAAACGTTTTTGGCCTGCCTTACTGTTCTTCCACACTTAACGTGCCAAATTTTGTGATCCTTTATAATTTACTCACTTGAACACAACTGTTCCCTATTTTGATAGGTTATAGGAATATAGGAATATTCCTCCTTGTTTGTAGCTACTGCTGTTTTCATTCTGTCTAGTCCTGGTGGCTTCCTTCTGCCATTTCTCAGGCCCTTCAGAGAAACACAAATATACAAAGATGATCTGCTGTGTCTCAAAGTGGTCTCCTTATATAATCTGCCATCTATCTGAATAGATACCTTGTAGTGTTTAGCACTATTCTAACCTTTTGAATTCTTTTTAGCAAGTTTTCTCTCTTATTTTAGTGTATTTTTAGGTTATTCCTTGGTTCTGATGATGCCATGATGATTTTTTGCCTTTTCTTTTATGTACCTTTTATATACCCTTTTATAGCTTTTATGTATCCTCAGTGCTTTTAGCATGCATATTTGTAATTCCTTAAGCCCAATAATTTAGCATAGTCCTAATATTCCGTTAAGCCAGGAAGGAGACCAAACATCCTGGAGGCCTCACAGTCGGGGCCAGAAAGTCCTATGCTATCCTGAGAAACTAAGGTCCTCTCTAGAACACATCCTGTAGACTAAGATAGAGGCCCATCCAGGGGGGAATTCTTCAGGATGGGGAAGTATCACGCTATTTGTTTAAGCTTCTCATTGGGGAATCTTTGATAGATACGCTAATTTGCGAAGTCTATAAATTGTATATGTGATCTATCGTGGGTGAGCATGCATTTTTGGGGCGCATTTTGGGTGCATTTCCGTGTGCATTTTGGTGCATTCCACCTGGACGAAGTCTTCACCTTTAAGGATCCTTAAATAAATACCAAAGTATTTATTTTCCCTTTCCCTTTTCCCTTAAACCGTGTTTGGTTCTTAATCTTAAGACCAGGGATAGGCAACACTGATAGTCCGAACCAAGTCGAAAGTTACTTCTTCTCCTGGAGGATATAAATACTGTATTATAAAAACTTTCTAGTATAGACACAATATAGACATTGTATATGCTCTGTATTACATATTAGACATATAACATGTGATACTTATATATCCTAAATATTTATTTGTAGAACAGGCTATACTAACTGTATTACCTATGTTTTTTATTGTTGAGATTCCAATATTCATTCTTGAAGGTAGGCTATATATATAGATACATTCCTCTGCACAAGGGGAACAGAACAACACTGAGCTGTAGAATAATACTGAGGCCTCCTCAAGAATGCTACTTAAGCTCTGACTATCAAATCTGGTCATGCCCTGCTACCTTTAGGTTGCCATGCGTTATCAGAATGAGCCAGAAGACATTAATATACCTCCTTCATTCTTACAAAGCTGTCCTATGCCGCTTTTCTCATGTTTGACTCAGTCTTTGACACAAGAAGCTCTTTCTTCTGTAGATGAGGTTGTCTGAATTGTTTTCCTAGTCAACATCACTGAGATGAAATAAGGATTTCTTCGTAGATAGCAAAGTATGTCAGCCTTTTTCCACATCAGGTATTTACTTCATGTCCATGTCCTGGAACACAGACAGGCATCTTGGGTAGCTAGGCTAGGTAGGTGGCCTAGATGATAGGGGGCTAGGTTAAAAAAGAACTCTTACCAAATTTGTAGACCACAAGCAGTGCACAGAATCATAAACCTCTGCCCAGGTAATACTGTGATGAAGTGAGATGACTGATGGAAGCAAGTACTCATTTGAAAACACAGTATTTAGAAGTATAAATTCTAACAATTCAATATATTGGGGGGGGGGGGAATAACTCCCCCCAGTATTTTCACTACTAGCAGACAAAACTACATATGTGAAATTCAGTAATTGTTGGAGCAATTGGCCTGAACTGAGACCTCTGGGAGGATGGATAAGGTCATACATATGCCTGATTTAGTTTTCTTGAAACTAGCCAAGGCAGCTAGCTCTACAAGACCTGATGATGCACGGACCATGTAAGAGTCACGTACCCTCACCAATGCACAGGTGATTGGTTTACGTTTTAATACAAGCATAGCAACAACTTCCATGATCTGTGGACATTAATTTACTCATAAATAAATGAGTCATGTGCTTCTGAGGTCTTAGCCAATTTTTGAAAGGGTACCTTTATTTGCAAGCCTCAGAAAATAACTTTTCCTCTAAAGGTCATATCTGAAAATGTAAGTAATGGCCAACAGGTGCACTTCTGTCATTTCAAAATGTTTTCTTTTACGAAATATTCTGTGTGTTGGACTTAGTGACAACAGACTAATAGCATTGTGACATCTGTGTATAGTGGCCTTTTGCTGTAGTGATGATTTGTGCTGTCACGACTGTAAAAGAATCTCAGCAATCAGACTAATGGCTCGTAAGTGTCCGTTGCCCCATTCAGATACAACGCAGGGAGGAGGATGTCAACTGAAGGAAAGTTGATGACCAGAAATCTGTATTTCTCAGTATTGAGGATGTTTTTTGACTGAATCATGAAAATGCCCCAACCCAGAAGCAACAGAATTCCCCCCCGTCGGGAGACAGTCGCACTGTTGCCGGTGAGCACACAAGAGCGCTTCGCCCTCCTCCAGCCCCGGGAGCCCGTGCCGGCTGCTGGGCACGAGACCGCTGCCCGCGGGCGGCCTGGCCGGCCCGGCGCTCAGCACGGGCGGCACGGACAGCTCCGCCAAGGGAGGTGCTTCCCGCCGGGGCCCGGGCGGGAGGCGAGCGGCTTCAGGGCCGGCCGGCCGCTTCCCACCAGCGGCAACACCTCCGGGTTCTGCGCAGGGCAGGGGCATAGACGGGCAGCGCACCCGGCTGCGGGCAGCGGCGGTTGGTGCGGGAGGATGGAAACCGCCCTGCCAGGTACGGCCCCGCTGGGTCTGGCCCCGCTCTCACCGGATGCCGAAGTTGCCGCCGGGCCCAAGCGAAGTTGGCGACGCGCGGCTCATCCCCGTGCCCCTCGCCGGCCCTCGGCGCGGCCGCTCCGCCCGCACCCCCCTCCTCGCGACCCGGGCACCGGCACCGCCCCCGCGGGTCGGCGCAGGCGTCGCCGCGGAGCCGGCGGGACGGGAGGGTGGGCGCGGGGTGCGGGCGGTGCTGCGGGCGGCCGCGGCAGAGCGGAGCTGGAGACTGCCCGGCCGCCGCTGCCTCTCATGCCTTCACGGCAACAAAGAACGCGCTGAGCGGCGGGCGGAGGCGCCGAGCCCCTGGCTGTGCCCCGGCGGTGCCGGCGCGGAGGGCACCGAGAGACGATGGCGAGGAAGGGCGAAGCCTCCGCACATCTCTACGGTGAGCGCGGGGCACGGCGGGGCGAGCGCCGGTGCTGGGGCGGGGGCCGCCGCCGCCTGCGCTGCCCTCCGGCCTGTTTACAATGCGGATCCGCCCGGCGGGCGGCGGCGGCCAGAGGCAGACGGAGTTTGTTTCCCTTGACGAATGTGGGGGCGCGGTGGGCGCAGGGTCCCCCGTGTCGGAGGTAGACCCCGGGACGCCGGAGCACCTCGCCCGGCCTGGAGCAAGCAGGACGATCGGTTCAGGGAAAGAGCCGGTGGGCGCAGAGATGGGGGCGGGTAGACCTGGAGCTTCCGCCGCCGCCCCCGCCGCGGGAGCAGGTGCGTTGTAGCCGCTTTGTCCGTGTTCTGGGGCAGAGAGGGGCCAGGCGGCAGGTGCGCGAGCCGAGCCGAGCCGACTGTGGGGCGCCTGAAGCGGTGTGCGGGGCCAGGGGCCGTGGGGTGCCCGGAGCGGTGTGCGGGGGCGGAGCCCGCTGAGATGTGGTACCTGTGGGCTGCTGGTGTTTGGGGCGCGTGCAGCGGGAGCTTCCCGCTGGTCCTGCCAGCCGGCGCCGCGGGAAGGTCACCGGGGGCAGAACTTCATCTGGGTGTTTGGGCTCTGCTTTAATTGCTCCTTGGAAGGCGATGTATTTGCGATGGGGGACATGGGGTTTGCAAAGCTGCTTAGGCTGTTTGAAGGTGTCGCTACAAAGCCGATTTCCTCTTCCAGTGTGCGCGAGATTTCCATGGCAAAACAAACGTGCAGAATGAGCAAACCCTCTTAGAACAAGTCTGCTGCTCCGGGAGCCCTGGAGGCCTCCAGCAATGAGCCGAATTACAGAAAAGGGTAAACGTGGCTTGATAAAGCAGCCTTTGCCTCGGTGGCACAGGCATGCTATGTGACATGTTTACACCTTGGAAAAATCTGGTTTTTAATTCACTGCCATGGTCTGAACCTTGATCTGACTAAAGGAAAGATGGCTTGGCTTCCTTCGAAAAAGGGAAATGAAAAGAAACAAAAAAAAGCCTTTAGAGAGGGAAGACAAGCCACAAAGCAAAGGTGAAATCAAAATTGGTGAGTCTGAAATAATTTAACTTCCGAGAGAACCTTTTTCTACTCCTATGGAATTCAAATGGTTTTGCAGGTTACTGCAGAGAGACTGTAGGCCTAGGATCATAGATATTCAGCACTGATGGTAGAAAGAGTGGAAGTATTATTCTGAAGGAAGAGCAGGAACACAGTATTCAGGAAGGGAAAAACAGCTTCCAAATAGAGTTCAGTAAGTGCTACGTATTCTTCCTCAATTGCCATTTGTAAGAAAGAACACTCTGGTAAAGTCATGGTGGGAGCTACCAAGTGTTTTACTGTCATAATACAGTAATTTTTTAAACTTCATTTTGAAAGCATGTTACATGGGTAAGAAAGGGTGAATCTTTTTACTCAACTTTAGGGAGGAAGGCAATATTCTGAAGAATTGTAGAATTTTTGCTATTTGAGCTGTTCCATCAGTGCATTTACTTCCTTTTAGTTTATCTACATGTATGGATATTAATAGGGGTAATGTTTATTGTGTTACTACATTTGTAAAAGTCTTGAGCAATTACTCTATTCTTGTGTTGGGAAGCAAGGTTTTTTCCCTTGTTAGATCCCATAATGTTAAGGACTTATAAAACAGCAAGTGCAGCATTTTCAAATTGAGCATAGATAATATGGTTTTCCTTTTAAATTAGGTTGTTGTAATAGTTATCCTCTTGACTTTGCTGTCTTTGCCAGCAACTGGTTATTTATTAGCTGGCACGTATATTTTTCAGAGGTATAGATGTCCTAAACTTCCCTCTTTGGAATCTCAAGAATTCCTCACAGCATTTATAAATGACAAAGGCAAATTCTTCTCAAAGTTTTTTAACTTGTGGCATCAGTCTGATTCTTTCGAAGAGATTACTCCAGTGCATTATTTATGAGTGTGGTCTTTATTTTTTAAGTGAAGTAGTACTTTTCTTTTATGTGACTGCAATATTAAATGCTGTCATATGAATGTTGAAATTATTTTTTTCTTCATAGTAGAATCAGTGATTGTCCCATAAACAATTTCCTATAGCAGTGAACTGCAGTTCAGTTTTACCTTACAAATGGCCACTGAAGGCCAAAGGGATGATGACATCTTTAAAAAAAACTTTTAATCACTATTTTAAGAAACATTGAGAAGGTTATGAAGTGCCCAATGTTATTACTCCCAACTCAAATTCATCTAGCTTTTTTATATCTGCATGTTTAGATCTTCTCTAGGAAAAACTACTTGCCTATGATTTTTTTGCCAGTAGTGGATGCAACCAAAATTTGAGTCTTATGATTTCCTAGTTACTGCTGTGAACTGATCATGTTAAGTTTCTCCATAGAAGAATTCTATTTGTTTATGTTCCCAAGTTGGGGAAGTTCTGTTTCACTTGGGAGAATTTTTGAGGAACTGTGTAACTTCTATCAAGATGTCATTCTGGTCACTTGGCCTGCATTTGCCATTCTTAATTTCCTCCAGTTACACGTATGTACCATGCAGGAAGGACATCCTCAATCTGAGGAAAATGGGCTATTTAGCCACAGCAGTGTCATATGATGTGGAAGCTATTGCCTGTGACACTACTGCAGATATAGCTTCCTTAGCTCCTGCTGGTAAATCCTTGTGCATGTGGTATGTAATTCATTTTGCCTTCTGAGGTTCAAATTTCATACCAGTGGGGTAGGTTCATGTCAAAAATGAAACTCAGTTTAACACTTTTTAAATATTTTAATATACTCAGAAGTATGGGAAATATGTGAATCGCAGATTCAAATGGCTTAAGCCTTTCTTTGACATAAATTTGGTCTGCTTCGTCTAGGCTTTGCAGTGCATGTTTTAGGCGGGATAGATCATTTACTCTTTGAGCAGATCTACTGAACCTAGTTACAGAGCTTCAGACGTACCTGATTTTGCCAACATCCTAGTTTTACATAAAACAATTCACTATGGAATAAATTTGGGAGGCTGGGCAGAAAAACAGAGAAATAATTTTAAAAGCAACACTTCGTAATATTTTCTACGGGGTTTTTTTACTGCAGACAGGTCTTTTTGAGTGAAAACTTTCTCTCTTAGCATGCCGCTTCATTTTTTTATCTGGTTCTGTGGTCCTCCACAACATCCGTGTCCCAAGAGTTACAGTCAGTTCAGTATCCAAGTGGGAACCAGTAATGAGTGGTGTTTGTACTGAAACCAATGCTATTTGGTATGTACATCAACAAAATAAATGAGATTGAGTGTACCCTCAGCACAATTGCAGATGACACCAAGGTGAGTGGTTCAGTTGATACACTAAAAGGAAGGGATGCCATTCAGGGGGGCCGTGACAGGCTTGAGGAGCTGCAAGCTGCTTGAAGTCAAGCAAGGCCAAGTGCAAGGTCCTGCACTTGGGTCAGGTGATCCCCATTATCAGCACAAGCTGGGAGATGAATGGTTTGAGAGCAATGCTGCAGAAGAAGGACTTGGGGTACTGGTGGATGAAAAATTGGCCATAACCTGGCAATGCGCACTTGCAACCCAGAAAGCCAGTTGTGTCCTGGGCTCCATCAAGAGAAGTGGGGCACCAGGTTGAGGGAGGTAATTCTGCCCCTCTACTCCACTGTGGTGAGACCCCACCTGAAGGTACTGCATCTGTCTCCAGCATTCCGAACACAGGCAAGACACGGATCTGTTTGAGCAGGTCCATAGGAGGGCCATGAAGATGATTAGCAGGCTGGAGCACCTCTCCTATGAGGAAAGACTAAAAGAGTTGAGATTGTTCAGCTTTTTGATATATATAAAGAGGTAAAGGGGGTTTGTAAGAAAGATGGAGAAAAACTTTTTTTTTTTTACCCCCTCTTTTTTTTTTTTTTTCTTTTTGTTTCCCCCAAGGTTTCTATAGACAGGACAAGGGGCCATGGTTTTTAACTGAAAGAGGATTTAGGTTGGATGTAAGGAAGAAATTTTTTATCACAAGGGTGATTAGATGCTGAAACAGGTTGCCCAGAGAAGCTGTGGCTGCACCATCCCTGGAAGTGTCCAAGGTTGAATGGGACTCTGAGTAACCTGGTCTAGTGGAAGGTATCTGTGCCCATGGCGTGGGGTTGGAATGAGATGAGCTTTAAGGTCCCTTCCAAGCCAAATCATATTGTGGTTCTATGAAAATATGAAAAGTACTGCATATCAGAGATGGTTTGGTCAGTAAGTGAATAGTGAACAAAACTGGCAGGATTTAGGTAATACAATTTTTGCTCATCTAGTGGTCTAGTACTTCTTCATATTTCTCGAGCCAAATTAATTACTGCATTTTCCAGTCCAATTAAGATTCTAGAGTATCTGAAAGCATCCAGGTTATCCATTTGTTATCCTTTAGCACTTGAGTGTTGTACATTTTTTAGCTTATTGACTTAAGCTGAGCCATTCTTGGTAGTAAGGTATTGCTCAGCCATGAACAAGGATGATATAATCAGAACATCTGTAAGTAAGGAGATTAATGTTATTCGCTGTTGAGTGGGTTGTGTGTAACTGTCACTGAACATTATCTAGAAAGAGTTTAATAGGCTAGGCTTCTTGTTGACTAATTAAACTTTGTTTATCTTTTAACAAAAAGGGTACTAATACACAGTTGAGGGGAAGTTCTCTCTACTACCATCCCAAACCTGTATAGTATATTATCATCCAGTCTTGCGTCTCTGCTTCTCAGAGTCTCTCCTGTCCTACCAAGCCTGTATTTCTCTACACTGTATCCTTATATTAGAGTCATAAATATCTCATTCTGCACAGGCTAATTAGTTGTTACATAACAAGCAAAAATAAAATAAATTGGACATGATCATCTGGTCAGAAGAAAAAATGCTGTTAAACACACAGAAATGTGGAGGTGATTTAGTAAATTCAGTAACTGAACTTCACTTGGATATGAGAAAATCTGTTTGCTCTGCATTCACTCCTGAAATGTAAAGGCACATCACATTCACAGTTGCTTAACTGTGTTTATTTGTGTTTCCTGTTGCTAGTATCTGGCTCAGAGGCAGGCTCAGAGGCAGTCAGATTTACAGAATCTGCTAATGTGTTTCCCTAGCATCTGGGTATTATGTCAGGGAGGCAGTGTGTCATTAATGTCTATTAGTCTAATAAAATAGTACAGAAGCATCTAGCAGGATAGTGTAAATTATGTTAACTTAGGACTATTAAAGCACATAAACGTAAAAGCTTTCCTGGGAGGTTAGGAACAAGATGTGTTTTATGGAATACTACTCTGATTTGTTTAATACAGTGAAGATAAATACCCAAATTTGTTAACAATCTATCTTTGTTACAGTGAAGGCTAAGGAAAATGTGATGGCTGTGCACTGTACAACATATATGTGAACCTGGACATTTAGATTTCCATATGTGGTCTTTTCCTTCTGAACTTGTACTGATTAATTTGGGACTTTGAAGAAGGTGTTTCAGTCAGAGGTTGGGGAAACAGTGAAGAAGTATGCAAGAAATCCTGGAAGAAGACTAACAGAATAACCTTCCAAAGTTCTTTCCAACTTTATTTTCTGTGAGCACTTACTTGGGAGGTGGTGCGATACACAGGATTCAAAGTCCTTGAAGGTGTTGTGGGAAAGTGGTGACAAGTCTAATAAGTAACTACAGGGAAAAAATAAGTTTATATGTAAACCTGTGTTTTATTTTTGCTAGGATGACAGGAAATAAACGCCTGGCAGCTGTTAGAGTTAGATGGATGTCTTAGATACCTAAGTATTCTTAGGCAACAGATCCCAACAGTGACTGAGTATAATTTTGGACAAAAGACCTGTGCAACTTAAACTTTATGTGAATGTTTCTGCTTTTTTTTTTTTTTTTTTTTTTTTTTTTTTTTTTTTTTTTCATATTGTTCGGTCTAAATTTGTTGGTACCAAGCTTTTATGATACTGGAATTCCAGACTCTGGAATTCGCTTCTCTCCAGGTATAGATATAAATAGCTTTATACCTGTCATTCCAAATAATAGAGCTCCAATCCATATCAAAAATCAAGAGTGGGGGTTTTTTTCTTATCACATTAATCTGCTGTGGCACTTCATAGCAGCTGGGCTGCTATAAGCACCCAGAAGGAAAAGTAGCCAGGAAGGACTCACTCTCGCTTGTGGGACAATCCCACAGAGCCTACTGCTGATGTAGAAGTTCAGTGCTGTCCACATGCCTGTACAAGTTATGGGGAACTTGTCACAGGCAGAGATGGGATACATCTGACTGTTCCTTGTAACTAAGGGATATTAGCATTTTTCCAGCCTCATTCCATATAAATGAAGTCATCCTTTCCCTCCTAGACTGTGCTGAAGAGAGCTGCAGCAAGTGACTATACTCCTTGAAGGTACTCTGTTGAACAGTCACTTTGAAGTCAAAGGTCTTCTGTTTTACTAAAACCTGGAATGGTGCCTTTGATTGACCTCTGACATGTGCCAAGACAAGGAAGTTTTGCCTAAAGTGATCCTCTCCCTAAAGTGGACCACTGATTAGAGTTCCCAAAAGATGTTTGGTGGGTTACTTCTTCAGCAGGAAGTCCCATGCTTGTACCTATTTTTAACCCGTATCTGTTAAAATATATGATTTAGTGTGTACTTCTGATGTGATAAGGGTGGGAACCCATTTGTACCTTAGGAATATATTTCACCAGAAAGAGGAGCTCTAACATGAGTGGACTGGGATACCACATAATTACCTCTTTTGCACAGCTGATTGTATATAGAAGAAGGTGAATATCTATTGCATGCAGATCATCTAGACTTGTACAAGCTGATGTGCTATGAAATTTGGTAGCTGAATTAGTGTCCTTTATAATCAGTGTACTTCGAAATAAATGAACATGTGGAATAATACCTCTGGTATTTATTATATAAGATTATTTGTAGTGGATATTACATTAAAATTAACTGGTTTTTTCATCATTGATATTTTTCTACAAGAGTTATAATTTGTTGGATATGATCAGGTTGCTAAAAACTAGCTAAGTGTAGCAAAATACAGTAGTTATTTTTAGATTTGCCCCCCCACCCTGACAGAATGATAAGTAATTCCTATGCTGTTGCTTTACTCTGTCTGGCAAAAGACAATAAGCTGTATCTGTGAATACGCCTTTTTGTTGGTTTCAGTACAATGCAATATCTGTGCTAGCATCTAGGCAACTGCTGTAAACAGGGAAATGATGTGCCCTGTGACCGATACTCTTGAACTCTTGTAATATTTACCCCATAAGTAATTTAAAGGTTTGAGTAGGATTTGTGAGGTAACAGAGTGCTTTCATACATATATTTATGCATGTGTGTATTTCAGTAAATATGTATATAGTATGTACATATATATTTCCTTGTTAGTATTTTTCTGGTATCTGTGCAGGTCCCTGCTACACCTAGAGAAAGTATTGCTAACAGAATTGTAACTGGGAGTACATAATTTCATTTGGAAAGCAAGTAACATAATGTTACATTATATCATATTTCTAGTTGTGCAGTTCATGCAGAGCAGATCCTTGCTAATTTATGCTGATGGGCTCTTCACAAATGACCAAGTGTTGTGGCAAGAGCCATGTAACACCAGTCCACAAGCTTGAGGTTAGCCACCATTTTCGTCTCCAGTCTGAGGGAAAACAACTATCTTGGCAGCTGTGTGGAAGTTTATTTTGGAATTGTAGAGAAGATAATAAAGAGAGCTCAGATACTGGAAACTTGGCTTTTTCTTCTAATCCTTTTATAATGAAAGGTTTTCCTTTCAACTGAGGAAATCAAAAATCTGTAGGTAGTGAATTAGTGGTTTGGGATACTGACAAGCAGAATAGGAAGATAAATCAGTGAAAGTTTCTCAACAAAGTGAAAGTTCAGCAAAAGTTTCTTAACAAAGTGAAAGTTATCCCAAATCAAGTGAATCTGTAACAGGATGGTGAACAAATAAACAAACAAGCCTACTAGAATTCTGAGCCAACGACTATCAATGAAGTTTTTTAGTACACCTGGAAATGTGGCTCTGCAAGCAGAAAAACATAAACCCCCCAACTGCCAAGAGCTTTTTTCCAAGACTCTTCCCTGTTATGTACACTGTAACCACTGCCAGAAGAAGATATATGAGAAAACCTACAAATGTTGTTTATTTATGCTCTGTCTCACTCAAAAGTGTAAGAAAAATATGGTAAGAAAGAATGGCATGGTAAAGGACAATCTGGGGAAGTGTTTCTTTTTTTCCTCACCGACTGACTTCTGGGGGATGTGGATGGTCAATTAATGTATTTTTTGTCATCTGTTTTTTGACTTGTTTTAAGCTGTTGGGTCAGTTAGTGGGATCCCACAGTTAGTGGGATCAGTTAATGATAATATTACACTCAATGTGGGAATGAAAGTTTATTAGATTTGACTAGTCCTAATGGGCTTGTGCTAAACTATGTTGTCTCTAACCATTTTCTGTCATACTTTAAGGTAAATTATCATAGTTTTGTGTCTGTACCAAAGATTTGTAATTATCTTTAAAAGGCATCCTGCAGTGAATTTGCTTTAAGTATTGCATTTGCCTGTATTGATTTTGCCTTTAAAATAATAAGTCATAGTTGCCCAACTAAACAAGGGCAACTGAATGGCAGTGGTCCTTAATACAGACTGCAATGTATTTGGAAAGATTCTCTTGTTTATGGGTAAAATTCTGCTTGTAGCCTGCATAATAAAAGAAACTGAAATAGGAAGTGGATTCTGTTCTCACTGTGTGAGCCCAAGAGCCTTTCTGGAGCACTTGTGGAAGGATAGGACTGTAGTCTGTATAGCGGTGCATTTCTGGACCTTTGAAACATGCTTGTGCTGTCTTGGCCTGTCTGCTCATCCTCTCATGCAGACCCTTGGGATAGCTGGGCAGTATCTTAAAACATGTTTTCCTGATGTTACGGTATTTTAACTTTTATATCAGTCATGATTAGTGTAATGAAGGGCAAAGCCATATGTGTCTGCTTTCCCTTGCTTTGTCACTGTAGGATACGGTCTTGTACATGATTTCCACTTACAGCTGGGATTGGTTTGCTCTTCACCCATGTCCTTACCTTTTCGTTTTCAAAGATGGATGAAAGATAAATATTTGACTAGAAGATTAAATTATGTACTTACATTTTTGTGAGCTATGTTCACATTTGTTGACAACTACATATTATGTTGTCTTTCTCTGCTGCTTTGGCTGTACTACAAAAGCTGTGGTAAGTTACATTGTGGTTACTCACAGCTTCCTCCTGCCCATTTGACACAATCCCTCAACCAAATGCTGCTAATGTTACTAATACAGCTTCTAAGTAATTGTGAGGTTTCATGCCTGCAAGGATAAAGAAAATTTATGCAAATTATTAGTACAGATGTCAAGTTCTTGTACAATAGCTGTTATCATTACAGGCATCTATTTTGACATCATCTGTGCATCTGGCATCTGGAGTATGTGCTTTGTCTTTCATTATTATCTGTCTCTGTTCTATCAATCTGTCTTTCTGTTACAAAATACAGTTTTAGTTTATCGCATCTTCCTTCATTGTTGTCCTCTGTTTTAGAGGAATTTTATGATTTTTTCCTCCCCATTCTCACTCTATTGGTTTCAATTCTACAGATCTGACCTACACCTAAATAAATATGAGCAAAAGGCAAGGAATTTGAAGCTTTTTTCTGTGTTACATTTGCAGTGTATTTCACCGTCAGAACTTTTTTTTAAGGGTAATTGCTGATTGCCAAAATATAATTGTATTTAGAACACAAGACTTCTCTCAGGAGGAGTCTGTACTTGACTTCCAGCTGTGAATCCTCTGTAATGCATGATGGACCCCTGTAGGAAACCTGCCATTTTCTTTGCCAAAACCTCAGTAGTGATAAACATTGATCAGGAAGTTGTTGGAGGTGATTTTGTTCATTTGTTTTGCAGCTTTCATAGAACTAGGTAGAAAGCACTTTGCAGCAGATTTTCCATACAGCTGAAAGTTGTTCGCAAACCTTTTCCAAATCTTCTGATGAGTTAACGTGCTGAATCTGTAATAAAAGAAACATTTTGGCCATGAGAAAGTCTTCCTCTGGAAGTACTGAGTAAGAAGAATGTTGCCGTGTACTATCACATTAGAAAAAGATGAGGAAATGTTTATTTGGTAAAGGAAGCCTCTTGTTTGTTAGGTTTTAATGACTTGTGTGTTGCTCAAGATGGGAAACTTGCATAATGTGTGAGAAGTTGTTCATGCTTCAGGACCATTTCCCAGTAGCACTCAAAGCAATTGTAAATGTAATTGTATTGATACTGTGACAAAATAATACCTAATGATCAAGCTCTGGTTGGCTTGATGTATTTGTTCCTGGTGATGCACCATGCCAAACAATTAAAACACTTCTATTCTGGGAATACCAGTAGGATGGAATGTGCACTGTGGGACAGATTTTTGCTTGAATTCTCTAGTGGGTGGGAAGTATTTAAAGAGTGGGGGCCAATCCACTGCCATCTTTTTTTTCTTTTTCTTAAGTCTGAATAATGGCTTTTATGTGTTCTGTGAAGACACATAACTGCTTCAGTGTTCCAGCACAAGCTGCATAACAAAGTAGGACTTAGCAGGGTAGGTATCCAAATCACAGTGAGGGCAAGGAGGAACATGTCTTGGCATAAAATAATCAGCAAACACATAGAAGTGTTTTGCAAGACTATAGAGTCACTGGCAAACTGATTTAATTTTCCTATTTTGAGATTTTTGAGGATAGTAATCCACAACTCAAGCAGTTTTTTACTTTTTTTCCTAGTCTGTAGTGAAGCAGGAAGAGAGACTGAGGATAGTTATTGGTATGTCTAAAAAAGCCTGGGACTGAAAAGCAAAGGCTTCCATCCTTAGAATAGAACAGTAATTTGAAACAGCCTTCTGGCATGTGACATTAGAAAGTCAGTCTTCTGTGTCCTGGTATACCCAACTTGTCCCATTTAATCTATATTAATCCTTTCCATTTTTATAGAAGCTTTGATTAGGTTTAGTGATTGAGATCTCTCACAAAAGGTACTCTAAGAAGAAAACCCATTTGTTACCCTTCATTTTGTCTGTTAATAATAGGAAAAGACATGGTTGTGTTTCAGGTAATTTTCCTTCAGTCAAGTTCCTTATTGCATTTCCTAAAGCATTCAGGATATATATGTACTATCACCTGATTCTGCGTTTTACCAGTACATGCTCATTATCTTTATGGTTTTGTCTTTGTTGTAAGCATTCAGGAATCATTTCATTACTGTATTATCCAGAACTCAAAATCAAGTAATAACACATTGTAACTATCAAATTCTCATTTATGCACAGTTTACTGCAGTTATGTTTGACTTACGTGGATTCAATGGATGGGAGTGTACTGTTAGTTAGAAAACGTTTAGGTGCATTAAAAGAAATTATTGCTGATGGTTAGGATTCAAGAAACAATTACGTGTAAATCTTAATATGAATTGTATCTTGAAAACATGCTAGGATTTGAACTTCTTTCAGTTCACACACTTCCTAATTATGAAATGTCTGTGCTTTAGATGCAAAATTTTGATTTAGAAATTGATTTTTTGAATAGTTTATTCCATTTCGCAGCTGTCAGGATAACTGAAGTCCAACTTTAACTTAATGCCTTTAGGTTGCCTACTAAATACAACTTGTGGTGGACTTGTCTTTAGTGAAGGACACATGGATAATCTGCTGCTGTACTTGGATACCTGATCAGTCTTATAAACTCTCCTGCAATTATGCTACAGTTTGTTCTTCAATTTACCCTTCTGCATCATCTTGTTCCTGTTTCCCTTGCTTACCTGATTGTTTCCATTTCTACTTGCTTTCCATTCTGTTTTTCATTCCTTCCTTTTTTTCCCCTCCAGATTTTTTGTTCCACATAATCATTAATCAAGCCCCATTAATTGCAGTTTAGATGGACATCTGGTATTGTGTCTTTTAAGCTGAAGAACAAATACTGCTATTGCTTCATTGACAGGGAATGAAGTCTGGGAAGCCAAAAACATTAGCATTCTAAAACATTTGATCAGTCCTATTTTAAAACCCAACCAAACAAAAAAACCCACAATCCTGCCATCCTGGGAGCAGCACTCATAAAAAAAATAAACACTGCTATTGCACAGACTGCATATTTTCTTAGCAATAACATAAGTCTTGTTGAGGTGATTGGGGAATCTAAATAGGCAAACACTCGGAAAAGCTCTACTGCTGTAAAAATCTCAACAGAGTGGTTCCCGTATGAGGATGTTCTGGCTAAGAGGCCAAGGAAAGTCCTGAATAAAAGGATCTGTCTCTTCACCTTAGGTGAGCCCAAACT
This sequence comes from Corvus kubaryi, assembly GCF_017639235.1. Lineage (NCBI taxonomy): Eukaryota > Metazoa > Chordata > Aves > Passeriformes > Corvidae > Corvus > Corvus kubaryi. Next base: position 26,194,454 of record NW_024581108.1, on the reverse strand, counting down.
GGGTTACTGCTGTAGAGAAGACCTTCCAGAAAATAGTAAAAGGGCAGTCAAGAAACATCGTATACTTATCTTTGGCATCAGTTTCTCTAGCATAAGGTCTGCTGCTTAAAACATGAAAGAAATTCAAGATTTCTTGCTATTTTTAGTGCAAATGTTTGCAGCTTTTCTTGGAATTTCTGTAGTAATTGCCACACAAATTTAGATTGCTCTTTAAGAACTCCATCTGTCATATAGAAAGACAAATGAGAAGATACAATTTAGAAGCAGCGGAGAATGATGAAGTTTCTGAACCATTATTTCAGACTAGTTCAAGTCTCATTCTACTTACAGTAAAGACTTAACTTGGTCCCTTTCCTGTGGAACCTATAGAGATACGTGTCTTTTTAACTGAGCAAGTTAAAAAAGATTTGCAAGATTCAGAACATCAACTTTCAAATTCATAATGCTGAATTGCACCCAGGAAAGGAGTGTATATCAAAATCAGTATTTTTCTTCTTATAACATAAACATTCCTTTTTTTGACATTTCCTTTTATTAATCTCTCTGTCAACACAGGGTTGTTTCTACAAAACATCTCTTTCTTTTCAAATTAGTTTCCGGTTACCTCACATAATATACAATATTGTTGGAATGTTGATTTCACTCTTCACAGTTATTTTCTATGATAGGCTTCCAAACAGATTGACTCTTGACTGGCAAAATGTTTTAGGGGACATGAAGTGCTGCTTTTGTTTTTGATGGTGCAGTGTAAATGATACCAATTCAGAGGAGACTACACAAATGCTGCTGCTCACTGAGATATTTAAGTAGTGCTATGCATTATAAGGTATAGAAAGCAGATTTAGTATGCAGTAGTCCCTTTATTTGACTGGTCTTTGCGTACCTTCTTAGGTAGCCTTTTGATTTTTGGACCAGCTCTCCACATAAAAAAATGTACAAAACATTTTTATCTCTAACATTTTATCTCTTCCATGACAGAATGGAAGCCTGTCATTCAGGAGCAGTCCTGTTTCATATATGGCAGCAGAATGGCAATAAAAATGTGGTTAGGAAGAGAAGGGAGAATAATTTGGGATTCAGGATGGAGAATTATTTAAGAATGTGAACTAGGAAATGAGGGTTGAAGGACATTGACAGTACAGAAGGAAACAGGTTACAGGACCCGGAACATTGGAGATCACAGATAATGGAAATAGCACTTATCCTTGAATCCTTGAACATGGTCTGCTTACTTTTTAGCCAGAAGAATTCCATGAAGATCTCCCTATTACTAAGGGATTGCTCTTCTAGCAGAACAGTCACTTCTGCCCAACTGGAAAGGAAGTATGTAGTCTGCTAGCTAAATAGAGGTGACAAAAAATGTTGTTATGCAATAACACTTGGACACATGTCACCCCGGAGTGTTAGAATCTTGCATTTCAGAGTCATAGTGAAGAAAATTCTTCCAATTAAAATTTAAAGTCTATGTGTATGCTCACAGACACACATGGAAACAAACAGTAGGTAAGATACAATTGCTGCAAAATTGCTAGTTAATAGTTTGGGGTGTTTTAGCTTCTCCAGAGATTTCAAATATTTAGTGAGTGCTGATAATAAATTCATGTATTTAGCATTTATACATAATATAGTACAGATATAATGTCTTTCTCCTCACTTTCCTTTCTTTAAAGAGATGAGTGGATTAACAGAATGTAAGGAAAAAGTAGGGTATAAGCATGCACTGTGAATTCTTCCCTCTATACCCTGACACTTCAGTTTTGCAATACCTTTTGTTTGCATCAACCAGAGGTTCATCAGAATGAATACTGTGGTGTGGTGGCTCACCGTAGAAGGCAGATTCAGACTGCACACCATAACATTTCTGTTGATGTGATATGCAATTCCCTCAAGGTATCAAGAAATGAGATTAGGTGTCCTGTGGTAATGCATTCTGTAGGCTCAGTCATAGTTTAAGCACAGTATCTAAAGGCTATAAAAACAGTGATGTGACCTGCACTGGCTCCAAGTATGCGTGTCCTGAGGACATTCGCTAAGAATACCATTGGGAAAGGCAGAGTAGAATTCTTCATGGCACCAGTAGCAGTTACTAGCCACAGAAACCTTACTGCTATAAATTCCATGTAGCAAAGCATGTTAGCAGCACCTTCATAGCTGAATGTTAGGCTTATGTGCTTTCAGTACACCTGTTTGGTATCTGTGTACTAGCAACTGGCTTCATACATTGCAGAGAAAAGTGTCACTAACTTGGGTGTTAATGTGTGCCACTTTAAAAAATAAAAAATGCAGTTTTAATGGGAATATGTAACAACAATAACAGTAATAATGACAATGTAGTAGTTACTTATTAGTAGTATAATATTTCTTGACTATACTTTTCAGTGCCAGATAACCCTAAGTGAAAAGCACTGGAGTTGATTCAGTAGTAAAACTGTAATGCTAAAGGCTCAATTTTCAAAATTTACTTTGCTTCCAGCTCCTAGGATTTCACAGTTTTCAGAGGATATTACAACCTCATCACATATAAGAGCAGAAACTGGTTTCCAGTTACAATTTACATGATTATTAATATTTACCAAATACAGGACATCAATTTCCAGGAATAAATTGGAGATTAAACCAGAGATTAACTTTTAAGCATCTCGGCCTAATATTAAGCATTTTCAGCTGAGAAAATAGTACCAGAACTTCTAGTCAGCAAGTTCCTATATACATTATGATTTTATTGCGTACTGTTACTCTCAAAATGCTAAGGTACATCTGCACTGTATAAAGCTGAGTCTAGGACTGTAAAATGCTAGGTTTTTGTGACTTTTTGTAAGGAGGTAAAACTTGTTCTACTTCTGAGACTGGGAAGGAATTTTCTGATCTTTCATCAGAGTAAACCAAATTCTTATCATATAGCTTCCATCTTCTCATATTTTTCACAGCTCCCTAAAAGCCTTCTCGGTGTTGCTAAGATTAATACGTATTCTGGGAATCTCCCTAAATACCCCAAATCGTATTTTGCCTCCTGTTTTGGTCTGTGTCTTTGAGATGTTTTTTCTACACAAGTTACTTGTCAGGCTGTTAAATATTCATGTGTTAAACATTCACATTAAACATTCACATCTACAGTGGGCTGCGATTTTCTCCTTCCTTCCTCCCTCTCCCTCCAGCAGCTGGAACACACTTTTCATGTCATTTATGTATAACGAGTGTGTCATATTCTGGAGCTGCTGCAAAGTCTGTAAGAATATCTCTTCCCTCTTAGAAAACAGTGAGGCTATGAGCTAGCTTTTGGATCCTGAACACTTTTTAAGATGCTACCAAGGCCCATAGCCCATTCCTATAATGAAGCAGATATTGGGCTGGGTTATCACTGAATACCCTTTCTTTTGAAGAACAAGAAGCATGGTGGAAATGTTCCCAGAGGGCTTTGTCTTTTGTAATCACGTCTTCATTAATTCCACATATAGCTGATACACATCTAATGATTAATAGATATCATTTTATATATATATATCTATATAAAAATATATATTAAAAAAATATATATATATAATATAGGTTTTAGTCCTATAATAATTTCAGTCTAGACTGAGCATTCAGGACTGTCATTTATGCCGCTGTGTCTTTGGATTTACATCTAGGATTATAGTTTTCAGTTGTTTGTTCTACATTGATACACCAACAGCAGTAGAAGACAAGTTCCAAATTAGGGTTAGGTTACCGATCACAAACTGGAAAATCTGCAAACTAGTTATAATAAACCTAGTCTTATACATTGAGCATATCATGTATTTTTCTGTTGAAATGGAGGGGGAATCAGCCAGTTCTGTGCTTTAGACACTAACTTGACATCTGCTTTGGCAGAAACAGGTTGTTTCCTAGAAAGACTTTTCTTATAATGCACAGTGCTCGGTATAGTGGCATTGCAAGTCAGTCTGTGTATGGGCTTAGGAGTCACAGTGTATCAGTTTTTACAGATACCTAGCTAACGTGAAATTTTCCAGACTTAGTCCTCTTACATCCAAAATTACTCAAATAGTTTTCAGATCACCATTCAAATAATAATTTTTTTTGTTGTAATACCTAATAGCGAAATGCATGGAGACATTGTTTTCTGCATTAGTGTGTAACAATATCGCATTAATTATGTATGTTGGAAATGCCAACAAGTTCCTTTGAGGAATAAAAACCTGTTACTAATATTGGATTATTTTTTTGCTAACAGTCCTAGGAATAGAACCTGGCTCAAAGGATGCAGACCAACTTAGCATAATATATTGTTCCGTTAGAAGCCTATAGAAACAGAAAACATCAGTAGTCACAGTCCTCTTCTTTTGTCTAAGAACACATTTGGCTCTGTGTAAAGTCAAGCTTTTGATTCCAGACGATTTTTTTAATGAAGACAAAATAGAGAATACAGTGGAAGTCTGTTTTTATTAATAAGTGAAAAATCTTGGAATAAAGGGTGGCTTCTGACCATTTCTAAGCAACTGTATTTGCTCAAATAAATTCTTAAATAATACAGGCATCTGTCTGTATTATAATTTTGAGAATATATTCACTGTTCCAGATGCAGGGCCATTGTTGACACTGCTAAGACTACAGAGCGCATCCTACAGTAAGTGGCAGAAGTCTCAGAAATGAAGGCAAAATAAATGAAAATGTGCCTGCCTGTTAAAATACTGGATCTAATTAATATAGCCTTACAAACTCTTAATTGTCACTGTATATCTAATGGTTCAGAAAAAAACAGGGAGAGCTGGTGCTTTGTTCATTATACCAGACAGTATGCTGTACAGAGACTGTACAGAAAGACAGACATTGATAATAATGCATCTTATGTACAGTGTTCAATAGACATAAATTTTAACCTCTGTTAAAGCAGCAACAGTCATGATTCACCAAATCCCCATCTGAATGGTTTTATTTTTGTATTCTAATACCATACTGAATACTAGTAACCAAGTACAAAAGTTGGTCACGCATTTGGGCAGCTGAAACTGTGGGTGCTTGGTTCAAAGCATGCCCTTTGTAAAGGCAAAATAAGACATTTTCTAGCTTTGGAAATGCCTTGAACTAGCCCATGTCATATGTTAAATTGTCCAGCTTTATGTAGTGTAATTTACCAGACACTGCTCTGCAGACATGATCTATTGGTATTCAGCAATGTTTGGGTGAAACCACCCTTCAGTTGCTGTGGAGGGTATTCTTTTGAGAGAAAATGTTTTACTAATGTTAAAGATGCTTGAACTTCTGTTACGTTGTTCTTTGAGAAAAATTAATTAGTCACTCTCTGTGTAACCATCCTGCTGCCAGATCAAAGTTTGCCTTGAGAGCTGGGCCACGAGTGCCGGGACTGGGCTGGCAGGCAGGGCCTGTTGGATGGCGCCCAGCAAGGCCAGCAGGTGAACGCGAGCCCGGGGCTGGGGTAGCCTGCGGCCGGGAGGCAGGGCTGGCGCAGGGCAGGGTAGAGCGGGACCACGGGCCCCGTGGGCTGAGTAGGGTCGGACGACTCCGTGGCCTCGGGCAGGAACGCGAAGCGGCCTGGGCTGTGCCTGGCGAGGGCACGGCCGAGCTGGGGCTTGGGCGGGGCTCCCGAAGGGGATCGGCCCCTGCGTCCTGGCGGCTCCGGTGCCTTTCCATAGACGGCTGACGGAGGACGTGTCGTGGCCGTGCTGAGCCCAGGCCTGGGGCAGAGCAGAGAGCTCGCAGGGCTTGGCATTAGCACTTCTCTCACTCAGGTGTGCACCGAAAGGGGATGCCTGAGGCGTAGACCTGAACTAGGGCAGAAAAGGTCTTGCTTTACCTCCAGTTTTTCAGTCTCTCTAAGCAAAAGAATGGTTTTATTTCAGATACAGAATGCAAGGAGAATGGTGATGACACCCACAGAAAACGTGTTGCAACAGCTTGTTGTACAATAATGGCATCCAAGGACTTGTTAAAGAAACTGATTAAAATTTTACTAATTCTCCAAGCTATAAAGGGATATTTTCTGGATGGTTTTCTGTCTCCTCTAGTAATCAGCCATCATAGCTGGGTGTGGTTCCCATGCCAGATTCTCCTAGACTGTAGGGCTAAGAGTTTCTGGAAGCTGTGCATTTAATTACTAGTGACAATTTTTCCAGAGACTTTGTGCTACTTTATAAGACCATACTTTATAGATTTGTGTCCCCTTTTCCCTCAAAATAAAGGACTGTGGGAGTGGATATTTGTATATTCTATTGAAAAACAAAGGGTGAGAGACAGTAGTTTATCTTGAGTGAATCAGGATGTCTGGCTTACAACTTTAATTTTTTTTTTTGTAATTTCTTAATGTTATTTTAAAAAGCAGAACTTTATGTGTATATTTCTTTTGCAGAATAGTCTCATGTAATTTCTCTGGTTTTGAACTGAACCAATGCTACAAAGTTCTTACTGAAATGCTTCTACTTCAATAGAAGGAAAATATAATTTGTAATGCCACTTCCAGTATTCTGTTTGCATCTAAAAGAAATTTTAAATTTGCTGCAAAAGTTTTAAATGGAAGGTTCTAACTAGGTTATGATAGTTGTTTTCCAGTGGATACTTGTTAGTATAAAAATCAATAGGAAATAAAAGACAATTTAAAATTATTATGTGTTCTTAGTTCTTAATAGACAATTGTGAAAAATCTATGAATTGTCTACATTTTGGAGTAACTAATCATGTAGGACCAAGCATCCATCTTGCAGAAAATTAAAGTAATTAGCAAAGGTTAGAGTCCACAAGATGTAAATGTTTTGTGGAATTTGAACCTTGTGCTATAAAGATTTAGTGGTATAAATTGTTAGTCCCAAAAATGAATTGTGAAAGGGTATTAATAGTCTGCTTTCCCCTTAACCATAAATCATAACTGGTTCTAGAGATAAAGGTTATCTTATTTATTTTACGCCTCCCATTTGATTTCAGTATCAGACTCATTTAATTTTGTAGTAATAGTGATGAGGGGTTTGTTGTTGTTGTCTGAAAAACCAGAAGACAAGCTAGAGGACTGTGCAGTCACCAACCATATGAAGTTCGACAAAGGAAAGTGCCAGATTCTGCACTTGGGATGGGCAGCCCTGGATGTATGGACAGACTGGGGAATGAGAACCTGGAAAGCAGTGCCGTGGAAAGGGTCCTGGGAATCCTGGTTGACAGAAAGTTGAAGTACGAGTCAGCAGTGCCCTGGCAGCCAGGGGGGCCACCCATGTCCTGGGGTGCATCAGGCCCAGCATCGCCAGCCGGGTAAGGGAAGGGATTGTACCGCTCTGCTCTGCACCGGGCCGGCCTCACCTTGAGTATTGTGTGCAGTTTTGGTCACCACAATGTGAGGAGGATATTAAGCTCTTAGAGAGCATCCAAAGAAGGGCAACAAAGATGGTGAAGGGCCTTGAGGGGAAGCCATGTGAAGAGCCACTGAGATCACTTGTCCTGTTCAGGCTGGAGAAGAGGAGACTGAGGGGAGACTTCATTGCATCTACAACTTCCTTGTGAGGGGAAGAGGAGGGACAGACCCTGATCTCTTCTCTCTGGTGCCCAGTGCCAGGGCCTGAGGGAATGGCCTGAAGTTGTGTTAGGGGAGGTTTAGGTTGGATATTAGAAAAAGGTTCTTCCCAGAGGGTGGTTGGGCACTGGAATGGACTCCCCAGGGAAGTGGTGGCAGCACCAAGCCTGACAGAGTTCAAGAAGCATTTGGACAATACTCTTGGGCACATGATGTGACTCTTGGGGATGGTGCCATGCAGGGTTGGGTGTTGGACTCGATCCTTGAGGTTGATCCCTTCCAACTCAGTACATTCTGTAATTGTGTGAAGATTATTTTCAAATTCCTATGTTTACCTGCAGGAACACAGTTCCTCTTAAAAGTGGGGTCCTAATTGTAACAGTGAAGTCACCAGTTTCTGAATGTGCTCAGCAGGCACTTCCTGCTGAAGTGGAAGTGTAGTACATGTGCACTACATCAGGAACAGGGTAGTGCACACCAGGTACAGTGTCTCTGAGACATGAAGAACCACAAGAGGAGATAAAACAGAGGTAATTGTCTTTAAAATTTGGATGCCTGATTCGTTGTCTTCAGGACACAAGCTGCATTTCTAAATGTTTAAAAAGGCCATGCAGGGAGGAGGGGAGGGAAAGGATAGAACCTGATCTTACTATTCTGAGACTTGTGTAAGTAATACTGACTGACAAGTATTGGAATTATGGAACAACTTGAGACATATGATACCTATGTTCATTTTATATTGAACATTGTACCAACATGTTACATTAGGAATTTTGATGTCAAGCTTTCAGAAAAAAAAAGTCAGCTCATTAAACAAATACAGGCAACCACTGACCATTCTTGGTTTAATACACAGCCATTAGAAAAGGCCTGATATACAGAGAAAGACAGATCTTCAAAATTTATGCATTGTGGTTAAGGCTCTGATTACTGCAGTTTCAACATGGCTTTTGTGAATTAGACACTAGTTTATTCATAAGGTTGTGAGTCTGACTGTTCTCTTGTTTTCAAAGTAATTGAATGCATTTGTACAAATAAAAATAGTGGCAGATAGATGATGTACACAAAATCCAGAATAATCCAGCTCTTGTTTCATCCACCTGGCATTTTTATATCTAAAAAATGTGTACAGTTGCACTTTTTTTCCCAGTAGCAACAGTGCTGTGTTGTGGTTATTAATAGTAGATGCTGAAGATAATACCCTCCCTCTGAGATTATGAAAGTGCTATTTTAATGACTTATAGAAAAGATCTTGGCAGGGTATCTGCATGCAGCATTTTACAGCATAAGTAGAAAAGGTTGCAATGATATGTAATGGTATAAAGTATTTGGGGTTAGAGACTCTGCTAGGAGAAAAAAATCATTAGCTGTCATCTGTCATTCTAGGTCAGCTGGAGTAATGCAGCCTAGAAACAGAAAACTATGGCATTTTCTGATCCTGAGTAGGAAGCATCTGATTATTTCAAAACATCCATTTTTCTGGGTAAAGCATTGTCAAAGACTGTATTTTAGATGCTTTTTTTCCTAAAGCATGAGAGTGTGTTTCAAGACGAAGAGCCCTTTCTAGCTGGATTAATACTTCAGAATTTGGGGAAAGGAAATATTTAACAAAACAGTTACATCAAACATAACTAATGAACAGAACTTGCTTTGTTCTAGAGTTCACCCAGTCTCCTGGGCCCACTCACTTGGAAAAAAAAGTCTTGTGGAATAGTTGAGTTTGCAGAGAAGTACTCTTCCCACACATCATACCATTTCAGAAGCATCTTGGTAGCTGTGTCTTTGCTTGGATATTCCATGAAACTTGTTGCTGCATTAGTCCCAGAGCAAGAATAAGAAATGGAAGCTGGGAAAAAAAGAGCAGACAATTTCAGCTGCAAAGAGGAATTTGGGGGAATAGCTAATAAGCGCATTGAGATGGAAACGGTAATGAAGCTCTGTACGTGATCCAAACTGCTTGGAATGTTTTGTTTGTTGTTCAGAGAACTGTAAAACTTCCACTAGCTATTGGTGACTTCGATTGCATGGCAGAATTGCAGTTCAGTGATAATTTGCTTGTAATACCTTAACTGTATACACTTTCAGTTCCCTTTCTGAGGGTAGTTGTTTGACAACTGGTGTATTTCAATACCTGCCTAATAGCCTGTGCCATCGCTACTGTTAGGAGAATGTTAGGTGTGGACCTTTGACATTTGATTATATCATGCTGGTGATGTTTTGTCTAATGTTAAGTGAACATGGACAGCATGTTAATTGTACAGTCCCCATCAGGGAAAAATATTGCAGTTTTTGGCTGATAGTCATCTGTAAGTATGATGCGTTGTCATTCACTTTGTCCTGTGGCTGTGACATGGAGTATACCATACTTCTTCAGATACATGACTAATTAGGAGAATGCAATGATAATAATTTCATTCTTAGAGTTTGATTTAGGGTTTTTTAACCACAGTAGAAAAACGGTCAGCCTTTTCCACTGAACTGTCACTGACCACAGGATTCCTGGGTAATTCTCTTTATGTAGTGCACATGACCCGGACTGCTTGGGAAGCAAAGGAGTCTGAATGATGGGTCAAACTAAATAGCACATAGTAGTTTGGTCTGCTTGAGACCTTAAACCCTTGCCTTTCACTGTGTTGTGTTTTTTACCTCCTCTTCCTTTATTCTGTCCTTTGGTAAGACTTGCAGCAGTGGCACTTGGTCTGTGAGCAGTGCTGAATGCCCTCAGCTTCACTGTAAGTCAGCGATAGTCACTTTTGAAACTTGGACTAAGTGTGAGTAGGAAACTGACCTGCACATTAAGATCTGTGCCCTTGCAGCTGTGTAAAGAAAAGGACACTTAAGTGACGAGGTGACTTGTCTCATCTACCACTTCTCTTCCCTCTTCACCCTTCCATTTTTTGCAAGTCATGAGCCAGTATCAACAGCATTAATGGCAGTCCATAAAGACTTGTACTGGCACATAAAACATATTTCAAAGGCAGCTACCATTTAGTATGGTTTATTACACAGGAAAGGAATCATAAGTGTATTTTATTATAATTGCAATTTATGTGTGCATGATCTTATAAGAAATAAGTTATACCTGAATCTTTCAAAGAGGAAAAACCCCCAGCATGCCAGTAAACCTGGTACGAGACTTACTGAAAGAGTTGTTTTTCTATTAATGTCAACCTTTTGACTTACTAGACTGCTTCAACACATTTGTGTCTTACAGTAGTAATGTATTATTTTACATTACTAGGATTATTAGGCTGTGTCCGCATAAGGAATATTACAGGTGGCTTAAAATATACCTTAAGTTTACCTAAAAAATCTTCTAAGTAAAATTAAATTGGCTACCACTAAACAGCAGTACATTTCAAACATTTATTTGGATTCTTTCCAAAATTAAGACTGTTAACCTTGAAAAGATTAGGCTTTTATATATGTTCAAGAAGTTGCTGCTTCTGAAAGGGATAGATCAGTTGTGCAGGAACTTGTGTTGGTTGTTTTTTTTTTTTTTTTATAATCCTACCCAGAATAGATGGGCAGAAGCATCAAAATCTTAACGTGATTTTTTAGACAAACATAACTGGAATGAACCTCTTTCAGTCCTACTACACCCCGTGCATTTGTTAGCAGCCTAGTTCATTGTCTTGTGCACTTGCATCTTTGAGCATCAATTAGCAGCTTGAGTACGGGGAGGCATTACTGTTGCTGAAGCCTTTTCTAGCAGTACTTTGAATTACTTGAACTGACTGATGTGCTCCAGTAGAGGGGAGCAGCGCCTGCACATGCAGCTCCAACGGCTTGCTAATAAAGCCACTATTCTCTTTAAAAGCTGTACCTATTCTAGTCACTGGCACGTGTCATTGTTGACCAAACACCAGGAAAAAACCTGAAGAAACTAATAGTTATCAAACTAGAAATAGCATTTTATTGGAGTTGAGTAATATATTGCTGACCAAATGCATGTTAGTTACTGTGCATTTTTGCTTAGCACTGTCTGTTCAGCACCTTCTGTTCTTTTACTATATTGAGATTTATTGAAGCAGCCCTTCACAGAGGTGCAAACTTGAGTGGGAGTACAGTAAAATCAGTCATGTGGCTTCACTGCATTTCTGGTTGTTGTTTTTTTTTGTTTGTTTGTTTGTTTGTTTTTTTCCTAAGAATGACGGGAAGTCTTGGGAGGTAGTTGAGTATGAGACTTCAGTCAACCGTTAATGCTTTGCAGGAGGTCAGCCTACATCTTTACTTTTACCTTGTTTGCCTGATACTGGTTATACTAAATATCTCATTCGGTAAACATTAGAGCATTGTTGCTAAGTTCTGTGATAACAAAATGGGCTGTGACTTTGTATCACAGGCGTCATTGGTTAACTGTCATATGAGATTATTCTTCTGTGTCATTGCGTACTATACAGTGACAGGGCTGACTTTAAAATGTTGGTTTTTTCGTACCAGCATGTAGTTCAGCCCTGTCTTGTACATTATCATAGGAGTGCATATAGAAGTGTACACATTTCTCACTACAGAATTCTACAGTTGATGTTTTAATCATATTCCACAGAGAATGGAAATTTCATTCTGGTCAGGATCACCACATGTAGATTCTGTTCCTTTGTGGCTTCAAAGGAGAGATTGCCTCAGGCTTTCGGCTTCACAAATTGAGTATAATGCCTTGTACTTTGTTTCACTATAAAAACATTACAGTATCAATGTAACAATGCTGAGACCTTGTAGTGCTACCTCTTCTGTTCTGCACTTTTGTGCTGTGCAGAAATACAAAAAGTACATCTTAGTAAGGTATAATTTAGTAAATTATGACTACTTCTAGAGATAGATTTCCCCTTGACAAGATCAGAAAATTGGTATACAGCAGACATACAGTTTACATTTTAGACTTACATGACTTGAACTTTGGGGTGCTAGTCATATGTATAGAGGAGGAAAGATGTGGCTACCTGTTGCATGTAAAGACTATTCACAGTAGCACAGGCTACAAAAAATGTAGCCAACAGTGCTATACCTTGTTTTCAGTAAGCAAATCATCAGAATTTTTTTTGGTTGTATTGACTTCCATATGTTTATTTCACAAATGGTGTTCAGGTGCAGCTGTTTCCCTTTTGCGTATACAGTGTAGGTTAATGCAAGCTGATAAGAGTAATTTCTCTTTGTTCAGACTGGCTTGGGTAGGTGGCCAAGGCACTAGCGATAACTTTCTATTCACAGAAAGTCCTGCCTACTTTGTGAATGTCTGTTCTGGTTGGAGAAGTCCCTGACAATCAGCTTTATTTTTAAATCTATTTAAATAGTATTTTTTTGTATTTCTGCTTGCTGGGGAAAGTGTGCTAACTAGCAACACAGAAGTTCACAGTCAGTATCTCACACAGACAGCTTGCTTAACTGATCCAGGTACAGTAACATGGATAGAGATGAAGAAAACTACTATGGAAAACATGGTAATTTACTTGCTTTCTTAGGACAATTCAAAACACCTGATCTAAATCTCATGTATTTCAGCTGTGTTATTTCAGTTGACTTAAATGGGGCTGGATCTAGACTCAAATGGTTTTCTGTAACTTCTTCAATTATTAGCAATATTCTAATTTTTTCCTGCATGACATTTGCTAGTTTATTTAAATTGCACATCAAAGGTAAATTTTACATGTGTATATAGTTGATTTTTATTTTAGGTAAGTAATTTAGAGTTGTTTTTTAAAATTATTACAGTGATAAAGTGTAACAATCAACTTCATATGGTGTTTGGAGTCAGAATTGGTAAATATCTTGTGAGTTATTTCTTGTTATGATATTATACTTCAACATACACAAGTTCCATATTATAAGGCAGCCTGTAAAATAGATGTCTTATCTGCAAAGAACGAATATAATCCCAGTTTTTAACCTCAGCAAAAGGTGTCAGTCCCCCCTCACCACTGCTTTCTTCCTTATGCCTACCAAATTCCCAAAGCTTGGAATTTGCTTTCTAAATACATTTGGAGTTTTGCAGCTGGGGAAGTGGTTTGCTTTTACCAGGAACTATGTCGATACTAGATGCATTAGTAATTCACACCCAAAAAATCTTCTGAACTTTTAAAAAATAGTAGTAATTAAGTAGGGAATTTGAATTTAATTTAGAATTAAGTTAGAAAAATTAGATTAAACAAATGACGTTTTTCTTTTTTTTTTTTTTTCTTCTGTTGTTCCATGAAACTGATCACAGTTGTGATCAGCTGTGTCATATGTTTTGGTGATGAGTGTTCCAGGGATCCAGACTACTTCTGACAGTGAATTCTAGTGTATTTTGGACTTAGACTGTTGTTACCATTTCCTACCATATTCTGTAATGAATTTATAGCAAGAGCTCAGTGGCAGAGAAGGCGGTTTGAGCCATGTTACTCTACACCATGCCACCATAAGCATAGAGATTGCTGGTGTGAGGAACAGTTCTTTGAAGAAGTTTGCAGTACCACAATAATCTTACAGCTGTTAGTGGCTGTTACTATCTCACAGCGTCCATCTTCTTGCTTTTGGAGAAGAGAATCTCCATTTGAATCAGAGCTCCCTTTCTGGAGTGCTTTGTTTTTATCCTCTTACTTACTAGATCCATTTGGCTGTCTCTGTGCTGAGATGTTACGTTTTCCTGTTCTCTTCCCAAGAGGTATTCGTGTAATCCTTTCTTAAAAGCTTAGGGTGATGAAAATTCCAGTGTATGTTCCAGTGTATAATTGTGTCCTGAAAGATTTCCTAATGCCTAATATAAACCATCTTTGCCATAAATGAAGTTAGCTTCTCTAACTGGTAGAGAAAACAGAACTACTGATCATTGTCAGTTTTGTATGGTGATTGGAGACTGTTATTTTGTGCTGCTTTGCTTAATCACAGGCTTTGAAGTTGCATTCATTTACGGCTTTCTGTAAACCTCCCAGTATCTTCTTTTTAATTAGTCCCTCCACTCTCTCCAATTTGTATCTTCTGAAATTCTGGTGCCATGATCTAGACATAGTTGTTCATCTGAGGCCTCATGTGTTCCCAAGCACAAGGAACGGTGACTTTTTTTGCAGAGGTTGCTTGGCTGGCTCATTCTCTCTTCGTAGTGTGCTGTAATCCTTTAGGATTCTTCTCAATAGTGGTTTTGAATGCAATTATTCTGTATGGATTTCTGAATGGAGTTTGTCTTTATAACTTTTGTTACTTTACAAAAATCACTTTGAAGTGTTGTTTATCAAAATCCATTTTGATAAATACTTCTGTCTCCAGAAGTATTTTAACACTTGTCACCTGCACAGTTTCAAAGTGTTCATTCTACTTCATTGTTCGAATTTTTAAGGAAAACACTGAATAACTTTGGAGAATAAGTTCCTCTAGTAGTGGGATTAAGCTAACTACTAAAATTCAAGAGTGAGAACTTGGAATTTTAATGGATGACTAAGTAAAAATGTTTGCCCATAGAAGCAAATAGACTGTAAGAAAGAATTGTTAGGAATGGACTGGGGTCAGATAGAAAGAGTCATTCATTATAGGATTATATAAATGACATCCCGTATTTGTGGTGAATATCCTGTGCTGTGCTGTTCTGGCCCCTCCTTTCCTAGTGATCTGTAGTAGCACTGTAAAAGGTAAGAAAAGGAATATAAGCATCACCAAAACTATGAAATGGCTTGTGTACAAGAAACATTTGAGCAGACTAGGACATTTAAGTGTAATAACTTGTAACATTTTTGGTAGCATAACATGCTGCCATGTTACAAAGTACAGTTATAAACTGACTGACTGCAAGCTTAAAACAGATAAAAGGAGGTAGCACTTCAATGCCTGATTAACTTGTAGTACTCTGGGATGTAGGGCATTGCAGATTGCTAAAGTATATGCAAGGTAAATAGAGATTCATTGAATCTCAGTTTTTCAATGAATTAAAAAAAAATTCACTCACAGCTATTAAATGCAAATTGAGTACTTTTAGTTAAGAAAAATGCAGTTGCAAATCTCTGTAATATCAGTGTTAGCCAAATACTACAGTGTTTGCCTTGGCGTTGCATTCCTCCTCAGATATGGTTCCTTTTAAGATTCAGGGTGTGGGTTCAGTGGATTTTTTTGTGTGATCTGGTGTGGCTGTTCTTCTGTGCTAAACAGGTCCTGTATGAGCAATGAACAGAGGTTCAACTTCAGTGTGCCTTAAGGCCAGAATTTGTCCATAGGCCATGATGTAACAGACAGATTTGTTCTGGTGGTAAATTATTTTGTAGTAGGAATATTTATTTTGTAGACATTTGTGTTCAAAAAGATTCATTCAATATACAGGTGTTGGCCCAGCATTAGGTATTGTGTGTGGTACACTTGATTTCCCGATCATGTATCACAGCATAGCTTCTTCCACTCCCCAGCATTGCTGTCATACGTCACTTCTCTAAAGTTTTAATTTTTTGGTCTCTTCTGTGTTAAGATACTTCTGTTGTAGGAGCTTGCTAAGGTGGATGTGAACACCTCACATGAAGGGCGAATAGGATTTTATTAACTACTGTGTTTATTGTACCGGTCTGTGTGTATTTTGATAAAGTTTTTCTGATACAAACCAAGAACAAAGTCTGGCATTTAGTTAATAAGTAAATTCTGCTTTTGAGAAGTTGCTGAAGAAATAGAAGTTCTCTAATTGATGAAAATAAGTATTTTTCTTTAGGGCACAGGGGAGGAAATTTAGGCTGGTAACACCATGTAATACCAGGGATATTCAGAAGAGAAGATCCTTAAGAAAGCAGTGAAAATGAACTCTGAAGCAGTAATTTGTATTGTAGTGTTGACATTTGAATGAAGAAGTAATTTTTCATTGTACAGAGTTTTGTTCAGTAGGTCTTCATAATTACTGAACTTTGATAAGAAAAAGTCCCGTAAAGCTGGATAGATAGCTTCAAAAGGAAAAATCCTAATTTTGGTCTGATGAATGGAAAACTGCTTGTTTCTCTTCATACAGTAGCTCAAAACTTGAAAATTCAAATTTGACCGTAATCTTTTGTTACTCTTTACCAAGTGAGATCATACTGTAATTTCTCTTGTTCAGTTCCACATTGGGAGCACAGGTTGGTGGGTTAGTATTTGGTAGGTTTTTAGTATAGTTTTTTTTATGTGTAGAGTAAATCAGTTGGAACTATGCTAACCATGATAGCCACATTAAAAAGATGCATCATGTTTGATTCCTTCCATCTGTAAGCTGTGGCCAGATGTTACTGCCTGTTTCTACAAGGAACCTGGCTTCACCTTCTGATCATTCTGAGATTCATTGAAAGCAGCAACGATCTCACGGATGTATGCATAACCAACTTCAAAACCTGGTTTTCTTTCTGCCCTGGGATATGTGGTGGGTACAGTCACTTGAGAGTTAGAGAAGGCACTTGAAGCATGTGCTCTTCTGCCTGCTTTGGAGCACTGTACCTCATCTCCGGCTTTGCAGAAGCTGCTGCAGTTACACCACCTGATAGAGGATAGTGTAGAGCAAAATCAGCATTGCATTTCTGCAGTCTCCAGTTGTGCTTTGTCATCTGATAAACCCAATTCAAAATGGGGAAAACCTGCATCTCTGTGTCTATAAAGTCCTGTAACATAAGCAGTGGGAAATAAGAATAATTCTGAAAGACCTGTAAGTATAATGTTAAGTACAGACTGGGGAATGTGATGCTCCAAGGCAGCCTTGGCTCCAGTGACCATGAGGTGGTAGAGTTTGAGATCCTCAGGGCAGTGAGGAGGGCATGCAGCGAGCTTGCTGCCCTGGACCTTAGGAGAGCAGATTTTGGCCTCTTCAAGGACCCATGGGATAGAGCCAGGAGGGCAGAGTGGTCCAAGAACGCTGACTGATTTTCAAGGATCACCTCCTCCAAGCTCAGGAGCAATGCATCCCAAAAAGGAGAAAATTGGGCAAAAATCACAGGAATGGGTGGATAAGGAGCTGCTGAGCAAACTCAGAGCAAAAAAGAAGCTTTCAAGAGGTGGAAATGGAGACGGGTGTTGTGGGAGGAATACAGGGATGTTACATGGTATGCTACAGACAAGTTTAGGGAAGTCAAGGCCCACTTAGAATTGAGTTTGGCCAGGGATGTTAGGGAGAACAGGAAAGGCTTCTATAGACGGGTTGCAAGCAAGAGAAATACTAGATATTATGTGGGCCCTCTCCAGAAGGAAATGGGAGACAACTTCTATGCCTCAGTCTTCAACAGCAAGTGCTGCAGCCACCCTGCCCAAGTTGGGAAATGCAAATGCAGGGACTGAGAGGATGAAGACCCTGAGCTCACTATAGAAGGGGATCAGATTTGAGACAATCTAAGGAACCTGAATGTGCTCAAGTTCATGAGACCTAATGAGATTCATCTGTGGGCCCAGAGGGAGCTGGCAGACAAAGTTCCTAAGCCACTGTCCATAATTTTTGAAAAATTGGGATAGGTGAAGTTCCTGATGATTCGAAAAATGGAAATATAACCCCCATTTTTAAAAAGGGGAAAGCAGAAGACCTTGGAAACTACAGACCAGTCATTCTCATCTCTGTGCCAGGCAAGATTATGGAGCAGATTGTCCTAGAAACTATGCAAAGGCACATGGAAAACAAAGAGGTGATTGCTAACAGCCAACATAGCTTTATGAAGGGGAAATTGTGCCTCACAATTTTGGTGACCTTCTCTGGTGGGGCTGCAGCATTGGTGGATGGGGCAGAGCAGCTGGCATTGTCTGCCTGAACTTGTGCAAAGCATTTGACAGTGTCCCGCATGATAGCCTGGTCCCCAAATCAGAGAGACATAGATTTGATGGATAGACCACTCGGTGGCTGGGTGGTCACATGCAAAAAGGTGTGGTCAACAGCTCATTGTCTGTGTGGAGACCTGTGTCGAGTGGGGTCCCTCAGAGGTTGGTACTAGGGCTGATACTGTTCCACATCTTTGTCAGCAACGTGAATAGCAGGGTCGAGGCACCCTCAGCACATTCGCTGATGACACTGAACTGTGTGCTACAGTCATGTGCTGGGGGAAGGGATGGATCCAGAGGGACTTGGACATGGTTGAGATGTGGCCAATGGAAACGTCATGAGTTCAACAAAGCAAAGTACAAGGTCCTACACCTGGGTCATGGAAATCCCAGACACACTAACAGGTTGAATGTAGAAGTAAATGAGAGGAGCCCTGGGAGGAGGATGAAAAACTCAAAAGGAGCCAGCAGTGAGCACTTAGAGCCCAGAAACCGATGGAATCCTGGGCTGCATCCAAAGGAGCATGGTCAGCAGGTCGAAGGAGGTGATTCTCCTCCTTCACCCTGCTCTTGTGATGTTCCACCTGGAGTACTGTGTACAGTTCTAGTGCACCCAAAATAAGAAGTACGTGGAACTGTTGAAGCAAGTCTAGGGGAAGCCATGAAGTCAGTAAGAATTGGAGCACCTCCCCTACAAAGACAGGCTGAGAAAGTTGGGGCTGTTCAGCCTGGAGAAGAGATGGTTACATGAAGACCTCTTAGGAACCTTTCAGTATCTGAAGAGGTAGTACAAAGAAGCTGGAGAGGGATTTTTTTATCAGCAACTGTAGTGACAGGACAAGGAATAATATGTACAATTTGAAAGAGGAGAAATTTAGGTCAGATATTAAGAAATGAGACATGAACAGATTGCCCATGGAGGCTGTGGATGCCTCAACCCTTGCAGTGTACTAGGTCAGGTTGGATGGGGCTCTGAGCAACCTAGTCTAGTGGGAGGTGTCCCTGCCCATGGCAGGAGGCGTTGGGACTAGATTATATTTCAAGTCCCTTGCAACCCTTTAACATTCTATGATTCTAGAGAAAAATGAGAAGCACATAGCCTGTAACTGCGGAGAGGTAGGTTCATTTACTCACTGTCAAGCACACTTAGCCAGTGACTGGGAGACATAATCCTTGTATCTCAAATAGATTGTGAACCTATGCATAGGCGTAGTCATAGGATGTATATTAAAGGTAATTTATCATGTGGTAAATGTGAGGCCCTCAATCTTTATACGTTAGAAAAAAAAGCTTTAGTCTCATAGACAAAACCTAGGTAATTTTATTGGTGAGTTACTGGTATTGCCCGCATGAAATGATTTTAACAAAACTGATTAAATAGGAATATATGGAAGATGTTCTTCAAAGTCTGATGTTAACATCCCTCTCTGAACAGATTTTATTTTAAATAAGGACATGTTTTTATACTGTTTTATTTTAAATGCAGGTGAACCAAGGAAATTTGACCCGAAGTTCAGAGGACCTATTCATAACAGGTAAATATTGTAACTCATTCTGTTAAATTCCTTTGGTGAACAGGGGGTAAAAAATTTTGTTAGCAAAACTTGTAAATTTGATTCTGCAAGTCTTCTAAATCCAGAACACCATCTTTACTACCCTTGAGGATGTATGATTAGTGGGGAGTATTAAGCTGGGTTCTCTTAAGTCCTTTTATTTTGTGTGGCTGGTATTGACTAGAATCTGCCATTTTACCTTGTGTAGTAGTTCTGGTATACTTCTTTGTGACAGCCTCCTACCAGAACCACCTGGCTGGACTTCACTTAGTTTTATGAAATCTGGATTGAAAACATGTTACCACTTAGAAGGTTCATTAGTTTACAAGCAGAGCGAAATTGCTCAGAAAGCATCTAAGGAAATCATAGAATCACTAAGGTTGGAAAATGCCTCCAAGATCATCAAGTCCAACTTTTAATCATGGGCAATTTTTCAGTGTTTTTCTGGATTTAGAGAGCTAAGTTCTAAACTAGCATCTGCTGTCCTTATCTACTGAGAAGAATAAATTAGAGAACCACAAGTTACTTCAGTTTTATCATTCTCAAGAGAAAATTTATGACAGAGAAGAACACTGCAGTCTTGTCATACTATCATTTGAAGACACATACTGTTCTTATCTATGCAGGATGTATTCCTTCCTTTCTGAAAGCTAATAATTTTAGAAATAAATAGAAATACTTGTTTAGGGAGTTCGTCCCAATTTGTGAAGTATCTTTATGATACTGCCAGTGTATCAAGCCAAGCTTGACCGGTGTCAGAACTGCTTCTGAACAGAGAATGGGAAAAAGAGAAGCATTGTTTTAGCATTGCTTCTTCAACTTCGAGCAGTTGTCCTATCTTCGATTACTGTCATATTGACCCTGGATCCTGTACCACCTTGGCCTCACCAAAAGTTTATTTCAGTGAGATGATAAAGCTGTGCCTCTCTAGAGAAGTGTCCACACTTGGAAACACATTTCAAGTTCTCCAACTGTTTAAAAAACCTGCTCTCTTTATCTCTTTTATGGTAAAAATGTTTCTCTGTAAGAGGAAACATAGATTGGAAAACAGAAAGAATGTCAGTTGCTAAAAATGACAGTTCTGAGGCAGGTGTCCTGTAGTACTTCTTGCCACTTACACGATCACTTATATGATAAGTGATCTCATGGGTTCAGTGTTGTAAGGTATTACTTGTTTCAACAATATTTAAATCTGTTCCTCAATATGTTCTCATTGTCTACAGTGAAAAAAACATACACGTTTATTTGCTGGTCTTGTTGCAAAAACAGGACCTTACACCTCAAACATCAGTTTGTGACTAACACTTCTGCAAAGTGCTGGTGCAGACATCTTATTCAGATGTTAAAATACCCTATGACAATCAGTGGTTTTGGAGTCATATTAAACACGTTATTTCTACAAAGTGTTTCTTCTTGCCCCTAGGCACTGCACAGACATTATTTGCTGTGTGATCTTCATAGTTGTCATTCTGGGTTACATTGCATTAGGAGTTGTGGGTAAGTAAACACAGGTATAGTAACTCATTTTCCTATGGAGGGGAAGCAGCTTTGTGCATGTTAGAACTTTTAATTGAAATGTCCCTTTTGCTTATATTTGTGCAAAGCTTTCCAATCAATAAGTAATGCCTTTCATAGAAGCAAATAATAAATTAACATTCAGTATCTGTTGTAATTCACAGAATCACACACTGAGTAAGGCTGGAAGGGACCACAGTGGGTCATCTGGTCCAATATCTTTGCTCAGAAGGGTCATCCAGAGTGTATGGCACAGGATTGTGTGCAGCTGGTTGTGGAATATCCCCAGTGAGGGAGACTCCACACCCTCTCTGGACATTCTGTTCTAGTGCGTGATCACTGCACAGGGAAGAACTTCTTCCTCATGTTCAGGTGGAACTTCCTGGGCATCAGTTTCTGCCTGTTCCTCTTGTGCCATTGTTGGGCATCACGGAGCAGAGTCTGGTCCATGCTCTGCCCCTTCCCTGCAGATGCTGACAGACAGGGATGAGGGCCGCTCTCAGATGCGTCTCCTCTCAAGGCTGAACAGCCCCAAGCTCCCTCAGCCTTTCCTGGTCAGGGAGATGCTCCAGTCTCCCATCATCATCTCCACAGCCTCTGCTGAACCCGCTGCAGGAGCTCCATGTCCCTCTTGTCCTGAGGAGCCCAGACCTGGACACAGCACTCCAGAAGTGCCTCACAGGACTGAGCAGAGGGGCAGGATCACCTCCCTGACCTGCTGGAAATGCTCTTCCTGAAGCACCCTGGGATCCTATTGGCCTCTTGGTCCCCAGGACAAACCGCTGGCTCAGGGACAGCTTGTTGCCCCCCAGGGCCCTCAGGTCTTTCCCTGAAAAGCTGCTTTTCTGCAGGTAGTTAGGGAGAAGTTCAAAGATTAAAAAAACCCTAAAAATCGAGTGTGTTCAAAAAGATGACATGGTTTGATAAGTTTGCAATCATAAAGCAACTGATGGAAAGTTTCAGGCAGCAAAAGCTAGAGAAAGTTTGGGTTGAGAGCAGCCCTGAGGAGAAGTAATTGGCAATGCTGATTGATGAGGTTTGGGCATGAGCCAGCCATGTACACTTGCAGCCCAGAAAGCCAAACATATCCTGGGCTGTGTTGAAAGAAGTGTGGTCAGCAGGTCGAAGGAAGGGACTCTTCCCTTCTGCTTCACTCTTGTCAGACCCCATCTGCAGTCCTGCATCCAGCTCTGGGGCCCCCAGCACAGGAAGGACATTGACCTGTTGGAGCAAGTCCAGAGGAGGCCATGGAAGTGCTCTGAGGACTGGAGGACCTCTGCTATGGAGGCAGGCTGAGAAGTTGGGGTTGTTCAGTATGGAGAATGGAAGGCTCCAGGGAGTCCTTAGAGCCCTTTCCAGTGCCTAAATGGTCTCCAAGAGAGCTGGAGGGACTTAGCACAAGGACATGGAGTGACAGGACAAGGGGAAATGGCTTCTAAAACTGACAGAGGGCAGAGTTAGATTGGATATTAGGAAGAAATTCTTCCCTGTGAGGGTGGTGAGGCCCTGGCACAGGTTGCCCAGAGAAGCTGTGGCTGCCCCATCCCTGAAGTCTTCAAGGCCAGGCTGGAGGGGGCTTGGAGCAGCCTGGTCTAGTGGAAGGTTCCCATCAATGCCCTTGTCATTGTCTGTGAACACTCAGATTTGTATACATAGTTAGCTCCTCTTCTTTCATCTTGTAATAACCATTATTTTATAAGTCCATGACATGATATTTTGGATACCACCCAGATATGTGTGCTCTGAAGGTAAAAAGTGAACTGGATTGCTTTCTTACAGGTTAATCCATATCTTCATTCAGCTACTGTGCCTTGTATTTTAGTTTTTCATTAGGAAATCGACTCATCAGTGCTCTTCAGTGGTGATCAACAAAGTATAAAATGGTACTTTAGAAGTGATACATTTTCATGCTAGCTAGTTTTAATCATTAACTGTGTACACTTGACTAAAATGTTAAGAGGTACTGTATATTTTGCAGCTTGGGTGCACGGGGACCCCAGGAAAGTGATTTATCCAACTGACAGCTATGGGCAGTTCTGTGGTCAGAAAAATACCCTCAATAAGTGAGTATTAAATCCATTCACATACCTTTATTACTCGTGCACTGTGAATAAGATGCGACGTTCCAATTCTCTCTGTCGAAGAGACAGTGACACTCTTACTGTATTTATTCCAAATAAAGTTCAGAAATATATTAGTTTCTCAGTGCAAATCCAGATCCAAATTATTACTGTAATGCAGTTGTTTGTGTCATTTAGAGAATATTTTATAAGGTATCAATATAACTTGAAGATTGTGTGAGCAGTTGCGTAGAAAGTGACTAGCTGGCACAGCTTCTAACTGCCAAAGTTTGGGTAATTAATAACCTGTTGAGTAATTCTTCATCCACCTTGGGATAAGAGTAGTCCTAAGGCATTGTAGCCTGGTTTATAGTTTTTCTCAACATGCACCAAATAACAGAAAAGTCCGTAGTGAAAGGCTCTTGGTTTTTTTCTGGTGCTTATCCGGTGCCAGTAGAGAGAAGGCTGAGTAGTCTGGGAGATGGGCAACTGTAACCACACCCTCCTTGGATAAACAGGAGATAAATAGAGCCAAATGGCTCTATTTACTTACCTCTGTTTTCCAGTCTTTTTAGATTTTGAATTGTAAGAGTTAAATTAATTAGTTGATACCAACAGAGCACTTACACATGAAAATAGCTGCTCAGGGAAGAAAGATGTTGCATCAATATTTTCTCTGAAAATCTTATGTGGTTTATGAAACAGAATTTTTAAAAAGGTTTGCTTTTTCACTCACCTTCTTCCTTTCAAAAGGTAAGTTTTAGGCACCCTTGTCGTGCCCTTGTCATTCTCAAGAAGCTGGATGTTACGCTAGTTTTTCATAACAACTCTTTGCATCTTCTTTCTTTCCCCATTTTGTTTTCTGTGGAAAAAAAATGATGAAGCCACTGTCCAAAGGCAGTTCAGAAGGGGAGGAGCAGGAAACTGAGACTGGAACAGAAGCAGAGCTAGGACTACATATCTTCTCAAGTTTTTTTTACAGAGGAAACAGGCTAGTGCAAGAAAACCTGTTCCACTCTTTGACTGTCCTTCACAGCAATTGTTGAGAGTCAAACTTCCTGAAGAGGAAAAACAAGGAGAAAAAGTTGTAGTGATGTGTGTTCCCCTCACTACACCCCTTCTCTGCTCCCTGCTTTGCTGCCAATTTGTCCTTGTCCCCTCTGTCGCCAGTAGGAAGTAGTGGACAAATGGCTTTTGGAGTCTCAGACACGTAGCTTCAATATCCTGTGTGATGTGGACCCAGGTGCTTCTTTCTGATTCTTACCATTCACTCCCATTCCCTCTTTCTCTTTGTTACTTGAGTCTTCTCTTCAGTTATTTCTTACACTGTGGTTTTTGGTTTGTATTTACAAATGACCCTCCCTATATAGGATTGCTGGAGAATAGTACAGCTAGTGAGACTGCACTTTGGCATTTATTTGGTACATTGAGGAGATTCTTATAAAAATACAAACCAGAAGGCACATAATACAACCTACTGGAAAAGTGAGAGTGTTTATGCCAGTAGGCCAGCACACCCCTCTGAATGAGTCCCTCTAGTCCCTGGAGTTGGGCTGTGGATGTACTCGTGAGGCTTTCGTCAATACCATTGTTTTTCAGATTCCCTGAAAGTAAGCAGTGTGAAAGGCTAACCCAGTACTATCATTTTCCAAAGTCCCCAAGGGTTTATTCTGAGACATTTTTCTTGGAAAGTAATCACAGTCTTCATGTTTTGAATCTTGTCCTTGTAACAAGTATTTTCAACAATCTCACTGAGGAGTAGAAAAGACAACCTAGAAACCAAACCAACACTCACAGCTTATGCAAAAACCCATTTGAACTCCAGTGAATGCTGTGCAGTCAAATAAATTCTTTTCGTATTGCCATGAAAGTCTCTGTTAAATCTCTTCATGTCTTCTTGTAATCTGTCCGTTAGTTGCCGTGTAATCTCTAAACTTGTTTTTGCCTTCTACAGAGCATAATGTACTAATGGAATACAACACAGTTTCGTTATACAGAATACAGACCTAATTCTCGGTGGCTGTTTTCATGTGTTGTGTATATGTTTAAACTTTCTTTTCTGCTGTCAATACCAGCAAGTGGGCTAAGAAAAAGAAAAAGACTTCATTAATGGTTTTGAGCAGCTCACAGATCATAAATACCATCAAGAAACTATTGAAGAATGATTATGTTTCAGTCCAAAATTGTGTTCTACTAATTTGAAGAAATAGCAGCTAATGGTATTTAATTGGTTTTGCCAGGATGCATCTTTTCTTAAACAGTGCATAGCAGAATATACTTCAGTGAAAACAAGTTAACCTTGTAAAATGTCAGGCAGTTGAGTTAATTCCAGTCTTAAAGGGAGCTTGAATGTGCAGTGGTGCTGTTTAATGGCTTTGAAGGCATAGCCATTTTCAGCAATTGGTGGGAGTCACGTGCTGGTGGGAAAGCAGAGGATATGTCCTGGACTGGGGGATACAATGAGAAGTAGAAGCAGGACTGGTATTGAAGCAGGACAGATAGAAGAGGGGCAGCCTTGTTAGCCCAAGCACCCTATTACTGCCATCCTGCTCACAAGACAGAGCTCCCACTGTGCTGCATTGCCATGGTGAAGGACAGTGGGGGCTCATACACTGCTTTGTGGGGTCTCTTCACAGAAGCGTAGAATAGCCTGAGTTGGAAGGGATCTTAAAGCTCATCTCGTTCCAACCCTCATGCCATGGCCAGGGACACCTTCCACTAGACCAGGTTGCTCTGCTCAACCTGATCTTGAACACTTCCAGGGATAGGGCAGCCACAGCTGCTCTGGACAACCTGTGCCAGGGCCTCAGCACCCTCACAGCCGAGAATTTCTTCCCACTATCCCATCTATACCTACTCTCTGTCAGTGGGAAGCCATTCCCCCTTGTCCTGTCACTCCAGGCCCTTGTAAATAGCCCCTCCATGTTTTTTTGTAGTCTCTCTTCAGGTACCAGAGAGCTACAGTTAGGTCACCCCTGAAGCCTTCTCTTCTCCAGGATGAACAATCCCAGTTCTCTCAGCCATTCCTCATGGGAGAGGTGGTCCATCTCTCTGATAACTTGGTGGCCCTTCCTAGTCCATAGGTGGGCATATGCACCATTATTCCTTACAGGGACACTGCATAACCCTGACTAGCTGGCTTTGAAGTCTTGTTTGAAAAGGGCAGGACTACTGCCATATTATCTTCACTAGAGCTGTCTGATAATTTCGTGACATAGTGAAGATTAGCAGCACATTTTGCTGTCTTCCAGACCCAAGTCTTTAAATCAAGAGATCTTGGGGTCCTCAGTTTCCAACAAATCCAGACTGAAGTGACAGCTACCACAAGGCCCCAAGTTCGAGTAGATGTCAAGTATGTGGGACTGACAGATTGACCCTTATTTATATCAAAGGGGATCTTGTCAGTGGTATTAGTAGATGCTATTATCATTCTGTTTTCTGGGCAACTGCTTTTGGTTTCCAGGCATAAAAAGCTTTTAATTGATTTTGGTGCCACCTTCTGATCAATAAAAATGAGGCAGCTTTTACAGTGAAGCATTTGCTGATGGTGAGTTTGCGTGCAGTGCATACACAGAATATTTGTGGCACAGTGACTATGGTGTTTTTGCAGGGTTATTTTACAGACCTCACCCTTTCAAGGCAGGACTACAGATACATGGATTATTTCAGCTTAAAATCTTGCTGCCAAAAAAAGCTTGTCAAAATTAGCGTTCTTTAGAACAAATACTTCTGGTTTCATAGATGTCTTAATGTGAAACATTCAGGGTCTGCTTGGGATTTTTTTTGGTCTTATGTTTGCAGTATGGATGTTCACAGTAGTAGAATTAAATATCAATGTATGCTATAAGTTTTGGAATGGTAGGATGTATAAGCACCGATATTTATGATGATAATTATCTTATATCCAATTCCATAGGAACAAGACCATTTTGTTTTACTTCAACATTCTGAAGTGTGCCAGCCCCGTTGTGTTAATAAACCTACAGTGCCCTACAACACAGGTAAGCGAAAATGTAGAGATAAAATACTTTCCCTGCACCCTAGTCATGGTGCTTAAAAATGAGACATCTATTTGTTTGGATTTAAAAATTGTTGCTCATGTCCTTCAGAATATAACATGATTGTTTTATAGATGACTTGTAGTACACACTCTGTGTAGCCTGTGAGAGTCAGAAAAATGAAATTGAAATGCACAAGATTGTGTATTTTGGATAAGAGTAGACAAAAAAAGTCTGCTGACTTGAGTACAGCAATTTGTTACTTATGAATTCATCGCAGGCAACTATCCAGTAGTATTCAGTGCATGCAGAAAATATTGATTGATACCTAAGATTTTCAAAGCTAGACATGTTCAAGAAACTGCACAGTGCCAGTGACAGGAGTATCTGGGTGTGGTTGGAGCCTATAGCACTTTCAAAAGCAAAGATTTTGAAAGCTGCTTCTTGCCTTATGCCATAATTTGTACTCCCTTTCTTCTGCTGTGACTCCTCATGAAGTTGTGAAATAAACCCAGTCACTGTATTTGTGTGGGTTAAAATTAACCTCCTAATCTTTCTTACAAGACCGTTTTCCTGACCATAAAACATGGAAATCTCCAACAAGAAAGAGCAAGAACCATCTTAACACTGGCTAGTTGCTTTCAGAATGAAAACTTGCTCCATCAGCTGCAGATTGCTTCAAGAATCTGTCCACATGCAGACACTGACACTCTTACCCTGCAGTCTTTAGACTCTCTTACTAGAATAATTCAGTCTGTTCAGAAATACAAGGTCATTGTGTGGGATTTGACTGGTGCGGTGGCCAAGTTGGCGATGGCCATGAATCAAATAGGGTGAAATACTTGTTGAAGAAGAGTTTTTGGGAGCAGTGTAATTATTTTGTTGATTTTCAAATATGCAACAAGTCCAAAACTAAGAATGTTTTTGAATGCTGTTTGTTACTGTGGATGGTTAAATTCCTGGTCTTTTTGGAAAATGCTGAAGAAATGTTTGTTTGATAATTCGTCTTTTGAACTGCAAACAGGGTCCTTCATACCTGTCCTATCCATATAAATAGCAGGAGAAAAAAGCCCCAAGAACTAACATGAGAAGAGCTTCAGTTCTCGAATAAGACTGGATTTGCGAACTGTTATTACAGTCCATTGGATCCATAGGCAGCACATTTCACTGCCTGTTTCATAGATAGGAAACAGTTCATATTAAAGTGTGTACTTTAACATTAGTCACCTGTTGTCCCAACAAGGACAAAACTCTTCTTTCTTTGTTCTTTGGCCTGTGGGTAGTCTGTAGGACTGAAATACTCATCTAGAAAGACCCTCTTGCAGCATCTGCCCTGTACTAAGGATTAGTACAAGATCTTTTCCCAAAATTCCTTTAGGTGAATTACATATGGCGGAATGCCCTTGACATGAAAGACCATTTTGTGCATGATGTCTCTCTGGTACTGGGACAGCAGAGCTTTGCAAAGGGTGTTTGGATGCTACAGCTTTGGAAACAAACTGCCTTCTAGAAAAGGCTGAAACTTGCTGTGAAGATGGAATTCAAACCACCTCACAGTCTTTAATGCTGAGGAGTCAGAATGTCTATCCACTTCTGTGATTCCAGTGAGCAGCAGAGCAGAGTCTGTTTATTGAGGCAGCCACTTCTCCATATCCTAAATCTAAATCACAACTTCTGAGTGGATGCATTCAATAAACCCCAGTCATCACCTGATTTCTCACAGAAATCCAGCTTATAATGGCTGTACCTTGAGTCATGGGAACTTCATTCTTGACATGTGCATCCCCTGGCTTTGTAACTAGGGGAGAGCCATTCTTAGTCAGCAGTTAAAAGTCACTTTTGAGTGATTTACACCTAACTGACTTGACAATATTTGTAGAGATGTATTTGACTGAAGAGGTTGTGTAGAAGGGTGGAATAACATTACCTAAGACTTTTGATTTTATTGAGACTTTCTTTAAAGAAAGTTCTCCTTACACATGTAATAGAAAGGAATTGCATGTATCCTGTGAAAGTAGCTGTCACACCACCTTGCTCATATACACTGCTGCTGATAGGTGTAGAGAAGGACCTGACAGGTTTTTTCTTGCTGTCCAAAAAAATAAATAATACTCTTTTCAGCAGACTGAAAGCTCTTCTTATCTACCAGAATGTGTAGAACCTAAGAAGATACAGAGAGGGGCTTGGTATGCCAGATATGAGGAGAATGCACTTTGAAAGTGTTTTCTATCAAAGAATTCTAGAAATATTCATTTAGGGAATCAAAAGGACAACATATGTCCCTTTCTAAATCCTGCAGTAAATATTACTGAAGGCAGTGGGATTTTCCTTGCTTTTTCATTACACCAACTTTCCTTACCCTTCTCTACCCAGAGTGTATCTTTACTTACTTTTTTCTTTCTTGCAGCTTTGTGTCTCAAAGTGCCCAGACAGGTTTGCAACCTACATTGATGTTCAGGCTTCCTACAGATATAGACCAGATCAGTGGAATTACTTCAGGCAGTTCTGCAAACCTGGTTTTAACAATCCTCGCAAGGTGTGTATGTATCAGTAGATGATAAGGTACATTTTTTCTTCAAGCAGTATGTAATATGCATGATTTTATTGAGCTGCATCAAAGATTCGAATTATTCTGTTTTCAGCATATAAGGAGATGTCCCATTTATGGCATTTGACAGTTGTTTAATCCGGGGTGAAGGTCTTGAATGCACACTAAAGCTCCCACTCTTCAAATGATTGCTGTTTGCTTAATAGACTATCTGCAGCTACTCGTGTAGTTGCAGTACTGTGGCAAGCAGTATCCTTTAGTACTTAGGTACCCCACAGCAGTAGAGTGGAGTGTCTCAAACCAATTCTTAAGGCTCCTAAATCATCTATAGCTACTTAGAAAGCTAAGAAAATTAATCTATCCTTCATGTAATTGATTTTGCATTCAAATGTACTGTATTGCTTCTCCCATCTTTAAAATGCCTTGAAATTCAGCTATATTAATTGGGTTAAATTCTTACTTTTCTTTGAGAGAAAAGGTGAAGGGCAGGCAAGGAACAATTGCCCAGTCAGTTCCAGCTTAGATGCTGATCCAAAGGTCTTTTCTTTTGTCAATAGAAAAGAAGAATAGTCTTTTCCCAAATCACAATGACAATTTGGATTCTCACTTAGATATAAATGTATCTTGCAGCTCCACCAGTGAAATTTAGGGAGGAGGCTACAAAGCCCAGTTTGGGGCATTCCCTCAGACTGGGTGAGAAACAAAAAACAGTAGTTACACTGCTATGTATTCAGCATTCCTATTTTTCCCCTTTTTAGTCTGTTGCTCAAGTCCTACGTGATGAAGATTGTCCTTCGATGATCATTCCAAGCAGGCCTTGTGAGTGGTTCTACTTCTTACACACATCTTAGCAGATTGTGAGCATTCATATTAAAGCACAACTCCAGTCTGAAATATGTTTTGTGGCAACATTGCTCGGAGCTGTCTGTTATCTGACATTGACATCCATTCAGTTTTAAAGTATAAATCAATTCAATTTAAATGTATAAATATTTATTAATATTTTTTCTGACAGTCATCTGGGAACATTCAGAGTGTGATCAGGTCAAGCTGAGCTCTTTCTTGCTCTTGAATCATCACTGATAGCAAAAGCTCTTCAGCTTAAATTGTGCCTTCCAAAATGAGAACAAGCAATGACATTGGCATAAAGAAAATGCTACCAATGTTGGAAGGATCATATGGCCAGCTGTTCAAGTTCAAATGATACTTCAGCTCAGTTACAATGCAGCTCTCTTTTCAGTGCAATGCTGGCTACGCAGGGCATACAGAGGAATTAAGGGGATACAGAGAATTAAGGGTGTCACTATGGTCGGCAAGTGTTTCTGAGTAGATTACCACTGATCTCAGAGGTCATCTCAGCTGCACAAGTGTAGTACTGACACAGAATCTTACAGAAATAAGAAATTGCTGTTTATTTTTGCCATACTTTAAAGTAGGGATCATGTAAACCAGGAACAGGTCATTAAAAGGAGAAAATATGGATTAATTTTTAAAACAGAGTATGAATTTGTATGAAAACTGAAGTACTGACCCAAAACACATAAAATAATTTGCAAAGAAGCTCTTACATTCTTTTAGACTACATCAAGGGGCAAAGATTACAGAGGGAGGAAAAGATATGTTAAGATATGTTGCTTAATCATTTAGTCAGAATAATTGCTGGGGGAGATACACCAGACTGAATATTGAACCCTGGCATCGGTATTTATTGGAATCTGGTAAGGAAAGCACTGAATGGTTATATGAAGTACAGCTGTGAAGGAGGACTCACCTGCTCTTCTCTTTGGAATGAAACCAAGGATGTTTTGCAGCAAAGAACAGGGCAGCATAAATGAGTACGCAAACATCTCTCCTTTTCTCACTTTTTTATAATCTCCTTCTCCCTCTCTCTAACCAGTAGTTTCTTTCTTTTTTCCATTGCTTCATCTCCAAGAGTATCTAGTGATAGTGACTGGAGCTCATCTGGCATATAAGGAAACTGACACTTGCTGTTATGTATTGTTTTGGGTGCTAGTATGATTTGTGACCAGTGAAGCTGAATCTGTCCCTGGGGGCTGGTCTGATTATTACCATAAAATGGTAATTTTATATTATATATATATATTATATATATATATAATATAATATTTTATATATATATAATATTATATATTATATATATATAATATTATATATATATAATATTATATTATATATATATTATATAATAATTTGAGAAGCTGCAGTTTTTATAAGCTGCCCAGATGCTGACAGAGAGTAAGTTCCACATGTATTACAAATTCTTAAACGCCTACATATAGTGCTGTTGTTATTTGGTAGGACCTAGAACCTCTAGATGAAATCTATGATCCCACCCTGCCTGAGCTTAGACAAAAATGCCCCAGAGCATAAAAACCATAATCTTGAATGTAATGGTTCTTCCAAGCTCTGTCAAAGTCAACATATTGTTAGATAATCAGTTGAAAAACAATTGACTGTGAATCTGTAATTATTTAAATATTTTACAAAACACACATGATAAAAGCGGAGCTTGACATGAAATGTAATATGCAGGCTTTGTTTTGATATTTTGAATAGTTTTGAAGAGATGCTTCCCAGACTTCTCCACAAAGAATGGTGTGTTGACCGTGGCAAATCAGACTACATTCAAAGATGGAAGAGGGAAAACGAGAAATGTAACTGATCTCAGGGAAGCTGCAAAGTAGGTTTTACCCTTCTTCAGTGTTTGTTGAATTCTGAGATTGTGCAATAATTTAGTAATGGAAAAATAATCAGAATCTGTTGTAGCAAATGACTGAGGTTACCCAAGCAAGACTTGGTAGTAAATGGTCTCTCTGTGCCTGAGCACTTCCAAAGTTCCATCAAGGAAATCCAGCACTGTGGTGTGCAGAAAAGAGCCAAAAGTGCGAAAAGTTTTAGTCTGATTGTCTCAGTCATTTGTTGAAATGATTCTTGTTTTTCTTAGCAAAAATTAGTTTTGCTAGGAGGGTTTAATGAGGTTCAAGATGCAATCCTCATGCTGCAGGACTCAGGCCAGCCAGTAGTGGCCTTGGCTATCCTGTTACGTGACGACCTTTCCACTATCATGGGCTGGCCTAGTACTTTGGGCATCTCACCTCATCAGAGTGGTCCTGCTTTTGGCAAAAAGTAATTAATGTATTGGGCTATTCTTCAGAAAACAATTATATGGGCAAGCACTCTGCAGGATAGGAAAACAGTTCCATGAAGTTGCTTCACTGACCTGCTTTCTGGTTCTGTGCTATTAGCAGTTCTAGATTACAAGTGTTTGTCCCTTGGTACATTGCAGATATTGATAGTATACACTTGTCTTGTGACATAATAAGCAATTCTGACAATAAAGCCTTTTTAATAAATTTTTTTTCAGGACTGATAGAGACATTCTTATGCAGTTTTTTTCTTTGCTCTAAATGTGATTGATGTTGGCTCAGTGACAGAACTGGAGCTAAAAAATTGTAATATACTCTTATCGCTAGCAAAGATATTTCAAATTCTTTCACTGATCCTATTTGTTGTCTAAATAAATTCTCCTTTTCTTTTTCTGAAGCAACCTTTTCTTTGATTTGTCTTTTCTCAGTGGCATCAATAATGTCCTGGATGCAAGATCAGTTGGAATGAAAATTTTTGAAGACTATGCCATTTCTTGGTATTGGATTTTAATGTAAGGGGTTTTTTTGGTATTTTTAGTGTTTCCAAACTCTTTTTGGAGTGTGCAGGGAATAAAAACATAGATCATGTATGTGTTTGGTACAAGTCCTACTTAAAAACTCAAGGAGGAACTGTAATTTTCTTTTATCGCATGATAGTAAGGTTGTTATGGTTCTGTGCGTGAGGTAAGGATAGTACAGCATACATACACAGAGTGTCAGTTGATCTGGAATAGCTTTTTAATGTCCTGCCAGACAGAAAATTAGATGGTGCTGTGTTCCTTTGCAGGACCCATGTGTGTGGTAATTCCAAAACTGAAAAATCTTAATTAAGTGACTTTCAAGCCAGTCGCAGTGTCACTAGTATATATATATAAAACAGATAGTTTCTAAATTTGTGCAAGAAATATACAGTTAAATCCATTCAAATCCCAAAGGCCAATATAAATCCACAAATCCAATGCAGCAGGCATCAAGAACCAAAATTACTGAACAGTATTAACCTTATATTGTAATTGATATTCATTAATCACCACTTAATTAAAATGCAGCACTGAAACAGAAGAAGTAGCTACTTTGCTGAAGCGAATATGTAAGTATTTGTGAATTCTTGGCCCATTAATATTGGTTTTAATGGCCCAGGGTGTTGATCTTTTTAAACAGGAGCAGAAGTCGTCTCCAGGTGAGAACCTGTAACATGCACATGTTAAGCATACTACATTAGTCAATCCTGAATGCAAATCCATGACTATTAATACATACGTTAGATAATAATTTGGAGATTTAGTCAGTTCAGAAACGCAAGTTGTCAGCTTTTAAAGGTATTCAGTCACTGGTGGAAAGACAGCTTTCTCATAGTCTGATACTCTGCTCACAATGTTTAGTGGCAGGAGACTGACAGATACTCAGCACGCTTGGGTCTCTCTGTCTCTTACTGAAACCAGGCTTATGGTACAGATTCTTTCAAAGGAGATACCACTGAACACATAGGACAGGGAACTGACAATCTTTTTGAACAGCAATTCTAAATATTGAAGCAAGTTTCCACATTTCAAATACGATATTTTTTTTGTAAGGAAGCGTTGCTACTTTAAAGTAGTTGGATAGAATTTTCTTCTCACTTTTCACCAAATGATAGCATAGATCAAATTATTTCTGGACAAATATATTTAAGTTCCAGAATTTGGGTGATGACAGTGAAGGCTTAACAGTGAAGGGAGGCTGGATTAAAATTTAAATACGGAATTGCTGTAGTCTTTTTAGCATACCCCAAAAGAACTACGGCTTCAAGCCTCAGTTTAAGGGAACTAGTCTGTTGAAGACAGTTGCTACTGTGTACTCAGTTTTGGTGTTACTAGGACTCACATATAGCTGAAGATAACTTTAGATAAAGATAATTTACTGCTTTCAAGATGGAACTCCAAAACAACAACTTTTCTTGAGGAATACATCCTGAATTTCAGTAAGTCATTCAGACAGAGAAAGTACATCAGGTTAGGAAGCCTTTAAAGGGGTAGGACTTAAGGCAAGCTTACAAAAGGTTTAACTAAATAAGCTGATGTTATTTTTGTATTGTCCTTCTGCACATCTGGCTTAGTTTGCCCAAAACATCTGCTTTTGATTTTTTATGATCAGGCTGTCCCATTTTTTAGCTTTGGTTATTGGCTAAATAAGCTGGGAACATTCAGAAGAAAAGTTACTGAGCACAGGCAAGAAGGGGGTTTAAATTTTTTTGAGTCTGTACTAATAAAAAATTCTGATGTAACACCTACTAAAAATAGTGAGACATTAAATGTTCTTTGAAGCACCTGAGCTGGATATTTGTTTGATGGGATTAATATTCATTTTGCTTTATTCATAATGGTTTAGAAAGCCTTATGGAGTAAAAAAGCCTTTTGCAGTAATTTTTTCCTTTCTGACTTGCTTTCTAGGAGTGAAATGAAAACAAATATATTATTATATTATATTATATTATATTATATTATATTAATGAAGAGAAGGCACTGTAGATGTCTTTCCTAGGAGCTCCATAGAAAGGCTTTTAACAGTTTCTTTCCATGCATCGTAATGCCCTGATCATTTCCTCTTCTGATTAGTAGAAGCGGTGATGAGTAGAAATTATGTCCTACTAACCTCTTCATGGTTTTCCTCCTAAATTTAATTCTTTTTTCTTTCTAGGAAGCTCCTAGAATGTTGTTTACTAACATTGTTTCTTTGCAAGCAGGGATTTTCAGTGGAGGACTTAAACCAGCAACTTCCCCACACATAGGTATTCCTCCTATTTAACTTTTTGTACTGTAGATTAGACCATGGCCTGAAAAAGACAGTGAGTTTTTCAGCTGGTGTAAGGGACAAAAAAGGCATTATATTAATCCCATTCAATCAGCCTGAGAACCTAGTGCACATAAACATTTCAGGCTCTGCCCTGTGAGATCATCATATATAAGCCGTTTGTTTGTAATGGCAGATAACAGCTATGAGAATGTATTTCATAATGAAGATTTTGAAATACATTTTTAAAAATCATTCTCTTACGTGAGATGAAGTGACCCTCATTTGGAGTAACAGGAAAGTGAATAGATTCTCACACT
This sequence comes from Corvus kubaryi, assembly GCF_017639235.1. Taxonomy (NCBI): domain Eukaryota; kingdom Metazoa; phylum Chordata; class Aves; order Passeriformes; family Corvidae; genus Corvus; species Corvus kubaryi. The sequence continues at coordinate 26,158,325 of NW_024581108.1, read as the reverse complement.
TGTTTTCCCTGTGTTTCTGTTTCTTCACTTTCTAGTGGGCTGTTCATTGCAATGATGCTGAGTCTGCTCTTTCTTGTGCTATTGAGGTTCACAGCTGGGGTTCTCTTCTGGATTTTCATCTTTGGTGTGATTGGAATTATAGGTTATGGTAGGTGTAATTTTCTAGCCTCTGAGACTATTTTTTCTTATTGCTTAAGTTTGGGCAAGGAAAAACAGTAGTTACTTCAATTAAATGCTACAATTGGGTGAATTAATGCCTAGTTTTAGCCACAGTTAAGTGAGGACATAAACGGCAGCAAAATATAGTAAGAATCCAGCTGTGCTGATACTTAGCAGTGGATGTAGTAACCTGCATTATCTATGCACAGTATGCTTAGTCTGTGATCACCTGTACTGGTATTTCTTTCTCATATATGTGATATCATGACTGACTAGTCTCATAGTGATGCATTTTTGGGTTTTGCTTACCTGACAGGCTTATACAAAAGCAAAACACTTGGCTTGTAAGATTTTTTTTTAAATTTGTCTTTGCATTCTTCAGACACACTCCTGTTATATTGATTGTTTTTTAAAAGGCATCTGGCATTGTTACTGGGAGTATGATCATCTTAAAGGAATACCTGGATCTGACCTCACTGTTTATGATATTGGATTCCAGACAGACTTCAAAGTGTACCTGCAACTGAGGCAAACATGGTTAGCATTTAGTAAGTGCCCTTTAAATTTGGTATCTGTTAATGGATATTCAGGAAAATCAATCAGTGTCTTGATACACTTTCTGCCTTGGTAAATCTCCTCCTCTACACATGTTGCTCAGAGAAGAAAGCAGAATTCCCTTCCTTTGTATTGTGTAAAAATGTGCTTTTTTCAAGGAGACTACTATATTTGTAAAGGGAAATAATGCAATTACACTAGTGGTAAGAGTGAAAAAAAATCTTTTGTTATTAGCATTCTACTTCCTGTGTGTTCAGTCTTCATCATGGGGAAAGCAGAAGGTGATAATTAAGTTAGTGATGGTGAAGTTGCATAAGGAAGGGTACTTTTCTCTCAGATTATTTTTCCCCCCTATTTGAGAGCCCCAGAAATGACATTAATAAGTCACATTAATAACTGCACTTCCTTGTATCTTAGAACCATAAAATATGCTGAGTTGGAAGTGGCCCTTCAGGATCATCAAGTCCAGTTCCTAGCCCTGCACAGGACACCCCAACAATCCCACCTTGTGCCTGAGAGTATTGTCCAAACGTTCCTTGAGCTCTGGCAGCCTCAGAGCCATGATCATTCCCTGGGGAGCCTGTTCAGTGCCTGACTCTGGGGGAAGAACCTTCTCCTGATCTCCCACCTAAACCCCCCTGACCCAGCTCCAGCTGTTCCCTCGAGTCCTGTCACTGGTCACAAGAATGAAGAGATCAGTACCTGCCCATCTACTTCCCCTTGTGAGGATATTGAAGACCACAGTGAGGTCTCCCGTCAGTTTACATTCATGTCACTGAATTTTCTTGGAGTCTGATCTAAGACTGTGGAATGAACTGTAGCAAATTTCGTGACCTTTATTTTCAGAAATGCTCCATTGCCTTCTCTTACAAGGACAGTGTATTTTAAACAAAATCCTACTGGAACAAGACAGCCTGCAGCATACACATTCCTCCCCAATAAAGGAGGGGCAGAAGAGAGAAGAAATACCTGTCAAATATTACTTGCACTCCTGTTTCTGCTCTATTAGAAGACATGCAGACTCTTAACTGGTGATGAATGGGTCATAACCGAAAACACTGCCTCTCCCTATTGGTAGCTAAATTATTAGAACAGTAGTTTGCTGCTTAAATCTCGTTTATCTTCTTTGTGCCTTTGTTCACCTCTGTGTTGGATCATTGAGCTTATGAGGCATCTTCTATATATTGTTGGGGCAGAGCTTTTTGGTGTGCTCTCCCTAGAGAATATTAGGACTGTATTATGGTTTTTTTTCTTGTGACTCTTCAAGCTCTTCCCCTGCCTGATTCTTAGCAGCCAGTATATAGTTTATCTAGAGTTTAGTGTCACTTTCACATGAATAAATTGAGGTACTCAGCAATTAAATTGCTTTTCCAGAATCACCCAGCAAAGTAAATCGTTATATATCCTTGAAGAAAACATAGAGTCCTAGTCTAGAACTCACCATGTACTGATGTTGCTTGCCTTTTTCTTAATGTTTCAGACAAGTACATTAACCTAAGAGCCAAGCTGGAATGAGACCAACTTTAAAGAAACCTGTTTGTATATTCCTTCTTGGGAAAATGGGATTGAAATGTGTTTAATAAAAACTTCGTTCTGAACAAGGTCTATGGCTCTGAGCACCACAGTAGTCACTTGCCACCTGCAGTTCTGTTGCCAAGGGTAATACTTGGGACTGCAATTCAGCATCATCTGTGACTATTGGGTCTGATACTCTGAGACTGTGTCTAAGCTGTGGGACCTAAAGCCAAATCTCATGTTCCTTTGCAAACCTTAATATAAGTTTTGGGATTCTTAAGGGTACTGTCCCTTCTGTCTTTCTCTCCCTCCACAGAACTTCTTGGTTTCAGCTGGAGGAGACAGGTCCTGCTGCATACAACAACCTGCCCCTACTGGGCTGGTTTAAGTGTTGTCTAATGATCTGAAGCACCAAAAATAAACGGGTATGTCTCAGAGTCACAGGATGTGTGCTTCAGGCATTAAAGACTCCGTCTTCTCTAGATGAAGTTCACAGAATTTTCTTACTTTCTACCACAGAAGTAGGTGTTGAACCAACACAAATAGGAATCAGACAGAAGCAGACTCTACTGACATCAGAGTTACGATTTAAATACTGCTTATAACTAAGAGCTCTCAGCTCTCTAATATCAGAGCATGATTCCAGCAGCAGAACTGGAAAGTGAAAGTAGTTTGTCCAGAACTGTCCTTACTCTCTCTTTTTTTTTTTTTAAACTCAAATGAGTTGAAAGGAGCTCATGCCGGGTTAATACTCAAACAAACCTATTGATTTTGGTACATCGAAATTTTAGAACAATATAGATCTGAAAAATGCACTCTCCATGAAAAACTTGACTCTTCATCTCCTATTTTTTATTATCTAAATACTACAAATGAACAACAGTATAGTATGAACAAATGCTTGTAGTACGAGCAAAATGCTTTTTAATGAAAAGTAGAATATGTAACGGATGAACTGTATCTAAGGCTAGATACCGCAGTTACATTGAAGTAAATTTTTATCTTTGTCTGAGAATTATATGTTCTATTTTTCTGTTAAAAATATAAATGCTAATATCAGGGTTGTACACATTCTGACTGACTCTCTGCATACAGAATTTTTTTACAATTGGACTTAGAAACCTATGAAATGGGATTAAGTTTGGCAGGTGCAGTTGGAGAAAGAACTGCTCAAGCAGAGAATTTTACAGAGTTCATGAACAATGGTTCAAATTACAAGGAAAAAAATTACAGAGGCAGCATATTGGTTTGGTTCTTGATAATTTCTTTATTTGTTTCTTTACAGTGATAATACTTTGTGGTGTTGAGGTCATTATCATACTGATGCTGATCTTCCTAAGAAATCGGATCCGGATTGCTATTGCACTGTTGAAGGAAGGTAGTAGGTACGTTTGCCTGATTTTAATATATGTTGAATTTTGTTAAATGATCCCTAGAGTACACTCTTCTTGAGCTCCGTCTTGCACTACCAAGAGCAGAAAGTTGGGGATTAAAATACAACACTGCATTTGTTAAACCAAGCAGGTAATATAAGGAATGCCAGTTACCTCTTAATGAGGTTGTGCTTAAAAGAGCTTTCTCTTTTAAGTAAGGTATTTCTTATCTCTCCACTTCTTGCCTTAAGAATACATACACTGTTGATGTTACCATATATCCTCAGTGCAAGAAGGTGTCTCAGCAGAAAAGCTAAGTGTGGTATACTGTTAACAGGAGCTTGGGACCTATAAGTGCCAACTTCACTCTATCGTTGGATTGTCTCTGGAGTCATATACTAGTGGTAGAGGATTGGTGTTGTTTTGGCTGTGGCTTCTATTTAGGAAAGACTAGGAGATTCTACTGGCTTCAATCAAACTTCTGTGTGGATAGGCATAAACCTGCAGAGAGAAAAGGAGACTTCTGTGACCAGACATTGTAAGAGGGTGCAGTCTAAGGTATTTCTTTTCAGCTCTCAGTAAAGAAGAAAGCAGAGCAGGATATGAGAGTTGAAGGCCTAAGGGGCCTCTTCATTGTGTGTTTCCTGAAATCTGCATAGGCTTTGTTCACAGTGGTTCCTGTTTTACAGAGTGTGAACACTTAGGTTTTTTGGTTTGTTTTTTTTTTTTTCCTTATGGGAATATTACAAAAGATAAATGGATTTAAAACTGACTGACTTACATCAGGCCCTTGGATTTCATTGCAAATAGGCTACAGTCTCATAGGCCGTGAAAGCAAGGCTCTCTTCTTAGAGGACATAGAGTTAGCTCTGAGTTCGTCCATATGCACTTGCTTGTGGTTTTCTGCCATCTCTGTTGACATTGTGGTTCCTGGGAATCAGGATTTGGGATTTTTGTGATGGGATTAAGAAATACTGAAGTTCTGCATTTAGCCAGGTATCTATTTCCTGTCTTATGCTACTGTGCAATTAGAGCATAGCAATTAATTTAGGCAGCACTAAATTATACTCTTTAATTCCTGTTCATTAAAATCCAGGAACACTTTTAACATTCTTCGAAACCTTTGTTCACAAGCTTGACAGGTGGAAGGATTTTAGAAAGTTCATAAACTTCTTCCTGAGTAGTCACTTGAAGATGAACTTTTTGCTCTCATGCGTAACGGGCGAGATGAAACACTGTATGTAATTACCGTAAACCTAACAGACCATGCCCTGTATTTAGGTAGATGAAAAGTAAGGTGCTAATGACTGGAAATAAAATTATGTTTTTCAGTACCTTTTAGCTACATTTTCAAAAATATTACAGTTATAATGCCAGTAATTGACTTGAAATCCATAGTTAGAAACAACAGTTGTTAATCAGTTTGTTGGAATAATAGGTCATGGTCTTAGTGGTAACTAAGAGGCCTACCAATAATTGCTGAACACAGCTTTTTTTTTGTTGTGATTATTTGTGATTATTTCTCAGACAGCATAAGGCTGTGTCCTCCTGTCTGACTCGTAATGGACTTTTTTGTCCTGGACTCAAGACAAGAATCGATGTTTTGCTCATAACCTCTGCATTGCAGAGTTTCCTTGCATTCCCCCCAGCATTTACTACTTTGCCCTTAGAAACTGACTAAATTCTTCTCCTTTTGCATTCTGGGAACTGCATCCTATAAAACCAATAGCATAAGAAGTGCCATAAGTCATAGGAAATAGTACTAGACAAAAAGGCTTGTGTTAAGCTTACAGAACCACAGAAAATTTAGAATACCAGGAAGACGTAGCTTACAGGCATGTAAAGAGAGCCAACCTGTAAGCTTCAGTGAACAAAGCACGTACTCTCTGAATTCCCATCCAGTGAGACACCCAGCTGGCGGTGTTCACTTGCAGGATAGCAGCAGCCAGTTTACCAAGAGGGGTGGTATCAACTCCCACTTACAGAGAAGGAGCCCCTGGCATAGTGGGAACTGGCATGCTCAAGTTCCTGCTAGTCACTAGTCACATTCTAGCCACAAGGATTAGCAGTAGAATATCAGTCTACATACTCCTTGATATTAAAAGAAGGTGTATAAGCTGTCAACAGAAAAAGGCAATTACTCGTTTTGCCTGCCAGTAGTCCAAGGTGAGCACCTCTTATCTATGGCACATGCAAGGAAAGTCACATAGTCGCAGGAAGGTGTAAGTCTGTCCTGGCATTGCAAAGACAAGTTGACTATCTCTGCCCCCAAATAGCTAGCACTTAAGACAGGAAAGTTGCTGGGAACAGAGTTGTCAAATACAAAATAGAACAAGGTAGTTTCAGGTCTGTAGGAGTGAAGGAAGAACGCAGGATGAGCAGAGTGGGATAAGGACATAAAGGGTAATAATGTCTGCAGCAGTCAGCAAGGAGATGTCATGGAAATCAGTTAATAACCTGGAAAGAGATGGATCTCTGAAGCAGTCATGAAGAAGGAGAAAGTAGAAGAGAGGCTGGAACATGGCAAATTAATAAAGTCCACTGTAGTACCATTGATAAAAGTGGAGTGGTAGAAATGGCAAAGTGAAGGTTTGAAGACATAAGAAAAAAAATCCTGCAGTATTCTGAGATCCCAGCACTAGCTTATGCTATGACTGTCAACAAGGATCTCAAAGTAAAATTGCTAGAAGAGGGCTGATAAAATCCTTGTTTCTGAAATTGTTGTGGCTTATTGATATGTTTTGTTTCTTTTATAGGGCAATTGGCTATATAATGTCTACGCTGTTCTACCCAATCGTCACCTTCTTACTCATTGCAATTTGTATTTCCTACTGGGCTGTGACAGCTGTGTATCCTTCTGTCTGTGTACCTATCTGGAGCAAGTCTTCTGGTTTGGAAGACTAGATGATTTTCTGCTATTTCACGTTAATTAAACCAATATTAAGAGGGCTGTTTGGTCACTTAGCATTTACTCTTCTGATGCAGTCTTCCGCGCTGCACATCTACGTGTGATGTACAAATCGGACAGTGCTTTTATTCAAATTAGAAAGACCTGGACTAAAATTCAGGCCAAGGCATGGGGATCATACAAGGCCTCGTGTACTGCATGAGGCTGACTCTGGGGGATGAAAAGGGCCCTCAGCAAAAAGTGAATATGGTCTTTAATGTGCTGTGTGCTCTATAGGCCTGATGTTAATGGTTTCTTAGTTAACTGGAGGTGGAGTGGGTTCTGTGTGTGTTTTGTTCAGAAACATGAGAAAGGAGTGAGAGAATATACAGTGCACTATCTTCTCTGAATTGCCTAACAGCAACCACTGTTTGCTCCTGAACAGCAAGGATCTGGTAAGGATTTAAAAAAGGGAAAACTGCTATTTGAAAACCAGTTGTTATTTCATATGCAAAGAGAATCAGTTGTTGCTGTTCAGGACAGTGTTAATTCATCCTTACGTTCTGTATCTATTTCTGCTAAAATACAAGAACTACTGCATAGTCTGCCTTGTGAAAGATAGATGTGGAGGAGAAATGGGGACAGTTTTCAAGATTATGCCCCCTGCCCCTTCCAGCTCCAGGTATGAGTTTGCCTTAGTTCTCTAAGTAATGAGAGTACTCAGTCTTGTCTGTCAACCCTTCAGATAACATCTCTGCAGAGCAAGAGCAGTTTTTCTGTTATCTACACAATTTCTTTAGAGTTGAAGTTCTTTAGAGTTGGGTTCTGCAGAGTTACCCACTGCAGAATCCTAAGTTGCTCAAAACCCACAGTTCTGTGATTCCTCCTTAAAATACTTCATTCAGTTTTCTGGCCACATCAGGAGAACCTGTGTATAAAGTAATGGCTAATCAAACGCTGTGCAAGTATGCAAACCTGACTTGTGACCCGGAGGTAAGTGTCACAAATATTTACCTATAGTGAGAGCTATACAAATTGCATTTCTTAATCACTGTTAATGCTATGCTAGTAAAAAAAGTGCATATTTTACATAATGAGTCCCTGTGTTAAATCCGAAAATATTACCTAGTGATCAGGTAACACTCCTTTGTTTTACAGACATAAACTAGTTTTTTTGTGAAACTGTTCTGTAACTGTTAACTAATTTACAGGATGAGAAAGGAAGAGACAGAAATACAATTTTATTGGAAAGGTGTTCTTGAATTTGTGAGGAGTCTGTTTTTGGTCTTCTATAGGCAGTGGTAAACTTTGAAAGCTGCGCCTCAGACTTGCTCAGGACTAGTCATGATTTGAAGCAGAAGCTTAGCTTCTTCTGGCACAGTAATTACCTTTATGAAGCTCCAAAAAAATGTTTTTTTGAGTTTTGTATTTTTTTTTTTTTTTAATTTTGCCTTTGGTCAAATGTTTTTACTCAACTGTGGATTTGAATTGAAGGATTCTTTAAAAACTAGAAATATTTATCGAAGGTTATGCACCAGGGGAAAAATAACCCCATGCACCAGCACAGGCTGCAGGTGACCTGCTGGAGGGCAGGTCTGGGGAAAAGGACCTGGGGATCCTGGTAGACGACAAGCTGTCCCTGAGCCAGCAGTTTGTGCTGAGGGCCAAGAGGTGCTTCAGGAAGAGCATTTCCAGCGGGTCAGGGAGGTGATCCTGCCCCTCTGCTCAGTCCTGTGAGGCACTTCTGGAGTGCTGTGTCCAGGTCTGGGCTCCTCAGGACAAGAGGGACATGGAGCTCCTGCAGCGGGTTCAGCAGAGGCTGTGGAGATGATGATGGGAGACTGGAGCATCTCCCTGACCAGGAAAGGCTGAGGGAGCTTGGGGCTGTTCAGCCTTGAGAGGAGACGCATCTGAGAGCGGCCCTCATCCCTGTCTGTCAGCATCTGCAGGGAAGGGGCAGAGCATGGACCAGACTCTGCTTTGTGGGACAAGAGGCAATGAGCAGAAACTGATGCCCAGGAAATTCCATTGTACTGCAGTGGTGATGCACAACACCCTGCTGATGTTTAAACACTACAAAAGAAAGGAATTAGAATTGATCTGGTTTCATTTCATGTCCAAACCAAGCAAATACATGAAATGAACACTAGAAATAGGGAAAAGTAATTCAATGTAAAGATTAATCCTTTTTTTAATACTCTGAGATACATAAGCTAAATTGTGTCCACATCCACTGTTTGTATTAAATTGTATAGCTCAGTTTTTCATTTCAACTGTAGTGATTTACCTGAACATCTGATTTGGCCTCTGGTTTTCAAATAAATATATATATATTTTTAATTGAGCAGATTTTCTCTAACAAAGCATTTATATGTCTTAAAAGTAGATTCCTGAAATTCAAATTCCATTTATTCAGGTTTCAGATATGTGGTGAACAGCCCCATTTGCCGACACCTACTTTAAAGTTAAGTCTTTGCATAAGACTGCATAAGTCTTTGATATGAATCCTTAAATATGTAAACAGGTTACATAGTGTTGCAGTTTTGAATGAGCTAATGAAACATCAAGCAGAGTTGTTATTTGTATTAACCTGCTAAACTTCAGAGGCTGTGTACATAGAATTCATTGCTTATGATTGTGTTGTTTATTTCTCTTTCTATTTAGACTTTTAACACAACCAACGTGACTAAATTCTGCCCAGGTGCTCAGTGTACTTTTGCGTTTTATGGAGGAGAAAGCCTGTACCATAAGTACATCTTCATCTTCCAGTTAGCCAATGCCTTTGTCTTTCTCTGGCTGGTGAACTTTGCAATTGCACTGGGTCAGTGTACCCTTGCTGGTGCCTTTGCCTCTTATTACTGGGCCTATCGAAAACCAGCTGATATTCCACTGTGGCCACTCTTCTCTTCATTTGGACGAGCAATACGGTAAGACTGGGGAGCTGGATGTGAGCCTTGTCGTGTATGTAGGGAAGCCAGTCTTAGAATATCAGATGAAAATGATTAGTCAGCATTATGGTTTAATCTTGGCTGACACGTGGGCTGAGATGAAGACAGTTTAATAGGTAAAAGAAAGCTGCATGCACAAGAAAAGCAAAGCAAGGAATTCATTCCCCATTTCCCACAGGCAGGCATGTGTTCAACTATCCCCAGTACGGCAGGGCTTCTTCATGTATAGCAGTGACTTGAGAAGACAAACTCCGCAACTCCAAATGCTCTCCTCTTACCCCTTCTTCCACCAGCTGGTCCTGCTGAGCACCACACGCTATGGTGTGAGGTATCCCTGGGGTCATTTGGGGTCAGCTATCCTGGCCATGTCCCCTCCCAGCTCCTCATGTACCCCCAACCTGCTCACCAGTGGGGCAGGGTGAGGAGCAGAGCAGCCCTTGGTGCTGTACAAGTGCTGCTCAACAGTGGCTAAAACATGGGTGTGTTATCATCACTGTCCCGGTCAAAAATCCAAAACATAGCACTAGCTACTATGAAAAAAACTAACTCTAGTCCATCCAAAACCAGCACAATCGGGAAGATGTAGTTATTAGGGGAAGGCTGAATCCTGTAGCCCTACAGCACCAAAGCTGCTGCAGCTCCCTGCCTCTACGTCCAACCAGTTGTAACACTGAGCAAGTACTCCAGCAGACACACACACACTAAATACATGTATACAACACATGTGTACAGAGACAGACACAGCACTCACAAACACCAACAGCACCAATGGCTTCATCCTGTTCCTCTGTGGTGGATCAGGATGAAGGTCTATTAGTTTTATGTAATTCCCACTAATGGACCTTCCTCCACTTCTGGTTTTATTTGTATATACATACATATGTGCATACATATATCCGTGTACATATGCCTACGTGTGACATAACAATCAAATATTTTGGTTTTAGATACCATACAGGTTCGCTGGCATTTGGAGCCTTAATTCTTGCAATTGTCCAGCTTATTAGAGTAATACTGGAGTACCTGGATCACAAACTGAAAGGTGAGATTTATGAATCTGCTCTGAGTTGTTAAGACTTTCCTTGCTAAATTATTTTCTTACTTTCCCAAGCTGTTTTTTAGCAATGAAAAGAGATTAATTCCACATTATCCATTGTAGTTTCTTTTGAAGCCAGTAAATTTGTGTTGATTCGCTCAAACTGAGTCTATGTTCTTGGGAACTTAATGCAAAGTTCAGATGGGATAGAGTCTGATCTAATTGAAAGCTAGTGAGCTAAATTTAGTTGAGAGAGTCCATACCTAGAAATAAAGAAATAATGTCACAATTTAAGACGTTCCTCTGAATAGCTTTCTACATTCTGAAGACTGTGCATGAGTTCTACATATGATGTACTCTCTCCTGCTCTTTTCAGGTACTCAGAACTCCTTCACTAGATTTCTGCTCTGCTGCCTCAAGTGCTGTTTCTGGTGTTTGGAAAAATTCTTAAAATTTATAAACAGAAATGCCTACATCATGGTATGTGCCATGTCTGCATGTGGTCTCCCCTATCTAGGACACTGAAATATCCTAGACACTACTAGTTGATCAGAAGCCAGCAGTACTTGAATCTGCTGAATAAATAATGGGATTTGTGGGAGTTTTCAGTACATGCATGTGATTCTACCATGAAAAAGTAAAATTTTTTTTCCCTTCTAATTTCAGCCTCTTTTTATTCCTGTCTTTGTTTATCACCCTCACCCCCAAAATAAGTGGGAAGGGATGGCATAACTGGTTAACTCCCCCTGTAATTCAATAACTGACATCCTGATTTCAACAGGAATATTAGCTTATTTCATTATTGCATGTTGATGACACTTCTGTTTGGAGTTGATATTTGAATAAGGAGGTCAGAAGGCATGTGATAATTGTATTTCCACCTGGAAGTTAAAAGCACAAATTCTACTAGCAGCAGCAGTGGTACTTCTCTCAAATAAGCCTCCTTAGCTTCCAGATAAGACAAGTTAGAAATCTTAATATGAATTACATACACAGATTTCAGCCTTGGATGTTTTGGCTTGAAGCAATTTCAGTGATTGAATGGTATGGTCACAGACTTCTTGTCTCAAAGGAGGTGGCTGTAATGGGTCCATTACAACCTGTGTAGATGCAATTGATGTTTCAAATTATTAGCATCTTGAAGAGGAAGTGGGTTTTTTTACAATCTTCTTTACAGTCTATAAACTGTCTGAGCTGAGAGCTGTTCTCGTGTATCTTACCCTGGTGGACACTATTCCAGGAAGAAATGGTTTTGTTCCTGAATAACTTTAGCTGCTTTACTTTATGCCAATTTCTTCTTCGGTGAAAGCAGCATCAGGTCCAAGGAGATAGCTACAGGGGTCAGCTCACTTCAGTTCTACAAGTGCCTATTCTTTTCCACTCAGTATAAATCTAGTGTAAGTAACTAGCAAAGGTAGAAGAATCCCTCAACAAGTACCTTTTTTGCTCTGCTTGGCAGACTAAGTACTGAGTCTACTACCTGTGAGATCACAAGGGGTAGCATGCTCATCTATTCATCATTCAAATCAAGGTGATTTGAAGGGGAAAGATGGATAATATTCTGTCCCAGCCTGATGGGAAGCATTGATAAGTAGCAGGTGACAGAGGAAAGTGTTTTATGTTCATCTGAGTTTCAAGGCCGCATATTAGGGGGAACTATGCATTGCATGCAGTAAGATCCTGGCATATGAGGAGGTATCCTAATTATTTAAAATACTTAACAGCTACTATTACTTTGCAGATTGCCATATATGGTAAAAACTTCTGCACCTCGGCAAAGGAAGCATTCTTTTTGCTCATGCGAAATGTGGTGAGGTAAGGGACTGTCTCCCAGTTCTTGGAAATGTCGGGAGTTCCTGCTATTGCACTTTGTGGACACACTTCTTTCCTCTCCCGTATGTCTTCCAAATATTGATTGCTACTTGTGTCCTCAGACATGGCCCTCACTTCTTACACTCAGTGTGTAACAGCAGGCTGGCCAGTACAGTAACCTAGGCAGAGTTGATGTAATCTCATGGTTTTGTTGTGATTGCTCCTGTAAATTCCTAAGTAATACCTAAGTACATTGTAATAATGCCTCCAAGAAACAAGTGGAGCCTCTGAGAGGAGATCTGCGGATACATGGGAGTGGGGTGCCCATCATCTGCCATATGTTTGTTTTTTGAGCTCTGGTCCACTTGGTCTGAGAAAAGGAAAGTAGAAAAACCTAATTTTTCAGATTCATTCAGAAATCTTAGGAGGTGTTGGAGAGTGGAAGTAAAGAAGACAAAATACTTTCCTTTCAAAAAGATTGTCTTTAACATACCCAGATCACCTCTGATGCTTGGAAATTTCCTCGCCCTTTTCTCCACTACCAAGTGTGCTGCCAAACTCCTGGTTCTCATCAGTACTTTCCTTCATTGCTCCTGGCTCCTCCTTTGCTACTGTAAGACCAAAAACTAATGGGAGAATAACTTAGGAGCAGGCCATATTGATGCAATAGCACAGAGAATCACAGAATTAACTAGGTTGGAAAAGACATTTAAGATCATCTAGTCCAACCGATGACGTAAAATCTAATTACCAAGCAAGAGACACAGTAAAACTGGTTAGGTGGTTGAAATCATTAGGTGAAGGACTGGAAGGAGAAGAGAAATGGAGGGGAAGGCTGAAAGAGGAAAATAGAAATAATGCTTAAGAAAGAAGAGGAAAGAATTGGAGGTGGGAGAATGGAATACCTTCACTGTGTTACCCTGCACTAATATCAGGACAGTGATGTCCCTACTGTGTAATGCCTGTGCAATAGAAAAGAGAAGCTGCCTTTTTTTCCTTACAGAATATTGCCTCTCTGCCCTTTATGATTTTGCTCTTAATCAGTAAGAACAATAGTTAAAAGCTAGGCATATAATTCTATTGTTTCAAATAAAGATGTTTTTATCTTGTGTATTTTGCTGAATCTGAATTCTGACAGGCTAATGATGATTTGTCTCTTTAGTAGTTCTTAACGTTTATTTTTTGCAGTAGGCAGTACTGTATTGTACCATATCCATAATGGTAATGTGGCCTTCAGTTCTGTCAAGAGGTTGATGATACAAAGTTCATTTTTCATCCCATTATTTACCTGCAATTTCTGATTAGGCAGTCTGGAGGACATTGAGCAGGAACTCCCTGCTGTGCTTTCAATGAAAGCTGCAGATTTTTTGTCAGCTTTTCTGTCTGCTTTCTTTCATCTGTGATTATCTTCCTGCTTTGACGTCTTCTGCCTTCAGTGTTGTACCGTGATATCTTAAAATAGTAGATTTGGCACGTTATTGGGTCATTAAAGGTGGCTGGATAGGACCAAGTGAAAAGGAGGCCTACCAGCAATCTACATAAATACTGCTTTTTGTTTTGATGTGTACTTCACCTGTTCTGGCCTGGCTTATCTGTGCCCCTAGAAGAAAGGCTGAAATAAAACTATTTTGAAGCTTTGGGTTGGTTGATTTTTTTTTTTTAAACCATCTTGAGCAACAAACAGTCTTCATGTCAGTCTTGTAGCAGCATTGCTACATTAAGGCCTTACTCAACAAAGGCTCAGTGCTTTTTTGCCTCCTGAGATTACGCTGTAGCAACACCCATCTCAGCACTGCCTATCTGTGGTGCTGTGTTGTCAGCCTGTAAAACCAGCAGAAGACAGCTTCTGGTCATGTTTTGCAATGATCCATAGATTTAAGGAGAAAGAATACAAATGTCTGGTTTGTGATGATTATGTATCATTTGTCCTTTGATAAACAGGGTTGCAGTTCTGGACAAAGTTACAGACTTTCTTCTATTCCTGGGGAAAATCCTTGTTGCTGGTGGTGTAGGTAAGCTAGTAGATTTTTTTTCTGAATTGTATGTTCTTTATTCTGGTATACAAAAGCATGCCTGCCATATTAATATATGCTTAGTTAGCAGCTGGAGGTTCTCATTGGGCTAACTATTTGGAAATCTGTTCCTGTGTTTCTGGTGCTAGATTGAACTAAAACCTTTTTTCTTTTTTTTTCCACTTCCCCCCCTGCCCAGCACCTGGTTTGCCTTGACAGTATCTTTTCCATAATTGCTTTTACAGCTCTTGCATGTGTGGCTGTTGCAAGGACTTCTGTGGCCACAGCATTATAGTTGAATCAAACCAAATTCACATCCAATAAGTCAGCCACAGTCAGTTCTCCTTTCAGAAGAACTGAACAAAATTGCAAATGAGATTCACCTGGTAACAGACAACTGCCTACAAGATGTGGTGGTACAGGTCTGCCAGAATGGTCCTGAAGCTCTGCTGTATTCAAGCCCATTATAGCTATAAGCTATAGTAAAAGAAATAGAATATTTCTAGCATCCTTATAGGGTCTTCTTATTTATCAGTAAATATTAAGTAGATTATTCATGGTTTTCTGTGACAGAAAAGTGTTCTTTTTTTTAAATTAAAGCACTTCCAGAAATTCAAGTTGGCAGTGTTCTGTTGCAGTTTTTCCAAATGGCAGCAGTTTCAAAAAACTATTTTACAAATAACTGTATTTTGCATTCTGTATACTTTCAAAGTTAACTAATTCATTATATTTTAATCAAAGGTAAAACTAGTACCCAGAGCTGATCTAAAATATTTTGTCATCACTGTAGAATTACATTATTTATTAATTTTGCTGTTAAATTCAGTAGAATGGTGAAACAAAACAACTCATTAAAGTAGTTCTGGGCCCATGAATATCTTTATGGTAATTTATTAATTTACATATCTGTTCTGATAGATAATTTGTATTGGAGAATGTATTGTTTACAAACTTTTATTGAAACTAGCCTTGGATCTGTTGTCTGTCTTACCCGTTCTTTGGATCCTGGGAAACCAGAGCTAGCATGGGAATCACTAATTGCCTGTGCTTCTTGCAGGTGTTCTTGCGTTCTTTTTCTTCACACAGAGAATACCAGTCTTTGCACAGGAAGTACCAATGTTAAATTACTACTGGGTACCATTGTTGGTAAGGCAACCATTTAATCTCCTGAATACTTGGGGCAGTTCGAGGTGCTCAGAAAACTCAGGACATGGTCTGGTAACAGCTTCTTTGGTCAGCTTCCCAGTGGCATAGTATCCACTCAAGTGAGGACTGATCAGCTGCACTCCAGTCCTTGGGATCCTTCAGGCAAAAGTCACACTGCAGTGACTCTGAATCTTCAGAAAAATTAGGTTTCACATCTCAGACTTCCCAGACACCAAGACACTGATGACAGTATGGCTTCTAATGGAAGAGACTTGCAATGCATCTCTTCCTCCTTTTGTAGAAACCCCTTAAACTTCAGAACGTCCCCAGGCCGAGTGGTTCTTGAAGGAGTTCAGAATATTCTTGGCATATATTCTCCTCAGAGGTTAAAATAGTTGCAGTTTGGAACTATTTCCTGCTGGAAGACTAGCAGCTACTACATGTTAGAATGCAGTGTCTTGAACCTGTGATCCCTGTCCACAGCAGTAGTAATCTTTGGTAGAAATAGTGAGCTGACATTAAATTCTTCTAAATTTGCTTAGCAGACTAGGCTTCTGAGTTGTGTTAATACTACCACACTGGTGCCGAAAAAAATTTGGGGGTTTATTGTGGTTTGTTTTTTGTAGACAGTCATCATTGGCTCCTACTTAGTTGCACACGGGTTCTTCAGCGTCTATGCAATGTGTGTCGACACGCTTTTCCTCTGCTTTTGTAAGTACTACGTTTTCTTTCAGTAATACCTGCAAATCATGGAAAGAGGAGTAGAAAATCACCTTATCCATTCCTTACAGATGTCTGGTGACATTCTAGCAGACTGTATGAAAAATTAACAACTTCTTCTTTTCATATTGGCTCTGTGATAGGGTCTTCCGTGCTTTAGTATTCAAATTTAATTACTTTGAGAAGTGTAAGGTAGCTTTAAGGTTCATGGAGATAGCTAGCGTTTGTTTTTCAGATGTTCTTTAAATTTCATTAAGTTTACTTCTGGGTGCTTTGTGAAGAGCCCTGTACAGTATTGATTTCCTTAAGCATCTTGATAATAACAAATACATTTTTTGGTATATAGGTGGCACTTTGTTTTCAGTTTAATAACCCTGAACAAAGTATTATGTTGCATTACCTCGAAGATTCTGTAAAATACCACTTGAAACTGTCTGTCTCTTGGGGTCACAATGGCAAACAATCGGGGGCCCTATCAAAGGAGACTACTGTTCAGACTGTCCAATCAGAGAACATTAAAATCAAAAAAGAAATCTGTTGGTCTTGAATTACGATATGTTTATAAGAAGCAGGTGTCCTTAGCATGTAGTACCTTCCATGTGCTGTATTTTTCTATAGTGAAAGTCATTCTGGTAGGTCCAAGTAGAAGTTAGTTACATGGTAGTGATTGTTCTTGCAATTGGCAAATTATTTGATAATACTAAGGGAAGTAGTCATAGGCTTGATCTTTCATATATATGCACTATGGATTGCTGAAGTGAGGTAAACATGGTAATACTGATTCTTTAAACACTCACTTTAACCTCGCTTCCCTAGAAACTAAGGTAAGCAGGGATTCTGGAAAAATGATGTTGCCAAAGAATCACAGGAACAAGATCAGTTAGAAAACTCAAAATTGGTATCTAGTTGAGAGCTACATCCTATTTTTCTCATGCTTTGGACTTTGGTTCTAAGCAAACATGAGCACAGACAGATAGCACTAATAAAACTCAAAGAAATAAGCTAAACCACAAATAAATAAATAAATACTGTTACTTATTTTTTTATTTTGTTATTTAGAATGAAATGGACTGTAGCGAGTTTGTTGGTGCACTCAAAAACGAAGAGATTTTCTTAGTTTATTCCAAAGACACAAAGTATATATTGCCACAGAGATACACTAAGATTTGCCTTCTCTAATTTCTTTGGCCACTCCTTACAAGTCATACTCTCGTTTTGGCTCTGCAGATCCAGCTGTCTGCAGGGTTGCAGTTGCAGTGACTGTGCTTCACTGACACCCCCTCCCGATTGCCTATTGGTGTGTAATTGTTCACTGGTCTGTCACTGCTGCGTGGCACCAACTGGGCTGAACCCTGACTAGTGATTTAGTCATGACCTTCTGTAGGAAAAAAAGTAATGTCTGCCTTGTTTTAAATTAATATTCTATTCTGCTTCTCGTGCTTCCATTCAGTAATGAACAGTATATCAGATAGAATATTATTCATTCATGGCAACAGGTTTTCAAATGAACTTTATCTTAGGTTGTGAAAAATGGTCCAGTTTTAGAAAGTGCTTAAATCCATGGCTGTCTTTCTGACACATTTTCTAGCAAGAGGTTTCCAAAATGCCAGGGTTCAGTGGAGGAATGAGAGTTTCTGAAAATTTCCACCTATGCTGCCAAACTAAAGATTTGAAGAATAAAAAGGATATATTGCTATCATTTAAAAATGGCAAGATGTTTGTGTCTCTGCATCATGTAAAACCTCTTGTGATTTGAGAAAATTTGAGAAACTTTCTAATGTCCTTCATCAACTTAATAATACAGCTAAATTACCTTGAGTTTTTTTTAATGTTGGGTCTTTTGCTCTCTCCTTTTTTCAATTCTGTTTGTCTCCATGTGTGTGGTTGTATTGCTGTTTTCCTTTTTTGACTGCTTTTGCTGTGTAAATTCAGGTGAAGACCTAGAAAGAAATGATGGATCTACAGCAAAACCCTACTTCATGTCAGCTAGTCTCCACCGAATTCTAGGGAAGAAGAAACTAAGCCCTAAGAAGGCAGTGGGATAACAAACGCTAAACCTCAACATCAAAAAGTGTCACTTTTAAGCAAAACGTGTATACAGTAGGCAAAAGTAAAAACTGTAAACGATGCTTCTGGTTAATGGGTGATTCTTTTTTCCTTTTGCTTATTTAAAAAAAAAAAAAAAGAGCAACACTGGTAACATTTAACTCGTTTAAATGCTTAAACTAACAGCTGTGAAAACAAGGCCACATTTTAGTTTATAGAGTGCCTATGAAAAGGAAAATGTAAATTTGAAACTTTTATAAGTATATAATGATGTTTTAATAACTTTTGTAATACAACTTGCTGCCTTAGATGACAGCAGTTTTGATAATGTTTCTTCTTATAAGTGTATATTTGTAAAAGAAATTCAGGCAATTTTTTGAAAGCACTATCGTATAACCTACTTAGCCATAAAAAAAAGATAGTTTGAGACTCTAATGAGGAGATGGTACTAAATTTGTAAATATGGTGCTACGATTGTATTTTTTTGTACAAGCTGCTTCACAGCTATTTAAACTGTGATTATACATGCATTAATGATTCCCTACACTGAAAAATGTAGTGATATTTTAATCACATCTGCAACTGCATCTTTTAAGACGTAATGGTACCCTGCAGGTCCCAAAGAAGGTAGTCAGAAAAGACTTTAGTTGATACTGCTTAAAGTGAAGTTTTCTGGGAGTTGTGCTTAAAAGATGATACAACTGAGAGAAGGTCCCACTGCAGTTGAAGTGATTTGTGGTTCACACAAATGAGGTTTCATCTGGTACAAGATGGTGAATGTATAATTTTTAGCTGATGTCTAAGAGAGATGCACATGGGTTAATATCTCCCTATCTCTGACAAATATCTGATTGTGTTCTTTTACAAGGAAGTTGAGCTTCACTGAAAGGAAAACTAAATGCAGTCTTTTTTTTCATTGAAAGAAAGTCTTTGCTCTGTGTGTGTGCACAAGGAGTTCCATTGCCTCTGCCTAGCTTAGAAGGGCTCCTGCCAAGCCATTGGAATGACTGTGCAGTTGCAGAGGGCCAGGGCTGTGCTTCCTGCACGTCTCCATGCTCCCAGTGGCTCACACAGTAAGGTACTAGGACATTGAACTCAAGTCATCTCATTATACAGGATGAATTCTTCAACTACTGAGAGATGCTCCGAAAGATTTCGTTTGCTTTTTGATTGTTAAATTTGCCCAGTCATTAGTACAAAGTCATTAATACACCTGTTGGTAGAAAGCACATTAACATTAGATGTGGTTTATGACCCTCCCAGTAGTGGAACTGTCACTGTGGTTAAGTAACAGCTCTGCTGATGGAAAAGGTCTTTGCACTGGAGAGTTTCTCACGTCTGTTACTGCCAAGACTGAGCTAAAAAGATTTTAATTTATTAGTCTCCTGTGGGAGCCAAGGACCCAGCCATACTGAGGCCTGCCCCTAGTTTTCATGGATTCCAGTGTACTGAAGAAGTTACTCCAGTACTGTCCCCTTTCCAGGAGTGGCATGTGCCATACATTTGCCAGTTCTGTGACAGGAGTTCAGCACCTGGAAATATTTTTCTAACTCTAGGAGTCCATTGGTGTCACAAAAAGAAATGCAAATTCTTTTCCAGATGATTTGAAGGCAAGTTTCTGGGGAAAATTTACTGGCCATCCACATCCCAATGGGATTTTGCTCCCCAACTTACAGCTCTGGTTTGTGATGACTGTGATCACTGCAAAGGCAGTAACACTGTCCTTCATGCCATAGGTCTGGGGTCATGCTTATGCGCAAGTGACCACCATCCACACGCTTGCAGTCGTGGGCATGGTAAGATATTGAAATTCGGTGACCGGAGGTGCAGGTGGCAATGTGTCCTTGTAAGCTTTCTCTGTGGTCCAGTGGGTGCTGGAGCCCTTTTCCCTGAAGCAAAAATGAGGGGTTCAGTTTAGGACTCAAATAATGTAAAATAAAGGCATACGGTTTCAAATGTAACTACTGATTATAGGCACCTTTAGATTTTGGTAACCACTCCTGAGATACCCTTGAGTAAACTTGACTTTCAGAAAGGAATCCTACCTTCGGGGAAAAAGACTCCTGAGGGATGAAGTTTTTCATTATCATCCTCATTATCATCATCAGCAGCAGCAGCATTCCTTTCTCATTACATGCATGGCATGGAATACACAGCCCCCCCATGATTCTAATCTTTTCTGAGAATTAAGTCAGTAACTTTTGGGGCTATGTGTAACCATTTTGTGATTAAAGAAGCTGTTGGTCTCATTACAATCCATGTTCTAAAGCTTTTTTTTTTTTTTTTTTTTTAATGGTACTGATTAATTTTCAGCTAAAGAAACTGCATTACATAATCTATATTTCTACTGGACTTGAGTGTCTTACTGGGAGCTCAACTGAAAAAGCATATTTCTGAATAGAGCTTGCTTTTTTATCATATGAATGTAACCACAGAGTTTACTTGGATTAAAACATAATAGAAATAGCATACAGTTATTTGATTAGAAAACTTTTGTAACAAGCCTATGCATTTACTAAAGGAATTTCTAAAAGTGAAAGTTTAAAATTGTATTATTATTTATATATGGTTAAAAAATATATATGTGTAAATTTGCTCCTCTTCCTGTTTTGTGAAAGTATTTAGAATGTAAGTGATCATCGTTTCTGAGAAGAAAATTTAAAAGCCATTTTCTTATGATATAATTATGAGAACTGTGAAAATACAAAGCAATATCATGTAGATTTTTGTAATCAATAAATCCAGTAAGTAAATAGCAATTATTTAATATTAAAATTGGCTTTCTAAAAATAAATTGCTAATAATTACTAAGTCAAAATTAATGCAAGTATTTACTTGGGAAAGATTCACCCAAGATGTTTCAAGACTATCTTCTTATAACAGTTCCTAATTAATCCTGGGGGCCAGAGTCTGCAGATGTGTGCCGCAGAGGAGGTACTAGTATTGACATTTATGGATTTGGACATTTGCTTTGTTGCTTGGTTTAGTATAAAATTCAAAATTCCATTTTTTACTTTAGAGTGGAACACGGTAAATACATTATGTGCTTTGCTGCTGAGCCCCCCGGGGCTGATGACACAGTGCCCACCGTGCCACCCACTGGTGCTGGTCCTGTGCTTGCAGTGCTGGATGGAGGGGATGGAGAACTCAGAACTAGCAGGCTCCCGAACTGCCGAGGGCCATGCCAGGGTCGGGGTCGCGAGTCAGGGTCATGCCAGGCACCTTCTCCCTGGGAGGAGCTTTGGAAGAGCAGGTGGCTTTGAAGAAAGACCCTTTTACATGAGTGGAAAAAAAGAACATTCTCAGGATCACAAACAAACAGAATGTGGAAACCAAGACAGTAGAAAACATCTGCTATCACATCCATGTAATCACGTTTGTTTAGTTCAGTTTGGATTAATTAATATGCTCTCCCTAGAGCATATTACTGGATGTCTTTCATTTACATGTTTTATACCAAAGTTCTAATGTCAAGCCTTCACATTTTGTAAAAAAACAACAACAAACAAAAAAACCCCACGGAAACAAAACACAGAACCAAGAAGATAGGATCATTTCTTCTGCTGAGGGTTTTTTTTTCCAAACAGTATTCAGCAGATGATTCTTGGGTGATCCAAGGATGCTGAATATTCTTTTAAATGTTAGTATTTAATGAAATATTTTACTATTGCATGTTCTGCTGTAGAACGGGAAAAATATTTTGGTGGATGCAATGTCAGGCTGATTCTAGAATAGTCAGTAAGTGTTCTTCCACAAGTGGGCTGTCAGAGAAGTGATTATGAAGAATAAACTGACTGTTTTTTAATAACACAGAATGTCTCCCTTTGACCAGTTGCTCAGCCTGGACAGCTGTGTCCTTGAAGACAAAGTGCCTTACTGGCTGTTACTTTACCTGGCTTATATTTTGAAGTTCATTTATACCATGTAGACTGCAAAACAGAAAAGGCTAGAGAGGAAAACCAACACTTTATTTCAAATTAACTAACAAAAACTGAACTGTGGTAAGGATATCAGGTGTGTTTGGGCTGTGTGATGCAGCACCCATCATTTCCTGGTTGCTGTTGTCAAATTATGAAAGTTGATGGTGTGGTCCGGGAGAAAACATGACAATAGTGTTGCAAATAAATGAAAACAATGCAAGACTGTTCCATTTTTATACAGTAGATTTTTAAAATAGCTTTAATTTGTGCTATAGTGGACTTCTGAGAAGGGCCTATTCTGCTTTCTGTTACAATGATCATGCGTGTTGTACCTATGTGACTGTGAGTAGAACTGGGCTCTTGCTACTTACAACAGAAGGAATTAAGCTAACAGTTATAATATATTACTGTAATGCATCTATTTGCGTGTTTATAAGCATAAAGTTCCTTCTTCATTTCAAGACTGATAATTTCCTATTCTGGAAGCATTTTATAAATTGTTCTAAATTTTTAAACTTTTGATACTGGTAATGATTTTTGGGGTAATACGTAATTTGTACTACGCTGTAAACAATTAGAAAATAAGTGTTTCTTCATGTTCAAGTAATACTAGTGCTACTATTAAAATTGTCTGTTATTCTATGCTACAAAATGTCCACATGCATTTGTCCCAAATAATGAGTTTTAAAACCATAAAAATGGCTCTTTGAGGTTTAAGAAATGAAAGGTAGGTTACTGTTTCATTAATATGATTCTTAAGACTATACTGTTTTGCCAAAACTGAATTAACGCGAGCACGATGATTTGAGCTCTAAACCCTGTTGCTTCTGCTATGCAGAAATGGAAACCTATTGTTTAAATTTCTTTGATAACGGAAGTGCTTAATTTTGTTGTTACTTCACCGTTTTACAGTTCTTGGGGATTGTTCTAATAAAGATTTCGATATAAGCCGGAGTGCGTCTGCACCGCGCCGGGCTGAACGCGGGGCTGTGCGGGACGGGATCGGGGGCTCTGCCGAGCGCCGGCAGCGACGGAGCGGGGACGGGGCGGCTCCGGCTGCGCTGGGGGCGACGCGGGCGCGGTTTGGTGCCGGCGGGATGGAGGGCGAGGTTTGGTGCCGGCGAGCCACGGGGTGCGAGGATTAGTTTGGTGTTTGAGGGCGGGTGGGGCGACCGCTTGCCGCGTAGGAGCAGAGCAGAGGAGGCGCGGGGAGGGGCTGCTGCCACTGCTCCTGGTTGGAGGGGTATTCTGGGGTTTATTTATAAAGAATGGAGGATTGTTTGTTACGTTTTTTCATTTCAATTTAAATTTTTTGAACCACGTAATAATAAACCATATTGGTTTTTGTCTGAACCTGAATTGAGATCTTATATAAAGCTAGGTGTATGGCTGAAATGATACCATGGAACTCAATAGAAATCTTTTTTGGAGTTTAGGATGCTCACAGTCATATTTTCCCCTGTCTTTGTGAGAAGTGAAGAAGCCTTTATTGTACACCGTGAATTGGCAGAGCATCACAGGCAGATGACCTGTGGCAGATGACTCCCCATCTGGCCAGGGGCCTGTTGCATACATTTTTCTGGAAGACAGGAAAGGAAAAAGGCCACCACCAAACCCCGTGCAAAAGCTTTCCCAGGATGGGGATGGATTTCAGCAGAGGCAGCAGTGGAGCAATTATTTGGAGTCGGGACAAAGGAAGAATTTGGACTCGAGGTTAAGGTATGCCTTGTAAGTCATTCCATATGTGGGGAGCCTTGTCTGAAGTTGCTTCTGGCATTCAGCATTCCCTGCAATGAGACCTTGAATTAGCAAAGCAAGTTTTTGAATTTGCAAAGGAAGCTGGTATGGCTCTGTGTTTGGGTTTCTGTGGCTGGATAGTGAAAAGATGCATACACAATCTCTGTACACATAGTTGCAGCATATATAATTTAAGGGAAAACGAATGTTTATGAGGCTTATACCATAAGATGCTTTTTTTTAGCAAGGGTTAAATTATATCAGTGTTGGTGGGGAGACCGGTTGGTTTGTGCTGTCCAGTCACTGGCTGTGAGTAGCAGTACTTGTTCAGCCTAGGTCTATCCCACAAGGGGTGGTAGGCAGCTGCTGGAAAAGGGAACTTGAGACAAAATTGTGGGTTTGCTCCCTGTATGAGCTCTTCACCTAAGAGCTGGACTCGAGGATTCTTGAAGATCCCTTCCAACTCAGAGTATTCTGTGATTCTGTGAAAGCAAATGCATATGGAGAGGAGAATATGACACAGCCTAGGAAGTTTAGGTGTGGACCAGTTCAGTCCAAACTAAACAATGAAAGGTGAACAAGCAAAAGCGATCTTCAGAGAAATATTGGTGTTCCCTGAGCCCAGGTTAGCAGGTAGACTGACTGAAACCATGCCACACAGGAAGAGGTAAATTACAGTTGCTTGGAAGAGAAAAAAGACACTGCTGTTCTATGGTAAATCTCCATGAAAGCAGATTTACTTTTGTTTCCCTTTTATTTGCTTTGGGTTTTTTTCTTTTTAACATTTAATCAGATGGAAAATTGGCAAACAAAACCTGCATGCTTTTTGTTCTGTAAAGCATTGCTGTAAAACTCAATTTTGACCATGCCAGGACCATGCCAGAAAGTAACAATAACAGTAAAGCATTGTGTATGTTAAAGAACACTGTTTGAATTCAAGTGATCATGTACAGCCTTGCAGAATCTAACATAGACATAGACACTGGAAGGTACAATTGTAACATAAAATTTATTTTAAGGGGATTCCAGAGCACAGAGACCTTTACTGTGTGTCTCATATGGACGTTGTTATTTTGATTAAAAACTGAATATTTTTATTTTTTAAACTAACATCAGTATCTCCTGTTAACACATGCAGTCTGTTGGAACTGACTGCAGCTATTAGTTATATTGTCTTCCTTGAGAAAATGTCAGGTTCACTAACAAAATTGCTTTCTTGCCTCTTTTAAAATTTGTTTTCAGACTGATGGGTTTTTTATCTCACATGGTTTTCTTGCTATTCACATTACATTTAAATCTAATGTTGGCTGCATGCCAAAAAAACTTTAATCCACATCCAGATTAATTCAAAGCCTACCTGGAGCTTTTTCTCATGTACCAGCAGTCTGATCTCCAGTCTTTTCTAGGGATCCTACTTTGGCACAGTTTGTTCTTTTTGGTTAGCCGAGAGGAATGTCATATGGTGCACGTCTGCCCAGCAGCCCTGGAACACAGACCAGTGACCCATGTCACTACTTGATGGAATGCAGCATGGCTACTCATTTTCAGTCGGTAGGCTTGTTTTGGGAAGCACCTATGTTCTGAGCACCTTGCTCATGGAGGTGCCCTCTCCAGCACTGGTGCAGGCTGCTCAGGGAGAGGGGAAAAGAGGCTGCCTCTGCTCTGGCACCATGAGTTGCCATTGTGCTGCAGTTACTCTGGGCCACAGTAACAGAGCAGCAGTGGTGTGGTCTGACTGAAATTTCCGCTAAAGAAGGAAGTGGTAACCTAACTGACTACAGTCAAACAGACCCTGGTCATAAATATGGGATGAAAATATTTCTGTTTTTATCTCAGCTAGTGTCTGATGTGTACCACCTGTACACATCTTTGTGGTTTGACTTTGCAGATGAATGTTGCTTTTGGTGCATTTTCTGCAAAAACCTGGCATGCTCCTTTGCAAATCCACACATCTGCAGATGGCTTGGAGAAGGAAAGGATTGTTTTATACAGAGCTTCATAATGTAGTTTCTGGTTGCCATCATTTTCAACACATCTGACCAACTCAATTTCCTGTCTTGAGTCAACTTTCATTTCATTAAGTCCCAGGTTCGCATTTCTGTTGGTTTGGCTGGGCTCTGCAGGCAATCTGTTTTAATTTTAGAGCCTGAAAGAGGCTGAGTTTGGAGAAGAATCAGAGTCCTCCCAGGAGAAGGGTCTGTACTTATTTCACTCCGAATGATAATGTCAAAAGGGTTTTTAGTTTTTATTTTACTTTTTGTTTGTTTTAATTTATGAAGTTCCACTTGCTTACAGAAATACTGACAACTTGAACAGTGTCATATTGGTATGTTTATACTCACAAGTGGGTTGCTTTTTAAGAACATTAACAATGGTCCAAAACAGATTAACAAATCATAGTGTAACAGTCAGCTGTAGTGGTTCTGGGTCACCAGAGCTTAAAAAAAATTGTTGTTAAACTCTTTTTGAGTTTAATATTAGTGGCTCTTGTATGGTAGTGGCAACTCTTTTGAATGTATCGGTGGGGTGTGTCTGAGCATCCCAGCCCACTACCCAATCAGCTGTACAAAATCCTGCACAAATTCCTGCAGAGACACTGAAGATCAAAGTGCACATTGAAAAGTAACATTTTTATGCATTTAACGATGCATAACATAGATACACACTTCTTTGATCTTAAAATCATATTTTGGTTAAATGCCGGTATCCGTATTACAGGAATGCTAGTATTTCTGCTGATTATTTCTGAAAATAGTTTTTAAAAGTGGCTGCTAGTGATGCCTGCATTCAGCATGTTACAGCTTACATACTATTTAAATGGTATTTTTATGATTAACTTTCTTGGATGACCTGCTAACTTATATTAAACAAAACCCAAACACTTCCCTGTGTGATTTTTTTTTAATGGAGTAGCTATCCTACAAATGCAATGGCCTAATTTTAAAATAAAAAAATGTGTAACTTTTTTATATACTAGTATATATATATACTAGTATATATTGTGATGGCAGCTGTTATATCATTCAGGAAGGGGATTGGTTTCTGTTGCAGTATGGCAGAGTTTTTAAAAAAATCCAAACCAAACCAAAAGTGCTCATCGGAATAAACAAACAAGCCCATAAGACAGCAGTGATCAAAAGAGAGCTGATGCACTGTCATGGATGTGCCCAACAGGGAAAAGCTCTTTTTGAGAGGGATGGGGAAGAAGTCCAGGGAGAGCTGTGTAAAGAGAGGAATGCACAATTCGCAGGCAGAAAAGAAGCTGTGAGGTGTTTTCCTGAGAGTACTGTTGAATTGCTGTACCCTTATTTTTGTGGGGGAAAAAAAAATTAGCAGGAGTAGAAGAGAAAGGACGAGTGTTGTCACAGAGACAAATGATGGATGCAGAGCCAAACATTTGACTTTGGTTGCTCCACCTGTGCTGCTAATCCTGGTAAGGAATAAATACTGAAGCTCAAATGTCTTATATCGCACTTCAGTTAGTCAGCTGTTTCAAATAAAAGAGTAAATGCTTACTTCGTTTTTTTTTTTTTTAACTGAAGGGATTCACAGCTATAAGTAACATGTGAAGTGAGTACACTTTAGAGCACAAACCAAATAAAGATAGAAAAAACCCCCCCCACACATGCATACACGCATACATGCACATACATATATATCATTAATATGTTTTTGAAGCATTTGTCTAAATAATAGACTGATCTGATATGATATATGCTCTGATTTTTTTTTACCCAGATAGATTTTACCTTGGTCAATACCTGTTTTCTAATGCATCCTCGTACAGTCCCCTCTGAGGATGTCGTTGTACCAAGAGAATATTTACATGCTGTATAGGTTTTGTCATCTTAATATTTGCATGAATAATTGCTCCCACATAAGAACATTGTATACTGACATAAAAGCAATCACCACGGGAGTGTAGCTGTGCTTGAGCAGGTAGCATGATATGAAGATGCAAAATCTTTGTCCTTGTTTTATTGGATGTTCCAAAACCAGGCTTCCAGAAGTTACCAAAACCTTCTGCACATTTTCATTAATACAAGATAAGAGATCAGGGATCAGGAAAAGGTTCATCTTTATAGCTCGGTGTTTAAATTAGAATTTGTGTGATTTTTTTTTTTTTTTCTCTTGTAGTAGTAGTAGTATTTCCTTATTGGTTTGTTCTCTATTGAACCATTTTATCAAAATTGACTCAGAAGTTTCTCTATAGCGATTTGTGTTTTTATTGCTTTCTTTGCTGGGTTCAAGCCTTTCGGAGTGGTAAACCAGAGCACTTACTGGCAAAACCTAGGTGAACTGGTCTAAGACTAGTGTGTAATAGTTCTAGGCTGAGCTTGTTTTTCCCATAGTCCTGATTCTACTCCTGAAATAAGCAGTAATTCTCTCGGGCTGAAAGTATTTTTAATATTAATGGAATGTCTATGCATGTCCTCATCAAGTTGATTTATGTGTTTTGTAACAAGAAGAAAGAGCTCGATAGTGTGAAGGTATGGTATAGCACCAGCAGCCTGGTGAGAAGAAAGATTTTAGACTTCAGAAGACTTCTGTCACGTCACTTCTTTGATGACAGCAAGTCGGTGTGAAAGGAGTCAGCATTCCATCCATAGTCACTGTCATATTTTTCATTTCAGGGGAACATGTTTGGAAAATAGAGGGTATACTGCACAGACTTAAAGTTACTAGGAAAAAGTGTAGCTGCCAGATAATTTGTCTCTCAAATCCATGGTGGTTTTGATAGACAAAGAATGGGTCTTTGGTTCTAGGGTGATGTCCAGCATACAGCTGGATAAACACGTCATGCAATGGCTGAGCAGTTGGTTCATGGGTTGGGCACAAAGGTGGATATGGTGGAAGAGGTCACTCCATTCTCAGCCCTGTGCTCCTCAACATCTTCATTAATTACCTGGATGCAGGACTGGAAGGGATATTAAGCAAGTTTGCAGATGATTCAAAACTGGGAGGGGTTTTTGACTCCCTCGAAGGCAGAGAGGCCCTGCGGAGAGACCTTGACAAATTAGAGAGCTGGGCAATCATCAACCATATGAAGTCTGACAACAGAAAGTGCCAGATTCTGCACATGGAATGTAGGCATCCTGGATGTACGGAAACCAGATGCTGGAAAGCAGTGCCGTGGAAAGGGTCCTGGGAATCCTGGTTGACAGAAAGTTGAAGTACGAGTCAGCAGTGCCCTGGCAGCCAGGGGGGCCACCCATGTCCTGGGGTGCATCAGGCCCAGCATCGCCAGCCGGGTAAGGGAAGGGATTGTACCGCTCTGCTCTGCACCGGGCCGGCCTCACCTTGAGTATTGTGTGCAGTTTTGGTCACCACAATGTGAGGAGGATATTAAGCTCTTAGAGAGCATCCAAAGAAGGGCAACAAAGATGGTGAAGGGCCTTGAGGGGAAGCCATGTGAAGAGCCACTGAGATCACTTGTCCTGTTCAGGCTGGAGAAGAGGAGACTGAGGGGAGACTTCATTGCATCTACAACTTCCTTGTGAGGGGAAGAGGAGGGACAGACCCTGATCTCTTCTCTCTGGTGCCCAGTGCCAGGGCCTGAGGGAATGGCCTGAAGTTGTGTTAGGGGAGGTTTAGGTTGGATATTAGAAAAAGGTTCTTCCCAGAGGGTGGTTGGGCACTGGAATGGACTCCCCAGGGAAGTGGTGGCAGCACCAA
Source organism: Corvus kubaryi (assembly GCF_017639235.1). Lineage (NCBI taxonomy): Eukaryota > Metazoa > Chordata > Aves > Passeriformes > Corvidae > Corvus > Corvus kubaryi. The sequence continues at coordinate 26,128,783 of NW_024581108.1, read as the reverse complement.
GCCTGACAGAGTTCAAGAAGCATTTGGACAATACTCTTGGGCACATGTGACTCTTGGGGATGGTGCCATGCAGGGTTGGGTGTTGGACTTGATGATCCTTGAGGGTCCTTTCCAACTCAGCTTGTTCTGTGATTCTGTGACTAGCACCTTTATTACTTCACAGAAATTTGGAAGTTTATGAACAGGCTGGACTTCCAACAAATATGAGCTCTCCTTGCTGTGTCCTTGGGGATGAGCAGGTGCTGCATTTCTGGATGATGGCCTTACACACAGAACCACACTTGTAATGTGCCTAGAAATGATATGGATATTTTTGTAGCATCTTTCACCAAAAATTAAGTCCTGATTTTATAAGCCTGATGTCAGAAAGACTGCTAACTGCCTCTTGTTAATCCTTCTCTAGTATCTTGGACTTCTGTGGTTTTGCAACAAGGCCCTTAAGGTTTAAGCAAAGTTTTAGGAGGTATATTCAATACTTTTCTCAAACAGTATAGATATATGTCTTCTTGAGCTCCCCTCTGAACTAGTAAACTATTGATACAGGAAAAAAAGCACATCCAAGTGAAGAGGAAAGGCAAGACCAGTTATTTCTAACTGATGTAAGAAACAGCAGAACAATGTGGAACTCCCTGTTGTATCCAGCAACATGATCAGGCTGTTTTTGCCTTACACTTTATCCTGTCTGTATAGAAGATGAAATCTCTTCTTCTTAGATACGCTAAGGTATAAGCTATGGAACAACAATACTAAAGAACATCTTCAGTCAGGGAAGCTTGCATTTTTAGCTCTGAAAATGCTAGGATTTGTATTCTATAAATTGAATTCTAAAATCATGGTATATTCTAGGTTACCATAATAATTTTCCAGCACTAAAAGGCCTGAGTGCTGCAGCACAGCAATGCAGTAAAAAATTATCTGCCTTTTAGCTTTATTATTACTTAGGAGAACATGTCAAGCTACCTGCTTTATCCAAGCTGCTCTGTTCTGCAGCAGCAGAGCAGTCAGAGCAGTGAGTGTCCCACAGCTGGTGAAGATAGAGTTGTCAGAACTGTCAGCTCCTTTGGAGCTGTTTGTGACTGTGCAGCCTTGGTGTATAGGAGAACAAACCCTTGGTATTCCTGAAGGAACAGGGCAGGTTTGTCATAAACAGCAAACATAGTAAAAATAACATGAGGTACATTTAGACAAAGATACTTAAAAAGCCAAATAAACTACAGAGGAACCCTTTTGCAAGAGACCTGTTGTCTGGAGGTTGAAGACAAAGGCTGTCATTCTGCATTTTTGCTGGCATCTGTCTAGGACTAGGGAAGAGCCACTAGTGCTGGACCACTGGTTACAGTAAAACCATGTCAGGTTGCATCAACAGACTCCTGCAGCTAGAAATATTGAAGCAGCTTGTGCCTTTTAGGTCAAAGTAGACTCCTCTGCTGCTAGCTGGTCAGAGAATAATAATAAGTTCAGGTACTCTGCTTAGAAGGGTCTCTTCTGACTGAAGGGCAGATTTGGAAACTTACTGAAAACAGAAACTGGGAAAAAAAGTGGGTCAAAACACTTTTCCACTGAGGCACACTCCAAAGAGGCAGTATGAGGGAGTTCAGAACTGGAATTCAAAAAGATTTTGAAAACTTTGAGAAATAGTAAAAAAGAAACAGGGTGAAACTCAGTATGGTAAAATAGAAATTGCTTATGTAAGTTGCAGTAATCTGATCAGAATGGTAAACAAGAGACAAGGTAACAGCTGGCCACAAGCAGAAGGTGGAGGGCAGCGCTAATAGAAGAAAATCAGTTGCCAGTCTAGAACCCATTACAACGAGCCATTTATATGCTCTAATCCTTCAGCTAAGCAGCAGTAAGAGCTCGGCTAAACCCAAGTGTCATGCTACAAGTTGGCAAAGAAAACAGCACAGAAACAATCAGACATTTAGAAAATACGAGTTGGTATGAAAAGCTCAATGAATCAGATTTGCTTGGGCAGCAGGAGAAGACTCTTTAATTTTTTTTTTTTTTTCTGAAGGAAGTGTCAGATTTCCTGGAGAATCTGTAAAAATTTCTGCTACTGAAGATGTTTTAGAGCAGATTAGACAAATATCTCCACCAGCAGAAACTAAGATATTTTGGTGTGCTTTGGGGTGAAAAGCAGATTAGGGAATACCTAAGTACTTTTCAGATTTATTTTCACATGAACATAAACCAGTGTTCCAGTGGATAGCTGGAATTTCAAAACATCTAAATTCCAATATTTTATTTAATTGCAGAGTTTGAAATCTTTCTGAAAGACCTTCAAATATACCCTAGCAGTAGACCATTTTGTTACTCTGCAACCTAAAATACTACCAACTTCTAATAAGAAGATATCCCTTAGAGATTCTGGGAAGTTTGTACCAGGAGGATATTTTTCTTCCATATTTCTCCCTCCTCTTATCAGGTTAAGTATAATAAATTTTAAATTTTACTTTGCAGTTTACTTAGCCAACAGAAAGTAATACATGAAAATTGCCTTAGTTGGACAGGTTAGGGAAGGAAAGGGAAAAGGTGTGAAAGTCAGTAACCATCAGTTCCATTTTAGGTATCTTCATGTATGTCACATTGAAACTATTAGCAAGTCCTACCTTGTAGGCTAAATGCTTTGGGATCAGAGCAAATATATTGCAAATACAATGCTCTGTGAAAGCATTCACACAGCAAAGTTCTATGTTGCTCTCTGTTCAAGATGGGTTGTGTGAGATGTTAAGAGCAGATTATTTCATACATAAATTTAATACAAATTTGCAATTCTAAATTGAATCTATGCCATGTAAAAGGTGTGGACTCAGCATACATATTCCTGCTATAGCTGCACTCTCCTTCTGCAAAGAGAGCCCATGAATTGCTCATCACGACATTATCTGAGCTACTCTTTTATACAGCAGGAGGCAGAGCAGATGGCTACAGGGCTGAAGAGCTCAGCAGTGAAGTCACAAATGAAGCCAGTGCACAACCAGGAGAGAAAGACAAACATTGAGGCTTGTCAAAAAAGCATTCAAAGTCAAGCTACAGCAGCAGCTTCAGTTGAGCCCAGCTGACTAAAACTATCCTCAGTTTTCCGTAGGCTCTGTCAGCCCAACACACCAGCTGCAGACAGCTCTGGCATTGGCAAAGGAAGACTCAAAGCCCAGATTCTCTGCTGGAGTTTCCGATTTTCAACTCTGCATTTTTTCAGCCACGCTCACAAACATCTGCTCATGCACTCGACAGTGGCAAAAGATGAATCCTTCTGCTTCCTATTTTCATAGGGGAATAGGAAAATTGCTCCCCATGTACTTTAATCCTGTTCTGACTTGGGAGCTGAACAGAAAGAGGTGTTGCATAAATAAGCTTAAACTTGCTTTTGTTTCAGGCAACCTGAAGCTACTCAGTTCTTCAAATTCGAGCGAATAAGTACTTTTCCTTAAAGGGACTCAGTGCAAGCCAAGTTACATTTTAAATTACCAAGTTATGTTAACATCTACATTAACATTATTTAGCATTTAACTGGTAAAACTTCAGCATATCAGACAAATTAACAAAAACTAGTTTGTCTGCTGCTACACATGCAGTTTGGTAGCATGCAGATATATGGAGCTACCTTAGGTACTGATAACAGCATCTGGAATTCAGTATTCTACCCAGGGCATTTCACTTAGAAGTTATCTACGCTCAAATAAAATGTAAAGTCAGTCAAGTTCCACTACAGCCCCCATCGTGAGTGTTTTGTGAAGAAAAAACAAAAAGGCAGGATGATAATAAAAGCCTTGACAAACCACTGTGCCAGTGCAAGGAGATTGCTTTTGCAATTCAGATTACTTCAGACATCTATGAGCAGCACTTAAAACAGTGCCAGCATTTAACTTACAGAACTTATATTAATTCAGAGCTTGCCATCAAAGTTCTGCTTGCAAACGTCATCAACAGAGAACACTACCTTTTCCAAATGGAAATGGTTTGACCAGTACCATTAAGGAATTTCACAGAGTAGACACTAATGCATAGTTGAGAGAGAAAAAAAAGGGATGTGGACACACACACTCCTTCCAAAGTATGGTTTTCTTCTGATGCAAATAAAATTTATTTGAGCAGAGGAGATCTATCTTAAATCATTGCAGGAAACTAGTCTGTGAAGACAAAAATCAGTTGAATTTATAGTAACCTTTGTTCATCAAATCAGTGTATCAAAACATGCTCTATAAGTAAATCTTAGCACATTAACCACTCTAAACACAGTAGACTGTAGTGCATTTGATTGAATTCCACTCATTGTTTATATGCAGTTTGATATAGGTCAGTTAAAATGCCAAACTAGATTTTACTTTTAAAAAGCAGGCTGTTTAAGTATTGCATCTTATTTATTGCTCTGCTTAACAAAATCATGAGATAAAAACACGGAAGAAAACAAAAGCTGAAATAAGAAAGATTCAAAATATTAAAGCAGATGTGACTTTAGGTTCTCCACTTGGCAAGTCACAGTTTAAAATCTGTCCTACACATCCCCAATTTCCCTCCCCTCGAGGTGTGCACCCTCAGAAGCAGCACTGCTTTGCATGTACCCACTTGTATAGCACATATTTGGAGTGTTTCAAGACCCATCTAAGTCCATGAAATGATTTTTACTATCAATTGAAATGGGTATCAGCCCTCCTGAAGGACTTCAGTGTAATGTTTCTCAGTATATCAGGGACTTTCTCTTAAAATTGAAGATTCAAGTTAAGCACTTGACAAATGATCACAGTTCAGCCATAGACACAGCAACATTTTTGCTTGGCATGCTACAGCAGAAACTTTATTCAGTTCTTTTTGAAAATATTTGCAACCAAAATTTATTTTTGTAAACTCACAGAAATAAGCTTTAACATATAGGCTGTATACAACTCAAATACAGGTAATACTTTTAGCAATAACTTACAGATACAAACTAATGATAAACTACAATTTCACAAAGAATTGTAAACATTTTGCACAATTGTCAGTCCTTTCTTCTAGGCAAAGTGCTCTTTTGATGACAAATAAATTAACACACACACATAACTAGCATGGACTACTTCCAGACAGTACAAAAAGGTGTTTAATAAGGCTTGTAAACAATGTAATAGTTACTTATGCAGAATCCGTAAAAGTGTCTTGCAGGCTAAATAGACATACATACCTGGGCAGCAAAAGTTATCTTGAAAATGCTTTGGGTGTTAAATAAAAAGTTAACATTAGTATCTTTCCAATGATATTTTCAATACACTATGACTTAAGGTTACATCTTTAATAGTTTAGATCTCTAATGAAAAGGAATTAGGTGTGACTTAGTGGCAGTTGTGTCATTGAATGGGGTAGCAAAGACTGAAGTCCAAGAGCTGTAGGTGAATGAGCTACAAAAACAGAAACATTTACCAGTCAACTTCATTGAAAGTAGCAAAAGATTATAAATCAGTAAATCCCACTGCATAATGACAGTTCACTGTCCCAACCCTGCAGCATGTTCTGTTCTTCCTAGCCCAGCATCTCCACTCCTCCACCCACAGCCCACCTTAACACCTCTGCTCTGGAGGAAAACAAGCTCAGGCCACACATGCGGCTCAGCCTGGTTCTCCCAAAACCTTCACAGTTCCTCCTAATCACAAATAGGAGACAAAGTTGTTGACTTGCTGGTTCATAAGACAAACAATGACTGAAAAAATCTTTGACCACCACGCTCTCCCCCTCTCTCCCATTGTGTGTTACTGTGAGGGAAGCTGAAGCTCTCAGAGAATTTGCTGTATTGAGCATACTCACACAGCCCATGGGATAAAAGCCAGGGAGCAGGTGGCAAACAGTTTTCATTAGATTATGCATTATTAAAATACGTGAAGTAGATGTTTAAATATGTACTTAATTTCTTGTTTTAATAGTCTGCAAGAAGCACAAATGGTTGTCTTCATACTCAGATCTTCAGCCATGCTATTACAGTGAAGGGCTATACACCTTAATGAGGTGTAGATAGCAAGTACAGTATTAATATATCCTATAGAGACTACTAGAAATTATAAATCCATTAGGTTTCTTTAATCAGTACTTGGTAAACTGTTCTTGCTACAGCTGATAATGATTTTACTCGGACAAAACCAGCAAAGCTGTTATACCTACCATCCACATAGCTGTGCAGAGCAGTGAGCATAGTCCCATCCTGGGGTACATAGGCAGAATACGCCATTTCTTCTAACATGGGTGGAGACAACCTGGAGGACTGAACTGCTGTGACAGGAGCAGTAGATGAATGATTAGGACTTACATGTTTCTTATGGCGTGCTCTGCAATTCTGAAACCACACCTGAAAAGGAGGGAAACTTCATCACATTGATAGATTGCATTCAATATTAGCACAACAACAACAACAACCTTGGAGCTTATCTTAAGCTGAGTTCACATAGTTAATTGGGCCTTTGACACAGTGCTGACAGTCCAAATGGAGAAATATCCATTCTAAGCCTACAAGTGTGGTCAAGTCAGGAACACTTTTTCAGTACCAAGCAGCCCACCAAGGACAGGGACAGGCACAGCAAGGGGCTAGGCATCTCCCGGGGCCGGTGGCCCCCCAGGCCAAGCAACATCACCAGCAGCCCTGCTCTGCTTGGAATGCACCCCTCACCACATCCCAGACACAGTCTTCTCCCTGCCTGATCCCTACTGACAGCAAAGCTATGTTTTTCATAGGATACCCACTTGCCTTTTCACGTGGAAAAGCAGGCAAGATTTTTTTTTTTAAGGATTGATTCCAGCAGTGAAATACCTCATTTCTATAGAAACACTCTGTCAGTCTTCCAGGTTAGAATGAGCCAAGGCAACTCAGAATTTATTTGTATTAACATATAATTTATATTATATTTTAAAAATCACATTTACATATAAAAAAGCATTCATATGTTTTCTGAGAGACATCTTCAAGCAAAGATTGCAAGTTTGTGTTTCATTTCTGGCTGACATGGGCATTTATTTGAACTCTGCTCTCTAGAACAAATGACTAGATATTCACTTGCTCCTAATGTGTCATACCACAAGACACTTTCAAAAAGATGCAGGTCTTAAGAACAGACTACTACAAACAGAAATACATATTTGGAATAACTGGCATAGTGCCAATTTCTATACTATTTAGGCTGAGAAGTTTCTTCTTAGAAGACTTAATCCCCCACACCAAGTGCAAGAGGAATACAGCAAGTTTTCCAAATTACCATGCTCGTTCTAGACCTATTCCTGAACATTCCTTTTGTCTGAAGTTAAAACAGATTAAATCTTTTTCCATGTTAGAATAACCTCAGAGAAAATTGTGATTGAGCATTTCCAATGGATGAGTACCAGACTTTGTGAGTCAAGTAACATCACACTGTTACCTGTATAACACGCCTGCTCAAGCCTGTTCTTTCTGCCAGTTTCTGAAGTGTTTGTGCATCTGGATTGTTGTCCTGAGCAAACTGTGCTTGCATAACCTGAAAAAGCAAGATATGAGATTGCAGAAGCATTTGTGTGGAAAGCCACATTTGACAGTCTTCTCAGACTATGGTACTACTCCTTGTCTCTCTTCAGGAAACTGGGTTTTTTTGTAATCACTAGTACCTAGAGAGTCCCCAATACATTTTAAAAAATTGTTTTAAATCCCCCAAAGCCAAAGCACAAGCCCGCTGCTATGCTTAACTGAGCTGTGACATTTACCAGGAATGAAAAAAATGGATTCTGCTCGGCAGTAGTGAAAACTGGAAGAGGTGCTCTTTAAGATTGCTTTAAAAGAGCCGTAGGAGAAAATTCACTGCAAAGCAACTCAAATATGCTCAATAAACAGCTATAGCAGCAGACCACAACATAAGGAAGGCATGAGCCATAATCCACCACTCTGAACTTGTCAGTGTTATATGGAGTAATTGATCTTCTTTTCATCTCCATGGAGGATGCAGGAACTAGGAAGACTTTAACCAACTTTGCCTTTGACCAACCCAAGAAACAGAGGCTTCACCTTGGCTGTCCTTTTCGATGGTTTGGTTACTCATCTTTTTACAGAAAATTGAAGTCAACACTTGTCATGAGGATATAAATTACACCTTTTTTTTGAGGAAGTAGATGTCAATTTGGCCTGCATCCTGAAGACTTTCAAATGCTTCAAGGATTTGCCCTGTTTATGAAAGTAAGGTTTTGTGGATTTCTGCAGGGTATCTTCAGCAATTTCACACCATTAGTTTCTCATTTTTGGATTTTTGACCCTTAATTTGACCCAGCAAATTTTGCCTGGCTTCATCTTCCAAGATTCAGACTACTATTCATTCCACATTCAGAAACTATTTACTTTTGTGATTTTTCATAGAATCACAGAGTGGTTTGGGTTGGAAGGGCCCTTGAAAGCTCACCTTGTTCCAACCCTATGCCATGAGCAGGGACACCTTCTACTAGACCAGGTGGCTCCAAGCTCCATTCAACCTGACCTTGGACATTTCCAGGGATGGGGCATCCACAGCTTGCCTGGGAAGTGTGCCAGGGCCTCACTGGCCTCAAAGGGAAGAATTTCTTCTCAGCATCCAATCTAATCCTGCCCTCTGTCAATGGGAAGCCATTCCCCCTTGTCCTGTCACTCCAGGCCCTTGTCCAAACTGCCTCTCCAGATGACTGGGAGCCCCCTTTAGGTCCTGGAAGGTGCTACAGAACTAAAACATAAAAAAAATGTGGACATTCTTTTGTACAAGTACTTTGTGCAGCGCATAATTGCATGCTGCCACTCTGACAGTCCACTTATCCCTACAGTGTTTCTCTTGTTGGAAGTAAAGTCTTACAGCAGCCTCAAGGATAGGTATAGAGGTGCAACAAGCAGATAGAAAGTATCATTAAATAACAAGAGGCCATAAGATCTCAAACACCTGCTGAAGTATGTTACAATCTACTTTAAACAGGAGAAGAAGGGAACATGGAAGTTTCAATGACAGGAGGTGGGAAGAAGCCCTGAATACAGTTCCCATCCTATTGGCTGGTCCCGCCTCCCTTCCTCAGCTACTGCTGGGGAAAAAACTTCCCTTTTGCAGAAGTTCAAGCTCAATGTTCAGAGCCCTTGCCCTTCTGCACCTGGCTGGATTATTGCTAACATGCTTGTTTTGTGTTAACAGCACCTTCTGTCTCCAGTCATGACTATAATAGGAACCCAAGCTTTGAATGACCCCATGCCCTTTTATATAGCACTACTTTAACACCTCATACATTATTACACCTCAACATGAGTTTCTCAACTGCTTTCACCATGAATAAGAGGACAGGCCAACGAAACAGAACTCATGCTGTGACCAGAAATGCAAAGACCTGTTAAACCAAAGGCAAGGATGTGCAGCTGGGATTAGGTAGAAAGTCACAGCTTCCTTCTCACTACAGGTTAAAACCTCTAAATCTTGTCTCACCATCACCTCTTTCGTTGGAAGCTGGCCCTATCCTAATGTTTTTCCCTAAAAAGCTAACTTAAATGGTTTGAAATAGCTCTGGATTATCTGAATAGGAGTTAACTCTTGTCAAGGCAACAAAAGGACAAGAAGCCTAGAAAGCAGGGGAGATGCAGGCATTACAACAATTCCAGCTTCCATCCTATTCATGTCTTCAAATCACATACAGTACCCATCTTTAGTACAACTTTTCACATTACATAATCTGAAAAATACTTTGTCTTTATTATGTTTAGTGATATAAATGGCTGATTAAATAGATTTCATCAAGCAATCAAAATAGAACCACCTTTTTGTTTCCACTCTGCAGAATTACCATCTGCCCCCAGGGAAATAAAGAGCTTGAAGAGTACTATTTCATATTAAACTGCTGAAACTAACAAACAATTCCAGAAACATGCTGTGTCTTGATAGTTTATTAAATAGTTTAAACCACTCAAGCTTTTCTTTTCCCCATATGCTTAAAATTTTCTATTGGTTCAGCACCCATATTCTGCATAAACCTGAGCTACACAAGTTTGTAGCACTGCCTCTACCTGGAGTTGATCTGCTGTGAAGCTGGTCCGAGCTCTTTTTGCTGGTTTTGGATGATTAACATCTTGTTCTGTTAGTAATGCTCCTTCCACACTAATGCCATTACCTGAAACATTAAAAAGAAAACAACGCTGCCTTTTAAACATTCACAATGATGTTTTAAGTCAGATTGTTCTCCAACAATAACCAACAGCACTGGGTCAGCGGAATTTCAGCTTATAAAAGCCATATTCTATTAAAAGTTAAATTGATCCAGCACCATAACACATTATGCCCTAAACAACTCCCTTGCAAGTGAGGAAAGAAATAAATCTAGCATGATATTTCATCAACAATATATGCTATTGCTTTCTTTTCCTTAGGATACAAAACAAGTTATACAGACTAAAACCAAAACAAAAACAACAAAAAACCCCAACAACAGCAACAAAAAAACAAACACCAAAAAACAAACCAAACAAAAAACCACACCAAAACTGCCCCCAAAACATGAAATAATTTCACATTCTTTTGATTCAAGAACCTGTGCTTCCAGTCTTAGTAAAATCAATTATCTCTTAGTAAGGAAAATGAAGTAAACCCCAACAATTTAATTAAATCTGAACCACAAACATAGTTCTTAACAAAAGCAGTATGTTACCATTTTCAACTTCTCTTTTCAGATTATCCAACATGCAGTCGTAATGTACTCTACAAAGGACTTTCTCCTCAACCAAAGCGAACTCCTCTCCAGTTGAAAGCTGTCTTTTGCAGGAGAAGCATGCAAAGCACGCCAAGTGGTACACGTTCCCTTTCGCCCGCCGGACCCAGTCGGTGGAATGGATGTGCCGCCCGCAGCGGGAGCAGCGAGTGCCGTACCGCCTGCAATGAGAACGGCAACCAGGAGGCGAAGTTAGACACCGGCTCGGGCAAAGCGAAGCTCCGGCAGGATTAGAGGTGACCGTGTTGTGGCAGCGCAGCAGAGACCCACGGCATGACTGCGTTTGCATCGCAAAAAGTGTCAGCAAGTTTGTGTCTGATAGCTTAAGGCAAGACACAACTGGAATACAGAGGTTAGTATTTTCATAACGCAAAGAGCAAAACGGAAGCATTTTAACTGCTACATGAATTCATAGCTCCTCATCATTCCTTTTATAAAGATACTTACTCTTAAAAGCTGAAAGATGGAAACAGTAGGCTGTTCAAAATTCTTCCAATTATTCAAATGCGTTTCACATTGCTCTAGTGGTAGTCTGAACTATTATATTTAGCTACATCTCCCTTCACTAATCTTTGAGCATCTTCAGCAGAAGGAGGGGAAACCTGTATCTTCATAGTTATTTCCTCAATTTGCATCACATTATGATTTTTAAATAAACTAAAAAATCTGCAAGTATTTACATTATTACAGTAGAAAAATTCTCTTTGAAGAGGAGACTAGCCACCAAAATATGTTGATTATTTAGATAAGAATTTGTCCTGAAAATCTTTGCAGACCCTAATTTTTTTCAAGTCACACAAGATTTCGTTTTTCCAGAAGTTTACAGCACTCAGCGTGCCTCCTCCCACTCTGCATCCAACTAGTCAAGTCTGATGCAATCTATTCACTGCACAGCTGAGAAGCCCAGAAAGTTTGGTCTAGCAATCAAACTAGAGAAGTATTAGCAATCACATCAAAATTAACAGCAACAATTTTTGCTGCTTTCTGGATCAAAGGCTTTGCATCCTGAGTACTACATTGCCAAAACAAATAATATTCTTTCTTGCAAGATTAGCCTGTAATCTTGAAAAATTACATTCTAAATCAAATTGATCACAGAAAAGTATAACTGTTGAAACCTTCTTTTAAATAACATGGGGTTTATTCTGGGTTGATTTTGCAGCTCCTTGTGATGCCTTAAGCCCCACACCAGTAAAGCGCTACTCCAAACAGATAATCTCAATTTGCATTGCATTTTCAGCCAGCATTACCCAAGGATGATTCTTTGCACATACAATAGCTTTACAACAATACTGTGACAGGGACTCTGACTTTTTTCTCCCTCGGTGCACACACAAGTCAGTGATGGTATAAATACAGCAGCTATGCACAACAGGGGAAGGGCAGAGGGGAGACTTAGCAGGCAGTCACATTACACAGACTTAGGGTTCCCCAAGTCCCTCCTCAAGAAAAACTTTAAACTGCTGAAAATAAACCTAGCAAATGAAAAAGAAAGACAGTCAAGTGAATTTCAGTTATGGCTGAAGTGAAAAGTAACAAGCAAATATAACAAGTTATCTGATAAATTATATTCCTGGATAATATACCTGAAATAATCAAGTTTGCAGAATATATCTTTATCTTTGATGTAGCAGCTGGTGTGCCTTCCCAGGGACGTTCTGCAAACGCTGCATGAGAGGCAGCGCACATGCCAGCAGAGGTCATTTACCTGCAAAAACCCAACAAAAAATACCCCTCAATGCTTGTACTACCAATATTACATTTTATATTTACAAACCCTGTTTTATTCCAGACCAGGCCAAAAGTTTTATGCATCCTGATTCACAGAAAAAGTTATCTTGAGTGCAAAATGTTTTAGAACTGCATTCATATTGAAGGTTAACTAATTTGATGCATGTCTTCAGAATAAGCTTTCATGGGTTTGTAATTAAAAGCAGTAGGAGAAGAAGCAAGAGATACAAGTTCCATGCAGATACTTGTGTCCAGTTCTGTTCTCACAGCGTTAAAGAGCAAGTTTTGGCCTTATGTGACCTTGGGAAGGTAGCTAACTTACACGTCTTTTCCCTAGTCTGCATAAATTCCTGCCTAAAAAACCCCCAAACATTGCAAAGTTATTTAAAATTTTAAAACATGAGTATTGAAGGCAGAAAAAAAAGTCTGTCAAATAGAAATGCACCATTAATCACACCTCCATTTGCCACGTTTCTGTTAAAGCAAAATTAGTGAATGGCATCTGAGTTTCAAAACAGCAGCAGGTGTTTTAATAGCAAATTCGATATTTCTTTCAAATGCCCATAGCAAAACTAAATGTAGTCATGGAACTCAGCAGAAATCAGCACTTTTGAAAACTTACATGTCATTTTGGGGCATACAAAATAAATAAAATGAGAGCAATTATTTTAATTTTTGCTTTCCTATAAAATGAACTCTTAATTGTGCAGACATTGCGCATCACCTAAGTAAACCGTTTGACAATCCAAGACTCCCAGTGACCACAAAAATTAAGTAATGATCCCCTGGATAATCCCATGCTGTAGAGGAGGAATTTTGTAAACCAAATAATGATTAAGTTTAGATTTTTTTTTTTTCCACTGAGCCAATTTCTCATCTCATACCAAACAGCCGATATATTACCTAAGGCAAAGCAGATTTGAGGTAATCCAGGATATGCCTTTCATCAGAGCATAGCCAAACAAACCACAGTGAAAGCAAGGCATGGACCCCAACACTCACACTGGAATCACCCGTTTCAGTCATTCTTCAGGCTGTAACATTGCAGTTTGCCCAATGCTTTCCTAACCCTCATCCTTGTTGGCAGCTACCTTCCCATATGCTGACAAGTTTACACCACAATATATGAAACTGTTGATTGCAGTTGATAGCTGTTACCAAACTCACCCTCCCAGCCATCTCTCAGAAGAGCCACAGAGCAGAGGGGCAGCGCTGAGCCAGACTGAGCCTGCCCCGCAACCGGTCCTGCCGTGCCAAGACTCTCTGGGCCTCCCCAGGTCCACACCAAGCCCCGGCACAGGCAAGAGAAGCCCACGCAGCTCTGCACAACGTGAGCTGACATCCCAGCCGCTCAGAGCCCACTGCCTCTTCTTCAGAAACCAACGTTCTTCCAAAGAGCGGGACACCAGCAGCTTCCATAATAGTCCATTTGATGTAATTTGTCCGTATTCCTACTTGTCGGTTGACAGGGCTGAAAGTTGGAAGCTCTGCTGCTGCTGGACAGTAGCATACCAGCATCGATTCCTCTCTGCCTACACAAGAAGCAGTAACAGCTAATTTAAACTCAAGGCTAAATAATTTAGAGGTCTTTTGCTCCGAGTCCCGTTATCCTGGTTGTTCAGACAGGAGACAGCAGTGATCAGTAAACGATAAATGAGCTGCCAAAACGTCACGAGAGTTCAGAGAACTGAAACAGAGTTCAAGTCAGCTCTGTTCTTTGTCCACCCGCCCGTTCTGTGCCAGCCTAGGCTACTGCAAGGGGGACGGGGTCACCCGGACCAGGGATCCGTGGCAGCTCCTGCACCGACCCCATTTTAAGTGAACACTAGCCCCCGCAGACATTTTCCTTGGACCTCTCCACCTCAACCAAGACCTAAGTGGACGATCTAATAACACCACAGATATGCTTCCAGGGGTGTCACCCACCATCCTTCGCAAGTATACAACAATTTTGTTTAAGGGTGATGGAATCAACCGACTTCTGCCATAATTGTTACTCTCACTTATGAGAGGAAAGACGGCAAAAGTCTGACCCAGAATAATTTTAACGGCTATAATGAAAAAGGCGAATAAACTCCCTCCTTTCCCCCCTGCAGTAACATTTCATGTTTAAAGCTACTTAGTTGTGTTTGTTTTTAAATTATCTTGCTCGGTCCTGATTGCTAAGACAAGAAAGCTGCTCCGCATGCACGCAGCTCGTTTCCTTCAAATATATTAGTTGACCACCTTTTGCAGGAGTAATTTATTTCCACATTTCTAAAGAGGCACTTTTGGCTTTGAGATTCACAACCTTCCCCCCAGACCTACTTCAGTATAATGCAGGTCGCGCCGCCGTCTGACCGAGAGCGCGCGGGAGTCACCGCGGTCGGGACCGCCCGTTCCCAATTCTTTCCCCGCTTCTCCCAGCGTGTCAGGAACACGCAGCGCAGCGCCAGTAGCGTCACCCGAAACACCGACAGCAGCTAGGGTTCCCTCTCTGGCCCGAACACCGCGAACAAGCGCGCTGGGACTCCGCACTCCCGTGTCCGCGGCAGCTCCGCGTCGTCCGGGGAGGGGAGGGCTGAGCCGTAGCGATGCGGCGACCCGGAGGGATGTCGGCGGGCCCGGTTCCCCGAGGCTCTCCGGGCACTGCCGGTGGCTCGGGCAGGCTCTCCCTAAGCGGGCCGCCCTCCGACGCCGAAGGTAGGGAGAGTCGCCAGACGAAGGGGGCTCCAGGTCGGGCACCCTTACCTTGAGCAGGTACTTGTCCACGATCTCCAGGCCGCAGCTGCTGCACACGCACTTGCCGGGGGCGCAGCCCGAGCCTGAGGCCATGGACCGCGGCGATGAGGAGGGCGACAGCGCAGCGGAGGAAGAGCAGGAGTCCTCGTCAGCTGCTGCGGGGCTGGCCTGCGAGAGGGCAGGGAGACCGCGGTCAGCGCCCGACCGCCCCCCAGGAGCCCCGCGCCGGCCCGGTCTGGCCCACCGACACCTGTGGGTCCCGCCAGGACTCTGGCGGCAGTCGCGGTGTCCGCGGGAGCCAGCGGAAGCGCTACGCCCGGTACCACCAGACCCACCAAGCCGCACCCGGCGCCCGAGCCACGCCATCCCCCCGCCCGCGCACCTTCTCCGCAGGGCCGCCGAGGGCGGGCAAGTCCTTGTCCTCCAGCCTGCAGACGAACATCGGGTCACTCTTCCAATACATGGCCCTACCCTACCGCATACCAGCCCCCGGCGGGCGGCGAGCCGGCTCCGGGGACCCCGCGCCGGTCTCTGCTCTCAGCGCCTGCAGGAAAAAAGTTTTGTTTTCAAGTGGGTGGACCTGCCCCGCTGGCCTCACCTCCTGCACAGAACCCGCCTTCCAGCGCGGCGGGGCCGTTATCTCCACCAGCGAGCCCGTGCGGGTTTAGTGAGGGGAGGAGGGAGGGAACCCCCCCCAACATCAACAACAACAAAAAACCCAGCAACAACCCCCCCCCCAGAGAACCCCCTCACTTGTCTTTATCTTTTGCCACAGCTTCCCCCCTGCTACCCCAGTCTAAGCACAAGTTCCAGTTACATCTCCCTGTGAGCGAAGAAAACAAACACGAAGGAAAGCGAGAGCCCGTGTGACAGGAGCGATTTTCCCACGCTCTTGAATCCCAAAGCCCAAGCGAATTCCTATAGCTCAAACTCACAGCTCCTACACCCGTCTCACTACCTCGCCTCTTGCTTGCACCTCCGAAATCTAGTAATAAGACCTTTGTCATTTAGCTAAAATAGAAGGACCTGAGCTGCGAAAGCGTTCCTCCGTCTCTGAGCTCCCACAGGTGCTGCTGATTAACACCCGTGTCCCGGTGGCGCCGCGAGCAGAGGGTGAGGAGGCTGGCTGCCCCTCACTACCTGCAGAACCAGCTGGCGTCTCTCCGCGGAGAGGCTGTGGCTTACAGGCACCCTTTCTCCACGACCACAAATCTTGTCCGCAGAGTTCCCTCACACCAAACACTGATGGTGCTCTCGGGACGTTAGAGGAGAATAAAGCAGCATCTTGTCCTTCGCAGATGAGGTAAATAACCGGGTGTCTGCTTCTTGGCACGTATTTAACCAGCCAGCTGCTTTTAATTAAAGTTGTCGTTTAGTTTCCATCTTTCCCCTCACCTCTGTGGTTCAGCCTTGCCTCACCATGGACGCAGGACGTGTTGTTGAGCCTCGGTAAAGTGATCTGAGACAATTGCCCCTACGTTTACAAACATGATGGATTTGATAAAAGAGAATTCTGCTTTTGAGGAGCTATGTGAAAGGAGAAGCCCTCTATTGTTCTCCCTCTAAAAAACATGAACGTTGTTTCAAATCCCGTGCCCCGATCTTGCGGAACCGTAACTGTACTGAGCCCCGGTAAAGCCGGGACGTCCCGTCAACCACTCGTTTGTCCAGCGGTTTCAACCAATCTAACCCTGGGTAGAATCTCGCTGACATTCAGTCGCGGTGTTCCTGACACCGCTGCCTCAGTGAGGCAAAAGGGCTTTGGGGTTTGCGGTGGCCGTGACGTGGCTCGGCGCAGCGCGACCGACGCCCGGCCCGGCGTCCAGAGCCCCGAGCGGCGGCAGGAAACACGGACAAAGCCGGCCCCTGGGAGCCCCGGCCCAGCCCCGGCCAACACCTATGCTGGCCCGGAGCCGGTTTTCTGTCGTCTCCCCCGAGGGGCCGGGGTGTGCTTGCCCCCGACTGGGCCCGACCACCCGCCCCGCAGGCGACGGGCTGCTGCCCCACAGAGCGTCCGGTAACCGCACCTCGTCGCCGCGCTCTGGCCCCCCCGTCCCCCCCCCACGCAGCAGGATTCCCCCTTGGGCTCTGCTCCCTGTCCGCAGAGGTGCAGGTCGGGGCGCCAGCGGCCGAGTGTTCGGGCGGCCCCGTGGGTCGCGGCGGGGCGGAGCGGAGCGTTCGGCTCCGAGCAGGACCAGCGCGGATCCTGCCGAGCCCCCATCCCGCCCTCCGCGCGGATCTCCCTATGCGTGACCGACAGAGGCACGACAGCACTACTGTCGTCTGTCGCAGGTGGCACGACAGAAAATGAGCACCTGGCGGGGGGCTCCGAGGGATGCGTTGCGGTGCGGCCGGACCACCGTGATCAGAGCCCGTGGTGAGCCCGGACGCGGCGATCGGGCGCGGCGGGGAGCAGCGTCGAGGCTCGTCGTTCCTTTTCCTGCGCTTTCAACGAGTTAATTAATGAGGTTGGTGCGCGCTCCGAGGAGGGCTGCGGGTTAGAGTTCTATGAAATAACCTCCTTCCTATGCGCCTTTTCTCGCTGGAAATACAGCGGTAGGAGTCAACAAAGTCAATCTGCGCGTTGTTTCCCGTGGCGATCGTGAGATTACGAGCAGCGGTAATTCATACCGCGGTGTTGGAGGAAAACCAGCGTGCGGGAGATCTCCATGTTTCCTACAGTGTCCAGATCCGGCTCCGCCAGGTGACGAGCGGGTGCCGCTGCACTGGCCGCCCCGGTCTCTCCGCCCGCCCCGAGGCTTCGGAGCAGCCCCGCGCAGTGCGAGGGTCTCAGCGGAGGCGGGGCGGGGGACGCACTGCGGGGGTGCGGTGCTTGGCGGGGCTCAGCCAGGGCCCCTCCGATGGCTGCGCGGAGCCGCAGGCTGTGTCGGCCGCCCCGGGGCGCGGGAGGTGCGGGGAGTCAGGAGGAAAACGCGCCCAGAGAACAGTCCGTCAGCAGATCCGGGTTATTGCTATGGCCGGAGGGGCTTCGCAAGAGGTGAGCGGGTTTGCCGATCTAATTGGAGAGAAGCATTGTTTCTGA
Source organism: Corvus kubaryi (assembly GCF_017639235.1). Classification (NCBI taxonomy): domain Eukaryota; kingdom Metazoa; phylum Chordata; class Aves; order Passeriformes; family Corvidae; genus Corvus; species Corvus kubaryi. The sequence continues at coordinate 26,110,608 of NW_024581108.1, read as the reverse complement.
GAAGCGGTCAGAAACGCGATAACGTGTACAGGGTGGACGTGGGAAGTATATGGGCTTGGTTATTCGGGATGCACCCGTGCTTGGCCCGTACACCTTTACCACCTATCTCTCCGAAGTCCAGTCTAAACTTCATTGCTTAAATTACACGCCCTCAATATTTTAGTGAACATTCTCTGCATCGTTTACTGAAGAAATGAAAACGGGTGGACACGCAGGCTCTAGAGAATTCCCGACTCTTGTGCGCCCTGCTCTCCCACTGCCGTCTCTGTGCACATCGGAAGTATGTGTCCCCTTTTGGGGCGTCGGGTAGGACCCCGCGGCAGGTCGTCGTGGTCTCGGCAGAGAGAGACGGAAGGGAAGGGGAGCCTGCCGGGGGCGGGCAGGGTGGCCCTGGCCTGATCCTACTGAGGCTGAGAGGAGAAGAGTGGGGGTCTCCGGCGGGACCCTCCAACGAGAACTGCATCTGGTTCTGATTCCCCTCTCTCAAGAGTAATGCCAGGACGTATGTAGGTGGGAGCGCTGATCAGCTGCACATAGGAGAGATCTCTTAAATATCTGACGACATGACACAGCACGAAGAAAATACTGAACGCGGGGAATTAGGGCTGTTTTAACGAGAGGGTGTTGGCATACGGACTCCTTCATCAGAGACTGCACCGTGCTGCAAGTGCATGCGGCTGGGTGCTTCTCTCTGGAGTCTTCTGCAGCGACACCGGTTCTCCCGTTAAAACAAGTTCTGTAAGAAATTAATACCGCCGCCGTGGTCAGCTTACGAAAAACGGGCACCGATACCACGGCCGCGGTGGGCGGGGTGCCCACCCCCGGCGGGTCCCGCTGGGCATGGCGCTGTCGGTGCCCGACCGGGCCATCCCAGCGCCCGCCCGGCGGGTCCCTCCGAGCTGCCGGCGGGACGGGCGCGGCGCTGCGGCGCGCCGCAGGGCCGTAGGGACCGCGGGGACGCGCAGTCCCCTCAGCGGAGCGCCACCCCATCTCCCCCCAGCAGCTGCTGGCAGGAGAGCTCGGAGAGGCGGGACGGCTCGGAGAGGGAAGCCCCACACCCGTGCGGGACAAGGTTCACTTCCCCGGAAGGGCCCCTCTCTTGTCTCAACCATCTCTTTGCACTACTTGGGTGTTTGCACACCTTCAAGTATCAAGAGAATTTTCATCTGTAGATCGCTGTGTCTTGGGCTGTGGAGCCTCTCTGGGCTGTGGAAGGAAGAACCGAGCCAGCGCCCTCAGGCTTGCTCTCTGTGAGTTTGCATCCTCACTGATTCCAGCCCGTGGTAAAAGATGCAGAGTTTGGACTAGCTCTGAATTATTGACTCTGGGCTGATTTAACGGGAAGGAAACGAACCCCGTCTCTTACCAATGACTTGTTTTCCAAATCAATGCAATGCACTTTTCTTGGGTCAGGCTGTCTGTCTCCGGTTTGCGGGTCTAGGACCTTTCAGGGCTGCAGACATGGAGCTTTTGTTCACGACTCTTCCAGTGTAGAGCTCTGTGTTGCTTAGTTGTGAGTGACAAGATCAGTCAAAGGGAAAAATTCCTATGTCCTAACTCTATTCCTGAGTCTATGGTTCCCCTCTCCCAAGATCCAGAATTTGATGCAATTTGCTTTTTTTTTTCCCCCCGCATTTCCCCCCCCCCCCCCCCCCTTTCAGAAGGGGGCTGGGGCGGGGAGGCAGATGGCAAGAAGTGAGTCAGTGAAATGCAGCCCTGCATGTTTTTAGATCGCTGGCCCTTGCACTGTGGGCAGAAGTGCAGGGAGTAATTTCGGCATCCCAATGTGGAACTTCTTCATTTATTCAAATCTACCTTATTTCAACTCTTGGTCGCTGCGCTCTGAACATACTAGCTGGATCAAAGCTGTGCCTGTTCAAATCAAGGGTTGCATCTCTGCGTTCCTGAAATCGTGGTGAACACTTGATGTAGAAGTTGACTTTTTAAGCGTCTGTGCTAATTTTGTCACGTTATCACTCAGGGAAAGTGCTGGGGACAGAGGAAATTAGAGCAGCGATCAGATTATGTAAAAGAGCATTTTGCCCCTAACGAAATGGAAGCCAAAGCAAAACTGGAAACCATGGCGGATTGTTTATAAATACGCAGGCACAACGTTGTAAGGATGTCCTGGTTTTGGTGAGCACGGTAACTCCATCCATGGTGGAGGGCCCGAAAGGTTTCCCTGAGATATCGGGTCTGCCTGCCTGATTCCTTTCGCTTCTGTTTACGCGATGAATAATCACTCTCTGGCAGGAGACCGGGGCCACCAGGCGGGATAGCCTGTGCGGGGGAGGCGGGGGCCCGCGGGGCCGCTGTAGGTTCGGAAGGTTTTCGGCTCCTTCGGCCATCGTCGATGCGGACAGGGCACAGCCGGAAGCCCCTCCAGGGACGGGCTTTGGGAAACATTCGAGGAGTGCGGCAGCAGGAGAGTTTCCCTAGGAGTTATCTCTGCCCCCCGCAGGCTGTCCAGCTATTCCGAAGCCCCCCTCCCCCGGAGCCGCACCCAGCCGCACCCAGTCGGTGCCGCAGAAGGCCGTGCGCACCGGCTGCTCCCCGCTGCTCGTCCCGCAGCTCGTTCTGCAGGACGCAGCGCGGCCCGGGTAAGGGGGGAGGCTGCGCCGGGACCCGGGCAGGTATTGTGGAAACCCTGTCCTCTCCCAGCTCCCCCGCGGAACCCTTTCCCGGTGGGGCCGGGGTCGCGCCCGGCGGCATCGCGGTCGGCGTGTCCAGCTGAGCGCGATCTCGCCCGGCACTGTAAGCAGCCAGCACCGCTACGGACTCACAGGGTTCCGGTCCCGTAGCCCCCACGCCCCGGGTCTCGTACAAGCCCGCTCCGGCCCGTGGGCCACGATCACTGTTGGGGCTGCGGCGACGGAAGGAACAGAGGTGACGGGGAAGGACATGTGGAGAGGGGGCGGCTGAGGCGAGAGTCAACGGCCGGCAACGGAGAATGCCGGGCGAGCAGTGCCGGGCGGGGCGGGCCGGGTGGGCCGGGACCCGCCGCGGTTGCGGGAGCGACTCGATGGGTACCCGGGCTGTGCCGGGCCGAGCAGGCGGGCAGCCGCGGGGCGCGGGGGGCCGAGCCGGGCCGCAGCCTGCTCCTGGCCGCACTGGCGATTGTCCTCGAGAGGAAGGACTTGAGCTGGCCCGGGATTTGGCCAAGACGAGTGGTGGCCGGGCAGCGCCGCCGGCTGCAAGTCCCCTCGGAGGAGGCTGCTCCAAGGCGCCCTGCCGGGTGTCAGCCCCCGCCGAGGGGGCACAGGCAGCCACCGTTGTGAGGAACGACAGCTCCCCTCCCCACAGAACAGCAAATGCTTTTCAGAGCAAAATCAGAATTTCAGGGCAGATTCATCTTTCAAATTCTTCCCCAGCCAATTTATGACTGCGTGTTGATACAGTGCTCAGTGTGTGTGTTAAAATGAATGTCTGTTAAAGATACAGCACATTTGGGACTAGCGAGGTAGAGATGTTTTGTTTAGTAAGTGGGCAAACTGGGAAGGGAGCTCGTGAAAGAAAGGTGATTAATTCATACCAGGTCTGAAAAACACAAGAGAGCCCCCAGAAACAAGATCCTGGTTTGCTGCCCACAGGTTACAATTGCCAAGATGTTTGCATGTGTCTACAAGTAAATCAAGATTTACAGTTTTGTAACTGGCGTTTACAAAGTGCTACTGTAATGCTCTGAAATAAAATACATTTCTTTGGAAAGTGCAGAGGCTGCAGGTTTTAAGTAGCAGCAAGTGCAGTGTTTTAAGTAGAAATGAGAAATCATATTCTTCTTGGTGTTTATAATTTTTAAACTGATATGGCAACATTAACTCTTGACTGACACAGAATCGAGTGGGGAAATTTTAGGTGGTGCCAGAGTGATGTTGATCTGGAGAAGAATGAAGTGCCTGAACAGTGTATGTTTCTGGTCAGACATCTTTTATTAAGTTTAGTGCCTGAAAGCAGTCCAGTGTTTTTGGGCACGTGACAAGATGGGGGAAATGTTATGCTAAGTTTAACACAACTTGCCCTTTGTCAACCTGCTTGGTTTGAGCTGTTTCTGAGTTTAACAAACCTGTTCACACAGGAAAAGACACTGGTCAGGATTTAGAATACATCTTTGATTTGTGAGCACATGGTGACTCTAGGAAAAATCATTGTTCTGCAGTACCTCAGTTATAATTATTGGAAATCTGGATCTAGTCCTGCTGCAGTCAGCAGCGCTCCAGCTATCATGTCTCTGCTTTTGAAGGACAACAAGGATGTGTTTCACTGAGCATATGTAAAAAAAAGTAACTGAAGAGGTTGATGACTTAAGTAGCATGTTAACAACACACAGTCTTGTTCACCCCACTGCTCTACACAAAACTACTCATTCCCATTTTGGGGCCCAGGAGATGCTGCGCTCTCATTATGCACCCTCAATACTCTTTATACTCCACAGAAAAAGTCAACAGAAAAGGAATTTTTCTGGTCATCTTAGATAAGCTTCAGCTTGAGATTGCAGAAGGACAAGAGAGTGACAGAAGGAACCACTAATTTTAAAAGCAAATGTTTAATATATACAAGCAAACACTCAAAGAGGAGTCAGCTCTGGCTGATTACCTGAAAAAAGGTTTAGGTTTACATACAGCAGCACTTCATTGTTTAATATTTTGCTGTTCCTTGCCACCAATCTGAATGTTGGTGCGTGAGCAGAAGAAAAATTATTTCACCAACTCTCAGGGAAAGAAGGTCTGATGGATACAAGAAAACTTAGAATTCAGTGAAGCACTGACTTACCATCAGGGTTATACAGACTATAATACTGTTACGATTCTACTGCTCTATTATAAATATCCAAACATTTGCATCCCCATCAACTAGCCCCTGATGACACTGAGAGGCAGATTTACAAAACAAAGAATGCAATGGGCCCATGCTCAGCATGCTAAGCCAGAGTGCCACAAAAATGAAGCCCTTGCACTGCCATGCTCCTGCCCACTGAGACTCTCCCAGTGCGTGAAGCACAATCAGGCTGGAGCCCAGGATTTTGGCAAGCAGAAAGACAAATCTGTGAACACCTGCCTGCTTTGTGCTTGTCACAGCAGCAGCTGTGAGGTCATCAGGGTCTGTCTGTTTTTGCCTGCTAGGTGGCTGCAAGCAGAGTGGGAGACATGGCCCTTCTCTGCCTTGTTTATTGGTTATGTTCTGCAATGTTTTTTACTATGTTTCCACTGTTACTGTGGAACTCTGAACTTTCTGGTGAGACAAAATCATAGAGAGTTCAGAAATGGAAATAACATTTATCCTGTCTTCACTGCATTCCACTTGGTGTATTTGCAGTTCATACCAGTGTTTTGGGGGATTTTCATACTGTTTGCTCCCCACATTCTCGTGATGCTGCTTTATGTCTGAATGTTGGTGTAAAATGGGATATGCATGATCCCATAGCAAGTATTTCAGACAGCTAAATCTCTGCAGGGGTATAAGAGGAGAGATTCATAGCTAGAGGCTATGAATGTGCTATTCAGCTATGATACGTGTGACTGGATGATAGATACAAGAAGAATGGAGTCCGACCAGATAGCTATTACATCTAAAGGCCAAAAAAGGTGTTGGTATAATGAAGGACTCCTTCCCATATTGAATGAATAGTGAATGTAGGTTAAAAATGTTGATTGGCAGAGACATGAAAATGTCAAATGTGCAGTGCCTGTCTAACGACAAATACATCTTCTGGAGCAGACAGAGGCACTAGTTTAGGACTCATCCCTGCAGTAAGATGGTAACTGGTGTGGTTTATGATGACACTTCTTGAGGGGACACAGTTCACTTATATGCTTGCCAAACTGACAGACAAGGTACCTTCCTCATTACCTGCTGCCCTGGGAATAGTTAAGAGGTCTCTCTGCAATATTTAATTTATGCTGTTTTTTGCCATGCAGAGAATTTGTGGTTAGCATTGGTTGCATCTTGGGTGCATCCCAGGGGAACAGCCTTTTCTCTCTGGTGCTCAGGCTGCCTGAAAATCAACAGCTATGTTTATTCCCTTTCTCAAACTTCTCATTTGTGCTGCACCCATCTGCAGGCTCTGGCTCTCATCAGGCTCTAGGAGCAGCCGGACAGTGCAGGGTGACCTTTGCCATCTTGGGTGGAGAGGTTTGTCCAGCAGGAGAGCAGTCTGGGCACCACTTGGAGAAAAATGAGATAAGAAGGGGGACCATGAGCTGCATCAAGTTGGTGGGAGAGCAGCTGGGCCATCCAACAAATCATCTGCTTCCTGTTATATTTATTTTCTGCTTTGTGGCAGGGTTACCAGCTTCTGGGCCAGGAGTTACTCCACGAGTGTCAATGGGCATTGGCGGGACGTGCACGTCTGCAGGCAGGCGGTTAGTGTCTCTGTGCACAGGTGAGCTAATTTAGAACACCAGAAAAGGCTCAATAACTCTTGGACGTCTAGTTGTCACATGCACATGATATGTGGGATGGGAAGAAATGTGCCAGGCCTCTATCCTCCAGTGCGATCACACTGCCAGCAGCTCAGGTGTCACCACTGCTCTGGGGATGTGCACATCTTTCCCGTATTTCTGCTGGTGCTGCAGCCCTGGCCCTCCCACACAGGCAGAGCCTGCACAAGCGCAGCCAGCACCCCTTGCTGCGGCAGTGCTGGGCACTGTGCCCCCGCCCTGCTGCACAGCCACTGCTCTGCTCGCGTCAGTGATCACATCTGTCTGTGGCTGGTGTCTGCTGAGTGAGCGCTTTGACCCTCAAGTGAGGTCTGTGGGCCATGTGTCTGAATGTTATCTGGACATATGCAATGCCTTAGCTAGAAACATAAGTCTGGGTTCTGTTTGGGTGCTTAAAAATGAACAAAGTAGGCTGCCGGGGGGGGAGGTGCCTTGCAGAAATGTCAGTTCATAATATGAGGGAGGTATCAGTGCAGGTCGATAAACCATTTCTTTCTTTATTTTAGCAAGTGTCAGACCTTCCCCATCCTCAGGTTAATGGCTGTCTTCATATTGCACATTGTAGTTAAAGCTTCCTTGCACTAATTATTCCAAGCAGCAGATTCTGTGTAGACATCTTTGCACAGTCCTGAAATTGTTGAGCAACTTTTTAGCCAGAAATCCTAAGCAGTGGAAGTATTTACCTCGGAGTCAGTGGGGACCATGCACTCTATACATTTCTCAGCTCATAACAAATAAAAAGTTTTGTTTTGGCTTTATCTAGATGTAGCAATTTCTGATTAGTATTTAAAGAGAGGACTTAAAATTACTTAATTGTGTTTTGTGTACTTCTTATTTAACACTGCAAGCAAAATAAATCAGAATGGGATTAATTGATTTTAATTTGTTGTTGCTACTAATTATATAATAAGGACCTCAAATACAGTAACACTTTTTTTTGAGTAGAAAAAAAAAGTTTTAAAATAGGTATGTAAGAGAAATAAAACTTATTTTCAGGGTCCTTCTTAATAAATCATATTCCATATATTCCTGGATCCTGCTTTCTCTGAAGTTCATATCACTAAAGAGTTCTGCTTAGTGCAGCTGAAGCATCCCTTCTTTCTAGCTCTGCTGTCTTTCAGGGTTTGTAGAAACTCTATTTTTACTATAAGAGAAAATTAAGAACCAAATATGTTTTCACCAGTTTGATTTGGCAAATTGACTTACTTTTACCCACTGTGTGTAAGCACCAGTTGCATTTTGATACCAAGAGTAGTTAAGATAGGGCATCCTGCTCTCCAAGTGCATCTTTGTGGTTTCATTGGCCACAACTTCTCACATTTTCTCACAGGGGATGAGGCAAGAGAGTCCTTCTGCCTTACTTTCAGAGAACAGTTAAACACCTTCTGGCAACAAAAAGTTCATAATTTTGAAGCTCAGTTGAGATCATCTGCTCCCACAAAATGCATCTTTCAGGGTTCGTGTCAGTCTTTAGCCAGGTGCACATCACAGTGTGCCAGGAGGCTCCCTCCAGCTTGGTCCAGCAGAGAGAAGAGTTCTCACTTCCTTCAGGGTCACCTGAAGGACTGTCCTCCTGTGCTTAGTGCCCATGGGTCACATTGGTGCAGGATTTGTCTGTTTATGACCCTCTTTCTCTTATTTTAAATGTGAGGTAATATCCGGGCAAGAGCACAAGCTCATGGATCTGATGCAAAGGGCCATGGTCAGGAATGAAGAAGAAACAGAATTAGACCAGCTCAGTGCACAGAAGTGATGGTTTAAATATATTCTTCTCTACATATGTATGTCTCCTTCCATTTAAGTTCCCAAATAAAAACAATTATTTTAGGAAAGGATTGAAAGAGTGATGGAAGCAGTTAGGGGTGTAATATCTTCCTCTGCAAATGGGATACTGGAGGAATGGGTTATTTTAAGGTTACAGGTGTGCAGTTTGCAATACTAATAAACAGTCATGGGATAGATGATATAAAGACAGGTGCATTGAACAGCAGGTTTGACACTCCATTCCTCAATGTTTGTTCAGAGCTCTGCCCTGCAATCTGTAACCGTGGGGTCCAGCAGTAGTGTCCATACGTCTTGTGTAAGAGTTCAACAACCTGCAATGCGCATCTGAAAAAAAAATCCCGCCCCTGCAAGCCTCATGTTGGGCTTGTCTTCCTCAGGATGAAGGCAATGAACCTACTGACTTTGGTAGGGCTGGGCTGGGCCTGCTGCCAATCGCCACAGAATGTCACCTAGGCTAGCACATCCCTGCATGGGCAGCTTGCAGTGCCTTCAATGGAGGTTTCTGCTGTGTCAGTTACTGACCTCATAGGTTGGCATTTGACGATGGGAGGTTTAGCGTAATACCCAGTTTCAGGGTTCTGAATGGCAAATGTGCTCTGATACTCAGGGCACTTTGCAGTGGACTGTCAGAGGTGCTCCACACTGTCCTGCTTGCATGCCAGTGAGACCCGTGCCTCTGCCCACGGTGAACCAGGACAGGGTACATTGAGAAGGGGTCTGGGGGTGGCTGGAGTTGAGGGTGCCAGCCCCCTTGGGTGCATCAAGCAGCGTGAGCCAGCACATGGCCTATGGAGTGGCTCTGTTCCTGGAGAGAAAGGGGCGTCTGATTTGGCAGCAGAGGTCTGCATACCTGGTGTTCTCAGTGTATGCTATACCTGCTCTGTAGAGAATCGATGCCTGGTTAATTGGCCTCTGGCATACTTTGAGGCTTTTGACTTTCTCTGCACACAGCAGACCAATTTTAAGTAAAACCATCCCTCCCAGACTGGAGGCACAGTCATTCTATTTAGTGCATTTTCAGATAGTTCAGACAGTTCCTCTTAATTTTGTCTTTCATTTCTAAGAAAGGCCTCTTAGACAAACGGTTTAGTTCATGTAACATGTTACAGTTTTGGAGGCAAAAGCTATTTGTGTATTTAGTGATGACAAGTGTAGATGTTCTATGTTTAAAAATCAAATTCCAGCCCTGTTCCTGTAACAATCCCATGATCCTCACTCTGTCAAAGTGCCCTTTAGCCTGAGTAATGACCACAAGACTGGGCTTCTCTCCACAGATTTCAGGTTTCTCATGGAAGTATGCATGTACACAGATGAAATACATATGCTTGTTTCCAAAGGTATGGTTATGCTGACATTTTAGATATGCCAAGTGATAGAGTATAACCCCTAAAGATGGTTAAAGGCTTCAAAGTGCAGCAATGCAAGTATGGGACTTTTAATTTTTACTGGAGTTTATGATTTTAGGCTTTTCTTCTGGAACAGTTTTTTTTTCTTCTGCATTTCCTGTGATCTCAAATGCTAAAAAAAGAAAAAAAATTTGAACAGTCTGATTAACAAAATTCAAACACTTTATTGAAATGCTGATCTTGTATTTTACAGTTTATTGGAGAGCAATAATTTCAAAACCTGAAGAAAAGGTAGGAATATAAAGTTTTGATTTAATGGGAATGCTTTATCTTTTTCTTTATTTTAAAGCTTAACATTCTGCAAAGGTGATATATTGTTTCCTTAAATTGTTTCACTTGTGACAAGCCAATATTTAAAGTACTTGTCCATCAGAAATTTTTCTGACCAGTGCTGGTGTAAAGTTACAATTGGTTTTTGTGTTGAGATGAAGCCAAAGTTCTCTAACCAGTTAACTGAATTTTGCCTGTGTCAAGTCCCACGTTTCTCAAGAGGTGTGGAAACCAGCTGTGTTGTGGAGGAAGGGGTGGGATTGCTGTGCCGATGCGAGAGAGGACTGTGACCAGGACAGTGTCCCCAGGAGTCGCTGCCTCGGCAGAGGGCCAGGTCAGAGCTGCATGCCAGCTGGGCTGTGCCTGCACTGCCTCAGCGGAGACACACACTGAACAAATTTTATCAGGTATTTTCAAGTTAATTGCTTCTGGAAGGATTATCAGATTAAACGCCAGTCATCCTTGCTTTAGGTAATTTCATCTGTTACACTGTCAAAATATTTTCCTATAAAAGATCAGGGATCAGGCTGCCTTGCTTCTGAAATCAAGGCCATTTTTCTGTTGAGCTGAGTAGATAAGCTGTCCCACTGTGCTTCTCAGAAGAGAAGGAACTCCATATTTTCTCAAATCTGTTGCCAGTGTGCAGGGCAGCACCTCAAGGTCAGAGAGCAGGTGTGGGCCAAAGTGTTGGACATCCAGTGTGTGCAGGTTATTGGGGTCAAAACAGCTGGTGGTTGCAGGGCTGGCAGGACTGGCCATATGAGGGGTGCCTGCTGGGCACTGGCTCACCCCATGGGCAGCCCTATGTCGTGGTGCCCTCTCCTGCCTGTGCCACAAGGGACTGCCTCCAGACCTGAGGATGCACAAAGGAGGGGAGAGCTAGGTGCTAAATCCTGTACATACCTCAGATGCCTTGCAAGGATAACAGTGCTTGTTTTTGGCAGATGATGCTGCCCTTCAGCAACTCAAGGCATTATCAGTCTTGATTCAAAGCCTTAATAGCCTCTGGACAAGCACTTACAGCAATGTAGTGTCTTATTTATTTGCTTGCTTGATAGAAGAGTGTGAATGAATGACAGTTGTTCAAATGCCTCTAAATTACTGGCTCTTGAGCATCAATCTACCATCTCCCTTTGGTGTTTTTGTTTTCCCTCAGGGGGGGCTGCATTTTGGAAGGAGGGATGAGTTTTGACTTCAAAGTGAAAACTTGGACTTTAAGGCTGACATATGCCAAAGAAGGGTATTTGAAATCCCTGAGAGCATTCCAACCATATGCCACAAGAGATGCTCTTCCACTCAGACAAACCCAGCCTACAGTCCTTCTGCCTGCAGAAAGAGCCCCTCACAGTGTTCCCCTCAGACCTTAATGAGTTTAGTCTGCAGGATTTCCTCTTCCGGTGACATTATCAGAAGAAATTACCCTATACCATTACCTGTGGCCACTGAAGGCTGACAGGCCTCTCCCAGACTGTGTCTGACCCCCCCAGGACAGGAAAGTATTGTCTGGACTTAACCCTTTGAAGCTTCCCTCACCTCCACCTTCCAGCTTGCTGCAATGGCAGTGCTGGGGTCCCCTGCCCCGTGTTCTTGGGGGCTGTGGATGCTCCTGTGGTTTTTACAGTTGGGTCCAATGGGTGCCTGTGGAGGGCCTGCTCCATGGGAGCCCAGGGGAGAGGCTGTAGGGAATTTGTGTTGTTGTGTGACAGCTGGGTACACAGGATTATAGCCAAACACTACTTTTTTATTGAGTCTTTTCCTTCCCCTCTGATGTTACTTTTCAACACTCTTTGCATGGATGTATCATCCATTATGACTATCTGGGAAGGGTGCATCTCAGGAGCGTTCAGGACTCTGATGGCTTCACTTTACACCTTCTGGCTATGTTCACAGCCAGGTGCTGTCCAGCCTATGTTACACGACTCAGAAGAGTGTTGGTTTACATCCACTCTGTCATTCTATATCTACCATAAAATTACTACACACAGAAATTCAGGCCTTTTTGTCTATACTACTAGAGCATGCAGATCCTCTCTGCATGACCTCTAAGGATACTGTGGGTGCCAAAGCCTTGACTAAAAACATATACCTAGCAAAAGACGGGGAAGCATTTTTGCAGGGTGGCTTGCCTCAGTTCTTTTCTGATAATTTTGGGTAACAAAGGGTGATGTCCTGTGGCATCAGCCTGGGAAGGATGAAACATGGTTCAGGAAAGCATTCACATTTCGTGCCTTGTGGCTTCAGTGCTGGGTTCACAAGACTCTGCAGGGAGGACTCCTGGTAAAAAGGCAATGTTAGCCTGCTTGGAGGGTACCCAGGAGAAACATCTTCTCAATCCTAACTTCACCCCACTTTGCTGACCCTCTGAGGGGATACAGTCTGCAGAGAACGATTTATCATGGGTATTAGCAGCAGTAATTCTGCCTAGTGTCGCTTTCCTCTCTGGCCCAAATGCTGGATTGCTGGGGAGCTTTCTGTGCCCATGTTGGCTCAGTTCTGAGCCACTCTACAGGGGTGTAACCTGGCACAGCTCCAGAGCTGTAACTTGGACATGGAGGATGGAAGGGGGATTAGTGCATCTTGTGGATCATTTTGTTTTGTGACTGCCTTCTTTCCTGGGGAACAGAGGGCCTTTTCTGCTCCCGTGAGGCAGCAAGTGTTAAAGCCTGCCTGGGGGCCCTGCTAAAGATTTGCATTTCTATCTCTGCTTCTGATTCTTCAGCTTTTCTGGGGCTTCATTAGCCCAATCACTAGATTCACTGCTTGGAGAATTATTCTGGTTTTTTGTTAATGGCAGGCCTTCATGTAAAGCTTGAACTTGACTTCTCAGTCAGTTTGGTAATTTTATTGGGCCTCAAACTCTTCCATGGCTGGAGGACATGCTCTGTGTAAAACTCGCAGCTTCATCTGGTAGTGATTTGTCATTTACCAGGCTTTGGGCTTGCTGCCAGCTCATCTGTTGCCAAACAAAATGAAGACAAGGGAATAAAATGATTATTAGAAAAGGGCTTAGAAATGTTGCAAATGAAATAAACTAAGGATAGTTTAAAACTAAGATGAAGATATATGTAATCATTTGCAAAAATCACTGGGACAGGCAGCAAGGAAATTCAGGTTTCCCCTAGACTAGAGTCCTCTTCACACTGAAGACATTTCAGTATTGTCCCTCAATATGTGAGATTTAGTGGACCACCAAGACAAAATTTCCTGTGAACCTGGAAAAATGGACTTGTCTCTATTTTGTGTCCTTTGCCTACAGAACAGTTAGAAGTCCATTTTCAAATAGACTGCCTAAATCCATAGAAACTTTGAAAAAATTTCAGATTATGAAATTTTTGGGTTGAAGGACAGACACAACAGGTGAAAAATTTTGTTACATATATCAACTTCAAATGATCATATTTAATTTCTATAAGGCTTTGTTGTTCCTTTACACTACCACTACTGGGTTTTTGTTTAATATGCACATTTAGGCAGAAGTTGTAACATGATGTTACAAATTAGAGGTCAAAAGATAATGCTCATTCAACAAATACTTCATTCAAAAAAATAGGCACTTATAGGGCTTGTAAATTGTGTAAGATACTGTTCCACAGCTCTGACAGCAGACAGTGGGGAAGGGAATTCTCCACATCTTTTAATATGCTAATTTAATAATTTTTCTTCTCAGGTGTGTGAGGTAAGTCAGTAAAATTTAGTGGAGGCAGAAGCAGACGTGTAGGGAGATAATGACTTGCCTAGGGTCCTAGAGGATTGGGGTCTGACAGTGCCACCCCAGCAGCACATGGTGCTGTGGGTACACGCAGGTGGTGTGGTGTGAGGATGCTTTTATTAGCTGGCCACCATCATGCAGAACTCTGGCTAGGCAAGAAAGAGGTGGCACTGTGTGGAAGCAGTTGTGCCAAAAAAGGGTCAGAAGGGTGGAGGGACAACCAGTGAAACAACCTCATCTGGGCTGGGTTTGGGGACAAACATGCTGGGCCAGAAGCAGCTCCTGTTTGTTCACCCAAACACAGCATTCACAGCTGAGCAATGAAGTCAGTGCTCAGGGAGAGCCACAGGTCTGCAATCCTACTGCAAGATACCTGACATGCAGGTACTGGCTTCTTAAAGGTTTTTTACCTTTTGGTAGAAAGCAGTTGAACAAAGAAGCAGCTGTTCTTGTAAATGTGCACTTGTCTAGGCTCCAACCCTGCTTGTGATGTCCCAGTTTTCTCAGTCCAGGTATCCTATACACTAACAAAATGCAAGGACTAAATTTTCTCCACTTTATCCACTGCCCTTGTCATGGTTATCCTTCCCATGGTTACTGCTACTGCTTTCATCCCTTGCTCTCCCTTCCAAAGCCACTCTTCCTCTTCCTGCCTTTAATTTTTCTCCTGCTTTGAGATGCATATTGCCTGAGCTACTTTTCCCCTGCTGTGCTAAATTGGCCCTTGAGGAAGGCAATGCCTTCCATCATCACGTATCATTGCTCATTTTCCCTTACAGAGAGGAATGACTGCTGTCGAGGGTGTCCTGGCCTTGATGATAGGTGGCTTGATGTCTGTTATGGTTGTAGTCTTCAAATACATGAGTAGCAAAAATTTCCTTCTCTTACGGTCTTTTTATTCTTTCTTGAATGTGCACTGAGAAAAAGGAACTTAAAATGAGCTGGCAGTGGCTGAATAGCAGCACAGTGGAATACATTGTTGTCTGGTTCAGAGGGGGCAGAATGCTGCTGCTCTTGGTATGATATGCACCCTTGCCTCCCATGTGCCCCCACTCAGAGCCTCCACTGATGTTCAGTACTTGTATGATTTTAATGGTGGTGAAAAAATGAGGGCCTATCTCCTTGATATAGTTACTGAAGCTATTAAATAGTGAGCTGAATGGAGAACTAAGATCAAAGAAATGTTGTTTTATTCCAACCTTTAAGATTGTTTTCCTTGATAGTACTGTAAGCTGTGCTATGTATAAACCTAACTTCAGAAGTGTTAATGTGAACTGATACCTGTAGGGACAGCACACTCAAACAAATGTCTGTTTATTGTGCCTGAACCACCACTTAGTGAAAGACAGGATCCATTTAGAGAAGAAGATAGGTAAAGGAAGACTGCTGAGATGCTAGATAGACGTAGGAAGGCAATGATAACTTAGAAATTGATTTAAATTATGTATCTGTAGAACAGTGACATAGGTACTTTTTGATATTTGGGAAATGTCAATTTGGTTTCCATGTTGTGTTCTAATAAAAGCATGGATGTAGTTTTCCTAACCATGTAAATATAGATGGTCACCACACTGAAAACTCTTCTTCTACATGTTTTGGTCACCTGTTATCCTATTTCCTGTTATTTGTGGTCGTTTGAATTGAACGAAGTCTGTAAATGTGATACGCGTGTGGCAACTGTTTGAGCAATTTGGAAGGTATGTCGATTCTCAACTCCAAAAAGAATTTTGGTATGTCTTGATGCATTATTTGAGAGTGTATAAGAAGTAAAAAAGGTAATATGGCTCATCCTGGTTTGTTCTACAGTGGGGTCCATCATGATTGCTGTGGTTTAATCTTGGTAGCAGCCAAGCCCTCCACAGCCACTTGCTGAGAGGCTGAGGTGTTCTCAGTGTGCCCCCACTGGTTCCCCCCCACAGGGGCTTGCTGGTCAGCAGCTTAAGCCAGTTGTTAATGAGCACATGTGTTTACCTCTTGTTTGGTTTATTACTGACATTTTGTGTAACTGTGGGTCACAGAGGTTCACACAGCTGCTTTGTCGGAAAGATTGAGCCGTGCAGGTAAATAATGTGGTGCCTGCTGCCATCTTTGGAGACATTCAAACCTGATCTACTTTTGAAGTGTCCCTGCTTTGAGTACAGGTCCCCAGATCATCTTCTAAGGTTCCTTCCAATCAAAATTATTTAATGATTTGTGATAAGAGGAATTTACAAAAAAATCTGACGTATTCATTTATCCTGTCTAGGTATTTGTTCAGCATATCCTTGTTTCCTACTGCACTTCTCTGAGAATACCCCATTTTGATTAACTCTCTGGACATAGTTTTGATTATTTAATGACATGCTTATTACTTATTCAGGCTCCCCCCAAATGAGAGAGTCAAAATCCAGCTAGGTGGCTGGCTGTAAGTTATGCACCCAATCTGAAAATTGATATCCATTCATTTTCTTAATCTGAACCACGGGATCTATCTAATATTTTTGTCCTCTCAAAACAAATGACAATACCATTTCTAAGCCTCTCTTAGTAGAATAGAGGTAATGTGCTTTGGAAACAGGAAAAACAAAAAGAAAATATTTATATTTCTAAACAAAATATCCATTCAAGCAGGTAATTGCTCTGAGAAGGATGGAGCAAATGCCCATGAGACCACACCAGATAAGAACATCAGGGAAGGGTGACAACTGCATGTCTGTCTCCAAACTGATAAAGTATAGTGTAATGTTCTTCTGTAAGTAGTTAATAGAATAAGCACAAATTACATGGGAGTCCAGGAAGACTTTCTAGGCACATCAGATTTTTTACACTAAATCTTGCTGCTATTTTCACAGAAACAGAGAGGACAGCTGTGGTTGGGAGGGACATCGAGGCTGCCTGCTCTCATTGAGAAAAAGTTCACTCTCAAACAGACTTGGCTACACCAGGCTGAGGTCTCAGTATCTCCACAGCCTTTCTGGGCAAGCTACCCCAATGCCAAATATTCAACAAACTTTCTCCTTTAAGATGACTTCCAACTTTGCCTCAGATGTGCTGACCTCATTAAAACTGTGTTTGTGAGACCCCAGGAGGTTTTAGAGGGCCCAGTGTATCCAGCTAGCCATGTTCACTGCCAGCGGCTCTCCTGGTGAGCTGAGCTCTGGACCACAGAGCAGAGGGCAAGGGCTGTGGCACAGCCCTGGCAGGGGTGAGGGACGGCGGGGGTCTCCACTTTGGGGGTGTTTCTGGACAGACCTACGTGCCAACCTCCCTTCTGGGCTGGTTTCTCCACTGCTGCCAGCCGGCAGAACTGCCCAGTTCAACTGCCTTGGACATGTTCAGGACATGTGAGGTTTGAAACCTCAGACTCCTAAGTTTTACTTGAAAGTTTGACAGTCACAGGGAAGCTGTTCCAGACTGCAGCTGAGGATATGATCCAGCTGGTTTTCTGGTGTAGTGAGCTGGGCGGGGAGCGAGCTGAGATGAATCAGCACACGGAGCGTATGTGGGCATATGGGTGATCTCTTTATGGATAAAACCAGGTGCAAATTAAAACTGATTAGAAAAAAAGGAGAGCCACAAAATGAGAGTCTGATGACATGATCAACTTCTATTAAGCTATCTGCAGTTTAGAGTTCACCGACTTAAGATGCAAAAAACAATCTTGGTTTAAAACAAACAAATAAATCTCCATTTTTTCTGTTTTTCTCATGCTGCTATTCCCACTGTATAATCTGAGCATAAAGGAAAGACCACTGCTGAACTTTTTGAAGACTTCATTTAGCATCTGCATGAAGAACATTAAAAGAAATAATACAAACAAGTTGAATGTATATAAGGAGTCTTAGAAGATTGTATCATAGATAAGTAAAATGCTTAAGATTTTCTTTTTGTATGTGTAATGCCTTTACAACCTACTCGCAACCTTGTTCCCTGCATGAGGGCCCCCTAATTATTTCATCATGCAGCAGGAAATTCTGGTAGGTTATGTATAAACAGCCCGAGGCAGAGACCTCTTCATCAGATAGAGCGTGACATCTGACATCTGTGCAGCTTGCTGCTAGCATGACACAATCATCCAGGCAGTCCGAGATTGAGGAACGCAGGAGCAATTGGAGCATGGGGCTAACTGGAGGTGGCAAAGGGTTCCTCTAATCCAAAGCTAAAACTTCATCCCTTCTCTTTCTGATGGCCACATCCCACCTCTCTGCAGCAGGCATGGTCATGGTGAGGTACCAGCTGGGGCAAGGGGTGAATTCCTGGCCCTGCTGTCCACAGAGATTCTCCCTGAGGATGGGACAATGCATATGCCCCCTGTCCCCATGTGCCCCTGGGAGGAGCCAGGCTCTGCAGTGGCAGGGCCACCAACAGGCTGCATGTCCCAGCTTCAGCTGGGGCTCCATCCAGCCCATGCTTGGAGCACCTGGCACGGGTGCTTTTCTCAGAGTGCCTCCTGACATCTGTACACCCTGCAGAAAGGCACCAGCTCCCCAAGCTGCCTGTGGGAGCCTGAGATGCCATAGTGAGGAGTGGGGAGTGGCTGCAGGTTGGAGACAGCCAAACCCCAAGTGATTGTGATGGATTAGGGCTTTGTGCCAGACATGATATGTGACTGCCTTTTTTTTCTCATTGCACTTATTTTTATCGTTCCCAACAAAAGGGAGATTATTTTCCCTTAAATGAGTAAGTGGTGTTTCTACTCGGTCAGTAGTGTTTCCTTGGTACAGAAAATGGCTTCTTAGGGAAGTTGTTGGAAGTAGCAGGCTAGGAGGAGTTTGAGCAGCATAGGGAAAGCACGTGCCAGCAGCCCCCACTGTGCCCTCCAGCATTTCTAACCTGAAATTCCCTGCACCCCCACACTCCTTTCCTGTGATGGATTACCCAGGCCATGCGGTGTGTCCAGAATAGCACTCCTTGCTCTGGCACTTGGTGAGCTTGTCTCTTTCATGCATGAAAGAAATAGACTGCCTGAAAAGCAAGGGGAAACTATCTGAAGGAATGTTTTAGGGAAGCAGCAGCTCCCTGTTGTGACATGTATTTTTTCCTCTAGTGTATATTTCCACTGTCTTCAAATATACAACTCCATTTCATTAATAATGTTATTGTTTGGACTAGTGCTTTCTGCTCTCATGTGTCATGGCTATTTTGAATCAAACAAGGAAGTTTTTTTATATATTTTTTGACTTTGGCTTTAACATTAAGCCCAGTCCCAGAAAAACCTATGTTCAGCAGCTTTCTGAACTCTGTCCAAATCTGCTTATACAGGAAAATATTCTTTCCACTGCCGCATCTAAGGCCACGATAAACTCCACAAGTTTTAAGAAACTGAGGATAGTAACAGTATTTGGAGGCAGACTTTTGGTCTTAATACCAGACATATGAGGCTTGAACTCTGATGAATCTCCCACTACAAAATCTTGTTCAAACATTTCATTATCAGTCCTTTGTCAAATTTCAGTAAATCAGTAATGCTGAGGATTTCCTGAAAAGTCAACTTTTTTTTTTCCGCTTTAGTATGTAACTGAATCAGGTTGAGTTTGTTTGGTGGAATCAGCTGTTTTCAAATCAAAACTTGTCACAGACTGGAATTGTTTCCTATATTCTTCTGATGTACTCTTTACATTAGTTACGCTTGTAATCAGATAATTCCTCATTAACCCTTTTCTCTAATCTACCATTCCTTTATTGCATCCTCATAAACGTCAGTATGCACCCATTCACTTTAAATTTGAAGACTAACATATAACATTTTTTTTGCACTTGGTAGAAGTTTGAACTTTAGTCTCTGAAGTGACTGTCTCCAAGCTCCATCTAAATTCTTAAGATTCTCAGATGATCCTGAACTTGTGTACTTTTGTTTATTCCTGATTCGGGTGATACTTCTTATCATCCCTTTGTTTCAGTGTGAATAAAATGAAATCCTTAAGGGTAGACTTAAGGCTTTTAGTATTTCTGACAAATGTAAATGTTGTTTAAAACTGCCCTTGTCCTTATAGGTGTTTTTAATTTCCCAGATGTTTAGCCTGATTTGTTAAAAACC
Organism: Corvus kubaryi; assembly: GCF_017639235.1. Lineage (NCBI taxonomy): Eukaryota > Metazoa > Chordata > Aves > Passeriformes > Corvidae > Corvus > Corvus kubaryi. The sequence goes on along the minus strand of NW_024581108.1, from coordinate 26,090,985 downwards.
AGAGCTGAACTCTGGGTCCTTTTTATCCTGAGTAACTTTGAAGAGAGAACATTTTTTATTTCCTCTGTGGGTGAAATTCAGGAGGTGGTCAATGCTAAAAATATTTTTCTTTGCATGGTGTTTCAGGTTCTACCAGGTGCCTTTAGAAAAACATACGTTTGGTCTTACATTTGCACCTGCTTGGTAGCCGAGAGACTTTCCCACAAAATGGAACAGGCTTTTGGGAATCTTGAGGAAGAATCAGGGCCCTGGCTATAGCTAAGCAAAACCATGCAGCTTCAGGTAAGGGAAATGCAGACCTGGGCTAGATGTGAACACAGAAGAATTTTTTTCCAGAAAGAGGGTGAGGCTGTTGCCGATGTGTGGTATCAGTGGATAGGAAAGGAATAGTGAGATAGATGACAAAGATTGCAGGAAAGCTGGAGCATTTGACCTGGCTGCTGAGAGAGCCCCTGTGCAAAGTTGTCCTTGCTGATTGAAGTGTTTGAGACCCTGAAGGTGTGCAGCACCGTGTCTGAATTAGTTGTGCTGTCAGTACTGAATACAGCTTCCAGAAGATGTCAATAGAATCAGAGCGAGTGTGTTTGCTGTTTGACAGCAGTGAAAGCAGGTCTGTGCAGCCATGCAGGATATCCTCATTGGCCTTTGTATCTCTGTCCTTAGTTTTAATTTGCAGGTAGATGATATGTTCTTGCAATTCTGTCATGATGATAGATTGTTAATTTTTTTATTCCTCATTTTGCTGGGAATAGGTGGCATGGGAAATCAGGATGACTAAACTGGAAACATGCGTGTTCCTCATCAGCTCTATCAGGCACTTAAGACTGGAACACTGAATGTGATGTGCCTGTGGTGTACAGGACAACTGTTGACCAACTGTGTAGAACTCTCAATCTGTACAAGTGGCTTCTTAGTCTTCTGCTGAGACTGAGCCAGGCTGCTCCAGTGGCAGAAATACGTGCAGAGGGATCTGTGGATGTGGATTGTTAAGGAGAGAAGCATGTTAGCAGAAATGCTGGCTCTGCCTTCTGTAGTTACAGTTGTGTTCGTGCAACCTGGGCCACAAGAAGGGTGATGTCCCACCTGGCAAGGTGGAGGGGTCCTAGACTTTTCACCCTGGGGAAGGATTTCTTAGGCAGAGAGTGATTCAGGAAATCATAATCTGTGGGCAGTTTTTGCAGGTTTATGGGATGTAGAAAGCATGGAAGTACTGTAGTAAATTCAATAACATGTAGTGTGAGCCTGAGTTGTGCTTTTTTTTTTTGTTCATGCAGTGCTTGTATCATGCAATGCTTGTCCCCTGTTCTGAGAGCACTAGGACATTGATATATCCTTTAGTAGGTTGGGCTGAACTGCCAAGGCGACCATGGAGGACCTTGCTTTTCCCACCACAAGAGCTCAGTCGGTTGTCCTTGGTGCATGTGTTCTTTTTAGCTTTCTGCCAAGTGTTCACTAGTACCCAACAAGCCCTCTATCAGTCTTCCAGCTGCATTGCTATTTCATCCTGCAGATCTGTGCAGCTTGGAGTCCCCATCCCTGTGAGGGGGTTGCTGACAAGAGATGGCACAGGTTGTGAACTGTCTGGATCCTGAGGGAATGCCTGGGTCCTTGGCACTACACCCACATGAACAGTGGGCTTGTGAGCATGCTGGTGTCACTGCAGCTCTAGGAGCTCTGGGTTCACTGACTTGGCTTATCTCAGCAAGAAACAGCTGAGTTCAGAGATTTACTCAGAATTACTCTTCTGAGACCACAGATATATGAGAGTCACCGCACAACCCATTCCAGATAAGCTGAATAAACAGGCTGTAACTGATGCTGTCTGTATTGCTCCTGCAGCTCACCTGACTGTGTGAGACATGGTGTGCTGTCTGGTGGCAACAACACATGTGCCATGCTGCCTGATGTAAAGGTGTCTCACAGTGCATTTCCATGGCAGCAATATGGAAATCTGGTGAGACTAAGACAAGTTTGTCCAGTGCAATCAATGTTACACTTTCTGATTCCAGTCTGGAAAGCCTCTATAGAAAGGTTCTTGGATGCATACTTGGTAACACTGAGCTCCGTGGATCCAAGTGCCCAGTAAATCTTAGCCTGGTTACTGTTGGAGTTCATAGCATGCTGAGGGGATTTCAGGGCTGGCAGTTTGGCCACAGGTTTTATGCAGGTTTTATATGGGTATCTATTAGGACATGCTCTACTCTGAGACTCTGCCTATTTTAGGTTCAGGGGACTTTTCTTATCCACAAGGCAGCATGAAATTTAAATTCAATTTTACTAGTTCTTTCAAGTATATAGGCAATGATCTGTGTCTGAGGTAAAATTCTGAGTAAGCTGTTCTGGGTTTCTGGAAAAAGACAAGGTATTCCTCTTGAATGTTTGACTAGCAGGTCTTGCTACAGGTTGGTGACTCCTGCAGTCAGCAGTTGAGTGGTCTTTTCTAAAGCAGAACCTTTTGTGTAGTTCTTAATCTTCTTTTACATCCCTTGGTCAGCTTGGTGTCTGAAATCTGCTGTGTAAGTCTCCTATATCAATGTCCTGCAAACATAGATGTGTCAGGCTCAGGTGGCTTGGTCTCCTTGACACTGTCTTAATAGCATGTGGTTCTGCTTGTGAAAAAAGAGAGAAATACATGGCTTTAAAGAAGCCTTGGTTGATGTTGTAGCTCACAGAGATGGTATGTTTTTGGGCAAGCATATGATGGAGTAAAAGGATGATTATTTATCACTCTGTCTCTGATCTTTAGGAACCTCTTAAATCCAGCAACCAATGAAATCTATGACATCCAGTGTCAAAGCAGTGGAGTGGGTGGAGGTGAAATTTGGTGTCATGGCATCTGGGCAGTCCCAGTGGAGATCTCACTCTGGACTTGATGCTGCTAACCTGTGCCTTTAAAAATCCTTCACTAATAAATGTTAAAATTTAATCACTAGTAATTATGTCATCAGCTCCATCTATTGGAAATAGTTGAGACTTAGGATGCTGAAGATTTTTAAGCAATTTGTCCTTCTGCACCAGAAAGTACATGCAAGAAATACCTCCTATTGTCTTAAAGATCTTTATATTCTCTTAGCGTTTCTTCTCCATCTCTGCACAAAAATCCTATATTTAATAGACATTACATGAATTTATACACACAGAGAATAGTAGAGGAAGAAAACTGTATTCCTGTTTAAAAGGTCTAAAGATACATAAGTTGGAAGTAAATCCTAAAATAAGTCTTTGATATGGATGGAAATTTCATGAATGAGTTTCTTTTCCTTTTTCCATCTTCTTAATGAAGAACACAAGTAAAATTGCAGATTCAAACACTTGAGTACTGAAGCAGGCAGGGGGTTGATTAGAGTTCTCTAATTATAACTAATGACAGAAATAACATGGCTCCTGTTTTGCCTGGATGACATAGGAATTGAGCCACTCATACAAATACAGCATGTCTCCCCTTATTTTCTTATGGCAGATGGTACAAAACTGACTCAATAAACCACACTGCTGTTTGAGGTTCTCAAGAACAGGACCCTCAGTCTGCTCCCAGCTCTGTTCACTGGGTTCCTGGTGAATGTAAAATGGCACTGACAGGAATGGAGCGGCAGGTCCTGGAGATCACAGCTCTTCTGCTGTACTTGCTCTCATTTTGGCTGCAGCCAGTTATGGGGCCGAGACCGACATCTTGCTCAGGGCTCCAGTTACTCTGACTTGGGCACTGTGGCTCTGTATGTCGTGCTGTTAGCAGTGAAATTCCTCTGACTGGATTGGGAATGATTCTGCTGTGATGCTATGCTGAGAATCCCAGTGTGTGTTTCAGTATTTACTCACACTCCAGTGTGTGTGAAATCTCTGAGGAAGGACAGGGCAGGAAAAATGGCTTTTTGCTTCAATATAGTCAGAATAAGATACTTAGGAATGCATTTATTGCCCTGCACCTGCCCCAATAAACTCCCACGAAGCTTTATTCAGTCAACAGAGCTGTCGGTTCGTCCAGTGCTGTGCTGCTGGGAGCAGGGAGCTGGGCACTGCCTGTGTTCCCCTCAGGCAGGGACTGTGTTCTGCTCAGGGACTCCTTGGGCCTGGGCATCAGCCCGACAGTTTCTAAATCAGGGCGTGCATCACTCATCCTGTTTAAAAACATATCTTCTAATCCTGTTTGTTTTGTCTACTAATGAGCAGATTCACTGAAACCGGCACCTCACGTCCTGAAGCAAAATTTCAGTGCTGAGTGGAACAGAAATGATAAATATTTTTGTTACGTATATTTCTCTGTCAATATTTATACAACCCAATTCCCTGGGTAGCTGTGGGTGAAATTACGGAGGAGAGAAAGAATCCTTGAGCTTCTACTGGACTCCAAGGGAACCAGCCCTTGTGCACTTGTATCAAAGGGAAGGGCAAGATGAAGCCAAACAGTGAGTGCAGGTGACCAGGAGCCGAGAGTGTGCAGGGCTTGGGATGCTCTGTCTGTGGCAGCTGTTCCTGCACTGTTGTCAAGCCCTGCCTGGTGTGCAGGGGCTGCTGGGGCAGAGCCCACCCTGGCTCTCAGCCCTGGCCCACCACCCTGCTTAGCCATGGCAGGGGCACCTGCCCGAGCTGGCCCTGGCATTGGGCAGTGGCAGTGGGAGGGCTGGGGTGCCTGCTGCTCTGTGTGCCCTTGGCTGCGCTGTCTGGGTGGGGGGCACCCCATGGGCAGCCCGTTGGGCTCAGCTGTCCCCACCAAGCAGTGCCTGGTGTTCTCCCCAGGTGATTCTGTGGCTACTGCCTCTGTGGGAACTGTTGAGGCCAGCAGGAGACATGGCATTCAGCTGCAGAGAGGGACAGAAGAGCTGCCCATTTATTCCAGCAAATGCTGTAGGAATGGTGAGATGGAATAACAGGACAGAAGCACAGAAACAATCTGGCATGCAGACCCCAATGACTCCTCTCTTTTTGAATTTTTTATTTCCCTGGGGAATCACGTTTATTAAAATGTTAAAATCTATTGTCTCACCCTTCCTTTAGGCTAATCCGAGAATTTGCTAGAAAAATCCCTTTTTGTAGAGCATACATTGTAAATCTGTTTTGTTTAAATAGGGTTCACAATAGAACTTTGTGAATGTCAATATTTAAGCTTAGCGTTTGTGGTTCTGTATGAATAATGTGGCTTCTCTCAAAGTGAGAGTAGTACATACACACATGCTGTGTGCTTCCTTAAGGCTCGGGAGAAAATGATTATGTGCCGTATATGTGGTTAAGTGTAACTGAGGAAGTGTGGCCTGATAGCTGGCTGAAAGTGACATCCTCTAATAAACTGCAGTTCCCTGAGTGGTCTCCTTTACTATGAGAGATAGTAGATTTAATACCTGAAAGCAAATAGTGAGGCAGTCCAGGTAAAGGAGATACTGACAATGGAAAGAGCAACTGAATTTTAGAAGAGTCTGATTCTTGCAAGAAGCTTAGAACATGAACCATGCCTTTAATTTAGTTCTTCAGTCTCTTTCACATTAAGAAAATACAGAATCAGCTCACTCAGTATAGTCAAAGCATTTGAGCTCCATACCCTTCCTGGGTCCCCTGCTTATGCTGTAAATCCATGTGATTTAGATAATAAGGGCTGTGAAATGACTCTTTTATTCAGTGAAACAGTTGTTTTTTTAAAGGCTCCTGATTAGACTATCAAGATGGGATAAATTGCATTTCTGCCTCAGTGGTCAGAGGAATTTCAGAGGCATGCATCTTCATTAAAAATTATGTATTTATTACCTTTCTATCAAAGAGATATATTTATTTGCAATTTATAGTTATAATTTTTATTTACTTCTATTATCTTTGTAACTTTTTAATAATAAACCAATCTATCAAGTAATCTAGTGTGTTTTTTATATTGCAGTATAAAATATCACATCAATGACTCTGGGGATGTGACACATTTCACTCCTGATGCAACCCCTACAATTTAAATAAATGATGCATTGGATAAATGTGGTCCAAAATATTTCTGTTTGCTGCCAATGAAACGATGCATATCTCCAGTGCTTTCACCCTCAGCATTTTCTTCCATTTCTATATTATGATTTCAGGGCTCCTGTCTGCAAAAAATAGAATATTTCCATAATAGGGGAACTTTGTACGTAGAGATAAGGCAGGCAGAAAACCTCTGCTAAACACTGAAGAGATCCCAACCGTGCTCACAGGCCCCATAAATAGGGACCTTGAGTGTTTTGCACAGGTGTGATTTGGCCAGCACTGGTATTGCAATGCCAGCTGGTGGAAAGTATCACCCGGGGCAAGGGACCCTCCTGTTCATCCACTCCTTATATTCTTTCCTGGAGTGTGGTCTTGAAGTCAGTAGTTTCCAGTGGTCGGGAGAGCAGAAGGTGAGTGCAGAAGCCTGGGAGCAGCATGCAGGAGCCGTGGGATGATGCGTAGCAGGTTCCCTTCCCCTGGGAGTGTGTATGCGTGTGCTTAGGGGGACAGGCTGCACACAAATGGCCTGGCCACAATGGCTCATGTACAGGGCTAATCTGAGCTGAAATAATTTTGAGAAAGGATGGTAGTACAAGGGGCTTTAGTGAGATGGTGCCAAGTATCCACTGCAGTCACTCAGGGATGGATTTCAAAGTGAAGAGAAATCAAAATTTTTTTGGGAGGGAAATTCCTTTCTTCCATTTTTTTCTCCATTGAAGTGCAAATTTGCACAGGGACAGTCACTTAAAATTACGTTCTGGGGATGTTACCACTGAGTGGAAAACAATTTCTCAAATGATTGAAAGATGCAATGCCTTCTCCCTGCATATTTCAAAGAGAACTGCAAAACTATTGAAGAAAAATGTTCAAAAACAATGAAACATTGTCACTTTTGTCATTTCCCCCTCCTCGGGGACTGCAAACAGCATCTGGGTAGCTATGGGTCCCTGCCCTGGCACAAAGCTGCCAGCTCTTCCCAGGAGCATAGCCTTGAGCAGCACAGTTACAGAATTGCCCAAAACCAGATGGTGACATTGGAGCCGAAATTACTCACAACTGAAATGCTTTAGTCCTAAATTCCTCCCTGATGTTGCTCCATCAAAGCCAATTATGTTGGCCTCCTCAGCCAGCATCCTTCTGAACTTTGCCAAACCTCTTTGGCTTGTTCCTGTTGCTTGCAAATGGTTTTAGAACAAGTCCTCTTCCCATCCCACAGTTAAAGAGCATGGTCAGTGGGCAAAGGTGTGTTACTGGGGAAAGAGCTGTCCCCTGCCTATGGATTTGCACTTGACCTGAAGAGATTGTGTATGATGTATGAACAGTGGGTCTAATAAAGCTGGAAGGTTTTTAGAATTTGTTATTTATTGCTTGCATCAAATTCTGTCAGCTGTTATAAATGCTCTCTTCTCCAGAGAATGTAAAAGAATACAATGTAAAGACTAAAAATCTCACTCACTGGAGTCCACAAACACTTGGCAGCTAAGCTGCTGCTCAGTTTAAGAAGCACCATGTTGGCTCAGCAGACAAAAGCTTGACAAGGTCCCTTCTTTCCTGGTCATTAGTTCAGATCCAGAGCAGATTGATAACCTCCAGTTGCTCTCCCTGGGGGCATGTGATGGAGCTGCCCAATGTAAGCCAAGGGTTGTTGGAGAATGAGTAGTCCTCCCTCCTCCAGCCTCCCCTGCTGCTACGCTGGTCTTCAGCCACAAAGGTGAGGTCGTGGGTTGGAAAGCAAGTGGGCTGGGAAAAATGTGGGGAGGGCGAGACATGTCAGAGTAGGGCTGGAAACTCTCCCCACCAGTGTCACATTTTGAGTTTACTATTTCCTTGTAGATGCTTTGATACAGTTTCCCATGGACAGTGTGCTGTGCAGTGTTACAGGCAGAGGCAGGAGCACAAAAACTGTTTCCCCCCTTTCTTGCTTCCCACCCAGAAGTAACTTGAGTGAATTTCCTGGAATTACTCCAGTTAAAAAATGGAGAAATGGGAGAGTCCTTGCTTAAAACAGTTCTTCAGAAATGATGTTTCCTGTGGCTTATGTCACCTCACAGTGCCACACGGATCATGGCACAATGCTGTAGTACTTCATTGGTTGGGAATGTTTCCAACACTGCAGTGCTAAAGTCACAGTGAAGGGGAAGAGAACACAAATGTCTGGACTCTCAGTTTGTCTTTGGCCAGGCATGTATGGAATGGGAGTGTTTGTCTTTGAGCTGAATGCTCCTCTCCACAGGCTTCAGTTTGATTGCATTTATGATTTAAGGGACTGCAGTTCCATGCCAGGCATTTCAGGTGCTTTTTCCCTGTATTCCAAGAAGGAATATAAATCCACATCATCGGTGACAAAATAAATAGTGAACCAAAATGTTGTGTCAAGGAGTCATCCTTCCCTTGGGAGAGCCAGGGCTCATGGTGGGGGGTCAGGTCTCTGCTGACCATGGAACTCCTCATACTGATCTGTAATGCAATGCTGCATTTCCCTTGTGGAGGGGGGAATGCCGCTACATCTGGTAATGATGTTATTCTTATTGCATTCGTGTGTTGCACTGCTGTATGGACCTTGGAAACATACAGCCAGCCATCTGATCCAGCTTTTTCTTGACTCTACACATTCACTTACTCATCAGCTCTGAGGCATATTGACTTAATTCCCTCTGTTTTCTAATGCTGTGTGTGGTTTAATCACATCCCCAGGAAGAGGTGTAATTATTAAACCACAGGAAAGTTAATGACTGGTATTTGCTCTTCAGCATAACCCATTTTGGTGTCTGGGGTTTGGCATGTCATCCAATGGGAAAACCAGCTCCAAGACATAATCCTCAAAGCACACATGATTTTCCACTGATTTATGCATTTTTTTCCCCCCACATATCAGTTTTAACAATAGCTTTGCTGGTTATTTTAGAAAACTGTGTTTTCTTGATAAAACTGACTGTGCTGAAAATTCTTCCTTGAAATTATACCGTGTTTTATTTGGGGGATGGATATTATACCATATGCAAGCTATATTTTACATAAAATTTGCATACATGTGAAATGTTGCCTGCAATACTTGTCCTTACACAAATGCATAATTCAGGGGGTTTTGTTAAATCAAGAGCTCCTAATGTACTTCACTTATTATGTATAAAATCCCTAGGAAACTGGCTAACAATTGCTCAACATTTTCTTTACTGAAGAGATTTCCTGGCAGTCTCTCCATAGCAGTTGTATATTAGTAGCTCTTTGTATGTCTTATGAATTCTGTTTAACTAATGGTCCACTAAACTATAGCAAATTTTATATTGGTCAGAACGAAGGGACTAGAACCCATCAGAAAACGGCATTCCATCAAATCCCATTTGATTGGGACTTTATTTAGGAAATTATGATCTGAAGTCAAATTTCTGCTTTTTTTTTGTCTATGAGGTTCATTAAAAGATGATAATAATAATAAAAAAAGCTTAGAAACAGGGTTGGTTTAATCATCTTTGTTAGTCTCCAGACAAAGTTTGCAAACCAAACAAGAAATTTGTCAGCCATGGGCAGTTGAGGTGTCCCCATTCTCAGAGGAATTTAAAAACCATGTGGATGTGGCACTTGGGGACATGAGTTAGTGGCCTTGGCAGTGCTGGGAAATGCTTGGACTCAGTGGTTTTGGAGGGCTTTTCCAGCCCAAATGATTCTGTGATTACTGGCAGAGCTGCTGCATGCATCCCTTGCTGTTTGCACACGCCTGCCCCAGCCTTTGCTCTGTTACCCACACATCCCTAAGCCAGACACCAGAGAGACTTTATTATCCACTTTATTGGGGAATAGTTAGAGTCTGGTCTATGGGTGAAGGAGACTGGTGCAGGGATTATGCTTTATTTATTATGTTTGAAGTCCTAAGGTGGAGTGGGAAGGGCATACCAGTGATAGTTCAGGAAATAATTGTGTGATATTAGGGAAAACACCCATGGTATAAGGTACTACTTTGTGTGAGCAAAGGGATCAGAACTGCAATGAGTAAACTTGAAATAACCATGTCTGTTTAAATTAACTGGTTAATAGCTCTGGAAATGGAGGGCTAACAGTATTTTCTGGAGTGGATATGACCATGGTTTGCTTTCACAGAAATGAATAAACCAGACCTGAATATTACTCATTTGCACTTTGATGGTTTTGCTTCCGGCGAATTTGTGAGACTTCTAGTCTTACCGTGCAGGAAATTTACTTTTCCCCCTTTTCAGATGTTTAGTCTGAGCTTTATTTGGGGCCGCTCTTAAAAACTGCAAAAAACCATAAAGGGTTGGTACTGGTTTCATGCACAAACTCAACACTAGTGGTGTTTTGCTACATTCGCTTTAAAGACTGTTTCTGATTTTATATATTCCAGTTCAAGAATGTCAGGATTTCTAATTTAAACTGTCCTTGAGGTCAAAAACAGACTTCAAGCTTTTGTTTAGGAATTTATGGTCATTTGCACATCGAAGTGGATATAAAGACGTTCCACAGCACAGCAGACAACTCTGCCTGGGTCTAAGGATTGTACGTGGTCTGGACTTGGAGAATCAAGCTTTGGGATAGAAATCCATCCTCCCTCGTCCCAAATGCCTCGGCCACCTCCTCAACCTGGCAGCTTAGTGAAGACAGGAAAAGTGTCCCCGTCACCAACAAAATTTCCCTACTCTGTGGGTACAGGTGAGTTGCACCAGTGAAGGTGACACTCGAAGAAGGTGCTTTCTGCACGTCCCCTTTGGCACTGGAGGGCTGAAAGGGGTGGCACGTGGGGAAGCTGGCTGCCTGCTGCTATAACTGTGTGGCTATGCAGAATCTTAACTGGAGAAAATCAGATGATTTCTCAATGAAAATGTCCATGGCATGGCAATTGTTTTCACGTTTCAAGAAAGATGAAATCTAGGAAAGTGCTTTTGTTTTTGTGCAAGTGGGGATCAAAAAGAAGAATGTCACTAGGGAGAAGGGAGGCAGTTGTTCACTTAGAAAGTTTGAAATTTGCTTTTGAAGCAAGAGAACATATTGCTATTTTTTTCCCCCCCACTCTATAAATAACTCTTGGCAGGCAGAAACAACCTTGATTGCATGAGATGAAGTAGAGCAACCAGCAGGCTCTACAGCAGAATAAATGGCACAGTGCCAAGAGCTTCATCAAATGAATAATAGCTTCCACTTGACAATCAGTAAAGTGCCTCTTCTCCTGTGGATTTAGTTTTTAATGATGATTAGAGAGGATGGGCCCCTAAAATTTCTCTGGTAGAAATGACCTCCTATTAATTTCTGTTACTTGAAATGCTGAATTCAAAGCTATTTTACAGCTGCAAAACCAAAGGCACTGACATAAAGGAACTATTATCTTTGTAATTGTAGCAACAAGTACTAAATTTGTCATTGATTAAGAGAGACTTTTAAACTTTATGCTTCTTCTGTTGTGGATGTCCCTTACATAATATTCTGGGCTACCCAGATTGCTGTCCTTTGGAAGTAAAATGTTTGCTAAAGCGTGAAAGCGTATCTTGTGGATCAGGAAGCCTTTCTATAGTACTGCCTTTGTTTAATTTAATTCCTCCACATGTTTTTTTCTAACATTTGGTACTGATGGTTGTGGGAAGCCAAGGTCACGTTTCAGTACGTGGAGCGTGGGAGAGCCCTTCCCAGGTGAGTGGTCAGGGTGGGAGGAGTGCTTTGGCAGTGGGTTTCCGCACAATGAGAACAAATAAGTAAATCCCAGTTGCCACTTTCCCCGTGAACAGAGAGATTTTCCCTGCTCTGCTGAGTAAAGAAACCTAGGGATTTTAAAGCAGAAGGAGTTAATTGCCTTGAAAACCGGACCTGCCACATATATCCCATGCAACCTTAATTTTTGTTTTATTTTGTTTAAAATAAAATTGTAGAAAGAGACTTTGGAAAATGCTGTTAGACCCTCCATGGTGTTGTTTTAGTGGGAGTTACAAGAAAGTCTGATTAGGAGTTAGTCCTTGATTAAAATGTAGAAACAAATTGTAGTTTAGTCTAGGCTTCTGTCCTTGGGTTGCTGCTACTGCTAGTGGTTCAGGACAATATGCACCACACAGTGTTTAATAACTTGCTGTAATTTTACAGAGCTATAAATTACTTTGTATGATCAGCTCCGTGATGAATGTCCCAGAGGTGCCTATCTCCCTGCTAGTGAGCCCAGAAGGACAGCAAAAGGCTGTGCTGATGGGGCAGGCTAACAGGGGCTGGGTGCCCACCACCTTCATCCCGGGGAGCGCTGTGATGGCAAGGAGTCTCTTTCCAGCCCTGCTGCCGGCTCTCAGTGGCCACGGCCGCTGCAGGGGTCACGCCAGGACAGAGAGGCTTCCTGGGAAGCCTGGCTGGCCCTCCATGCTCCCGGTGGGAAGGAGAGAAATGATAGAGGAAAGCAAGAAAGGAGACAGTATTCATTAATGATGGTTGGCATGAGGTGGTTACTAAGTGAACAAAATGAGTGCTTGGGGCAAGTAAAATACGCTCCTAAATGAATTTTAGAGCCAAAGGTAGTTTCAGAAGGCTGCCCCGGTGCGCCACGCTGTGATGGAGCATTAGCAGAGGGTGAGTAAGGAGCGTTGTAATGAGAAATGTTTGTCAGAGCAGACAAGTTTGTCGGACTTTTTACTCACGGGGCTGTAGCTGCCTCAGTGTGTTGGACTTGACTCCTTGCAACGTGAGCTCTCTGTGTCGGTCTGAATCATGCTGATAGGAAGCTCTGACGTCTATGGATAGTACTTAGAGGAATGCTGCAGGGAAAAATAGTGAGAAAAGACTTAAGACCCCTATCCATATTACTGGATGTACCATTAAGACGTGAGGAAGGACTGAAAATACAAAAATTAAGGGAGTCAGTTGTAACTGCTTGCTTAGAATATTTTAAAATATTTTGTTCTGAATTTCATTTTTTTTGTTTCATATTATATTTTTGAAATTTATGAAAAAGTGATCAGTTTTTCATAGTAAATAACTGACTTTGAATAAAAACTCGGAACTTTTAATTTAGACTTTTAAAACTGGATTTTGGATTGGATATTGAAACTGTCAGTTTCTCATAACTGACCTTTTTGCCTACATACAAAATTACTGTTGATGAATCAGCACATTTTTAAATATAAACGTTTCTCTAAAAACATTTGGCAGGCAATGTAAGTATAGAGAGCATGTGCGCAGGGATAGAAATTTATTTCTGGACTTGGTATGCGTACTGTGGGAGTTGGGATTTTCTTCAGTTTCGCCATGAGTGAAAATTATTTTGCAAATCTTTTCTGTAGATACTTCTTTTGGCTGCCTTAGTGTGTTGCATTATATTGTGTTTTTTTGCCATGTCAACAAAAACTGAAATGAGCATTTTGGAGTGAGAATTTTGTGTGTGCAGGTTCAGATGCTGGGTGCTGTGACCCTGGCCTAGTGCTGGCACTAAAGGTGCTCTGCCATGTCTGTGCTCCCGGCTGGTGTGGAATGGCACAGCGTGTTGGGGGAACGCTGACGTGAGAGCGCAGCCAGAGGAGGGTGAAGTGCTGGTGCCCCTGCAAGGGGAGTCTGTGGGGGATTCTGGCCCTTGCTTGTTTTTCTACTTTAGCTACTGGGATCTGCACTAAACACTTGCACAATCCTATTTTATGGTTATTGGCAGAAGTTGGCTTTCATTTAGCAAGGAGTGCACTATCACTTAATCTAGAGTTCTCACGAATGATGTGTGATCAGCTAATAGTGTTTAAACTGCATTTCTCTGCCATCAAATATGTACTTCAGGGAATTTTCACTGAAACTATTGGAGCTCTTTTCAAGGTTTGGAGAATACAATGGAATATCCAATGCTAACAACAGTGAATTGCTTTTGTGAGATGCCACAACACTTCAAAAATCATCTCCTGCTTTAAATTCAGGGGACTGTGGGACTCCTTTGGACATTGCTGTTAGTAAGCACTTCTATGACAGTGAACTGTGTGTGACCAAGGTAACACCAGGCACCACTGAGCCAGGAATGTAATCCTGGCTTGTGGTTTACAGACTGGGGAGGCAGAGGGGTGTCCAGAATACTGTGGGGATTCATTTTCTCCCCTGGCAGAGGCTGTGCACCATACCCTGTAGATCTTCAAAGTTCATACTCAAACTAGATGGTAGTAAGAAGGTAGCTTTTGCAGAATCCCTCCTGCTGACAAGTGGCCTTTACACAGTCACCCATCTTAAAGAAAATCCAGCATCTTATTGAGCAACTGACGACCCATTTGTCCTTTCTTTTTGCACCTTTCTTCATCACAGAAGAACATCCCAGTGTTTACTCTGGAGTTTCAGTGTAAGTGCTGGCACTATTGAGACACTCTTTGTAACAAGGCTATGGCAGCCTAATATTTTGTGTTTTAATGTAAATTTAAACATATCTGGGCTACCTTGGAGGCACCAGAATTGTCTATGGAGCTCTAAGTTGTTGTACATCTGTGAAAGCAAAGTAAGGTACTGGGTAACACCTTACCAGGATGCTGCTGGGACATTGAGTCAAATACAACTCACGTATGTTAAAAGTTTGAGTGTATTGTTTCGAGTTAATTAGTATAGCTTTAACTCAAGACAAAAACAAATGTTGTAACCAGGTGATTATGGCTTTGAACCACACAAGAATTTCCCTTGTGGGTTTTTTTTTTAATCGTTAATTCAATTGAATAACATAATCAAAATACTTCATAGGAATGGTAAGCCTTAAAGTGTTTTACTCCAGTAGTGTGGCTTGGTCATTTTGTGGCAGCCTGTAACTTAGAAAGTGGTAAAAATAGTTTATTGCAGGTATTAGCAATAAAAATGAGCTTTAGAAACAGACCCCTTGAGTAATTCTTGTGATTTTGTCTTGTAGAAACTAATTGGACTCCTTCGGAAAGCTTTGCCACAGAGATGTATTTTGTAGGTAATCAAGTTTTAGAGAGAATTAATAATTTTTCATAAGAAATCTAACTCTTCTGTATATCTTCGTATTTTTATAATCATTAAGAATAACTATAATTATTTTTTCTGGAATATTCTTCCCCCTTTCTGTCTCCATTTTCTAACTACATAAAAGAAAAAACCCCAAAACACCCCAAAACCAATTGGCCAAGTGTTTCAGGGACTTGTTAAGCCCTGAAGCCTTCTGAAATCTGAACATGAAAGACAAAGGAACTAAGACTGAAGCTTCCCACCAATGATCCTCTGACAGCGGCCTCAGCTGGGAACAGGGATACTCACAAGTCTTGTACTGCTGTAAGCTGTGAGCTGTTACCTGTGCTGCAAAACAGAGTAACAGTCCTGAGGTTCATTCTTTTCTTAGCTACAGCTGATTTTCCCATCATGGAATAGATTCTTCTCACAGAGATGGTCATGGTCCTCTTTTATCACCTGGAGATCAGACCACAGAAATTTCAGAAAATCTGGGTGGAAGTGGAATCAAATCTACTTCTTTATTATTTTGGATTTAGTGTATTTTGTACAGGTTTTATAGGTCTGAGCTATATTTAGCAACCAAAGTGAGAGTCTTTCCTCTCAGGGAATGAAACACGTGTTAACAAATCACAAGAAAATGCTTCAGCAGAGCCTCTGAGGCTCTGAAAGATTGCTTGATAAATTCTGATGCCTAACACTTTTTTATTCTTAATAAGCAGACTTTTACCTTTGCAATAGGCACAAGACCTTGAAATGAATAGAAATTCCACCAAGTAAAAACTGACTTTTGGGCAGCTCTTGAGGGGAGAGAGGTGGACTCTAGTGTGCCTACAATCCAGAGTGCCCCCTTTTGCCCGGGAGTTAGCCAGCAGTCTTAACAGAAAAGAAAGCCAAATCATTTATGCAACAGCTTTGGCATAACGCCTCCACATCACTGTGCCAGAAGCATTTCTGATGCAAACTAGAACCCTGGAGCACTGCCTTTGTGTATGAGGTGGATGTGCCCTAAATTCAGTGTCTGCTCCCTGTGAGTGGCTGGAGGTGAATCCTGCCCCCACTTCTGCACAGGTGAACAAGATTTGGCTCCATTGACTAAATGACAGCAAAGTCTTGGTTCACTTCAATAAGCTTTTACTGGTGATGTAAAATCTTCTTTTACAAGATTGACTATGAATCTTGGCTTCTCCAATGTGGTGTTCCTGAAAAAGTGCCTAAAAACCCTCTTAGACCCCATTGAAGATGGAGTTTAATCCTTTCTGTTCCCAAGTGATTATTTCTTCCTAGAGGAAAATTGGCTGAAATGTTCTAATAGTTTCCTGAAGTCAGTATGAATTTGGCTTGAGTTGGTAAACTGCAGAGCTGTAGTATCTAAGAACTGGGATGGAACAATAACTATTCCAATACTCCCAAGGAGCATGGGTAAAAAATGAACATGTTCAGGGCTCTGCTTTGTTAATATGTGAGTAGTAATAAATGTGCATTGTGAAATTTAAGACCAGAACTTGTTGCCCTTGCTCTTGCTGTGGTAATCAAAATTATTATATTTTCCCAGTATCACCGTACTGATCACCCAAAATGCAGAAACAGAACATGATGCAGTTCAGTGACTCACACCAAAGAAAACAATGCTTAATTATCTTCAATAAAAGCTGCATTTTTCAAGAAACTTGAGTCCCAGAACAGCCATGTTGAGGCAATCTGGTATTTATCAGTGAACACAGCCCCTTCATGGGACGTGTAAGTGCTTGCTAGAACATATGGGGAAGAACTGATTGATCCCTGAGTGTCCACAGCAGTGTGTGGGTTTGTCTCTGGAGGGTGCTCAGCTGTGGCCCACCCCAGTGCTGTAGGTCCCTGGCTTATTCCCTGTCTTCGCCCATGTTTCATTATGCGTGTCAGTGAGAGGACAGGAATGAACTGTTAGAAACCCTTACTCGCCCCAAAAAGCAGCAACCACTTGAAGACCAAATTTAGGCTAATTATTTGATAAGCAATTAGATGGCAGAGGTACATTTTAGGAAAAAATGCGTATCCAGGACCAGCAGGGCTGTAGCAGGCAGAATTCTGCTGGTTGTGTCTGTGACGTGCAAGCACCTCTGTGAAAGGCTGACTATTGCTGTAGCCAGTTCTATGCCTGCTCAGACCTCTCTGAGAACCTGCTGCTCAGTCACACCTTTTTTTGGTAGCAGCAATACTTTACCTCTTTCTGCTACCGACGAAGTTGATTTCCTTCCCACTAGACACTGCCAGCCCCTCTTGCTCCTGGAGCTGCTTTTTGCCCCTCCCTGTGTGGCACCATCGTGACAGTCTGCGATGGGCTGCCTGAGTGAAAAATATAGTAAAAACATAGTTTTTCCAAATAACAGAGAAGAAACTCCAATCACAGAATTATAGAATTGTTAAGGCTGGAAAAAACCACTAAGATCACCAAGTCCAACCATCAACCCAGCATCAACCCCATGTCCACCACCAACCCATGTCCTTAAGTACCACAGCCACATGCTTTTTGAACACTTCCAAGAATGGCAACTCCCCCACTGCCCTGGAGAGCTGTGCCAGGGCTTTACAACCCTTTCCATGAAGAATTTTTTCCAAATATCTAATCTAAACCTCCCATGGTGCAACTTGAGGCCATCTCCTCTCATCCTGTCAATGGTTCTTGCAGGTTAGGTTCACTGGGAATAATACGGTCCCAGTCTTCAAGCAGTATGTGGTCCTTGTCCCTTGAGCATTTTTGAGCTCCAGGTTTCCTGGGCTGATGTAGTTTGTGATAAAACCGCAGTGAAGCACCAAAGTGACACCTGTGGTGCTGCTTGTGAAGGACCGTGAGGTGGGTTTTAGTCCCGCGTTGTTCTGGCAGTGACACATAACCCTGCTAGCCCAGAGGGTGGCCAGGTGCTGGGGTGAGAGCAGACAGCTTGGAGCAAGGGAGGGACGAGCAAAACCGCAGCACCGTTTCCCAAACCACTGAAATCATTCTCCTTGCTTTGGCACTGATTCCTAGGCTTCTCTCTTTGCTTCCATGGGACTTCAGTATGTGTTTAAAGTTAAGCACATGTTTAATTCCTCTCTTGGATTAGGAACCACTGAAAACAGATAAAGTGTCTTGTATAAGAGTGTGCAAGCCAAAAGGATGGTTGGCTTGGCAACAGCTGAGAAATTTCCCCTGTGCAAGAAGCTAGAGTACCCTGAGCAGAGGAATGCTTGTCCCCCCCTTGCTCGTCTATCTGATGACTGCTGGGAAGCCCAGCCAACATCTGGATCCTCCCAGCCGCTCAAAGGTGGTCAGCCCTTACTCAGAGCAGGGTGAATGGGTGCCTTCACTCAGGAATTTTTTGTGTGATTGTTCCTGCCTTTCAGGTTAAATGCATGTGTTTGATCATGGCTTTGTCTCCAGCCACAGACATATCCAGTGCAGCCTGCACAGGTTCTCAAGAAGATCCCTGTAAACTGACACGTTTGCATGATTTTTGAACATATTGTCATGGGTACTTTGATCTTTGCCCAACAACATGCACAGAATCATGGAATATCCTGAGCTGAACCAGACCCATGAGAACCCTTGAGTCCAACTTCTGACTCCACACAGAGCAACTGGAAAGTTAAACCGTATATCCAAGAGCTTTGTCCAAAGAGTTCTTAAGCACTGGCAGGCTTGGGGCTAATTAATGAAGATGGTATTTTTTGTTACTGTAAGTAGCAAGTATGCAACGTTCCATGTTGGTACATAGGCAACTATATTATGGGTAAGGTTCCAGCATTCAGGACTGTATATAGCCTAATTCCCGGTTTCTAGAACCTTTAGAAATAATTAGTAATGATGAAGATGACTCTTTTATTCAGCTGTTAACTTTCAACACTGAAGAGCAAATAGGGCCTTGACAGTCAAAAATGCTGAATAAGTTGAATTTTACAGGAGATGCCATGATGAGCAATGCTACTGTGACCTTGCTGTTTATTGGGCTGGGTTTGTAATACCACAGTGTTTTGAAAGAATCATTTCCATATGAGCATTGGTGTGAGATTTTCCTTTCTGAACATACCTTCCTCAGCTTGTCATGATTTTCACTGCCATGGAGCTGTGAGCAGGAACCTATCTGTTTCCAATTGGTTGCCAGAACACTCACATACTTAGACTGTTCAGTTAAAACTGATTTATATTGTGGATATGAAGTTGCAGTTACAAGCTTTTGTTGAATAATCATCATTGGTAAAGAAAAAGCTAAGACATGCTGCAGAGAGATGAAATACCTCTGAACCCATGGGCTTTCATTTGAGTGGTGAAATAGAGAGCCATCTGCTATCATCCCAAGGGTTGAGAAGGGTCTAGAATGCTCCGTCATCAGTCTGCTAGGAGATCTCTTTTTGATACTGAGTGTTATGGTGCATGTGGTAATGGATGTTAGAAGGAAAATCCCGAATAAGGTCAAACCTCCCTTTGCTTTTCTTGCCATAGTCCTGCATCAGAGGGAGCTCTGCTCACTAACAATGATACCATGCTGGGCAAGAGGGCAGTCTATGCTGAGCCATGTGTGGTTACAGCTAGAAAGTGACTCTAAACACTCCATGCCTCTGCTGCTCTTTTGGTTCTTGCTGCATGGCACATGCCTTTGGGCACAGATTGGGTGTGGAGGGCGCACTTGTTTGGTAAAGAAGCCAAAGACTCTGGACATGAAAATTCAGTCTCCTGCTGAATGCTCCTCCTGTGGCATGACATCTGTGTGCCCTTGGGTAAATTGCTCAGTCACTAGGTATACCTCCACTCATTTTCTGCAAAGTGGTGCACAACCGCATTTCTTAGGGGTTTTACAAAGGAAAATATACCATAGGCAGGGAGTTGTGCAACCTCTGCCTCAGCCTTGCAACGACACCAGTCCTCCCTGGGTTCCTTGAGTGTTTTGCTTCTGCCAGTTGTGGTGAGAGTCCATGGTCCCCCCGCACAGAGCAAAGGTTTAGGTTAACAACCGTGTATTCCTTACACTCACATTCACCTGTCAGCTTTGCTCAGTTTCCCAGTGTGACTAAGTCATCCAGGAATGAGTTGAAAGGGTTGGATTTGTAATTAAAACAGGAACACATGGCTTAGTTTCCTTTTACCTGTTGCAGAATGTGGAGTGTGAGGCACGTAAGACATGAGCTGGATGTAAACTTCCAAGAGGAACTGAGTAATCATCTTGGCGATACTGCCTGGGGCTCACTGGCTGCGTTTGATGCAGCTATAGGGTTACCAGAAGGTTGCTCACATCCCTGTGACTGTTGGAATCCTGGGATTTTGATGACATTTCCTTTCATTGTCTATATCTCTTCTATTCATTTGTAAGAGGGCGTAAGTTTTTAATTAGGTTAAAGGAGTCCTAGTCATGTTTTTCCCTCAGATTCTTTCTCAAGGAATCAAAACTGAAAAGAACAGAGTCTTGACAGAATTTTGGCTCTGGTCTTCGGCTGGTATTGAGTAAAAATGTGGTGTGAAAATTGTAAGCTTAGACTGTTTCCATCTGCATAATAATGGATTGCAGTATTTGGTTTGAGTATCAGCTGCCTTTGCAGCTCAAACCCAGTCTTTGCGTGTCTGCCTGGGGGTTTCTCTGGGGTTGGTTCTGAATACAGATGCACAGGTTTGTGTCCAGAGGCTCCAAGCTGGCACCCACAGGGCTCCATCACACTGCTGGCACCAGGGACCCACAGCACAGGCTGAGCCACCCTCAAACAAGACTGTAACTTGGGCAGGCTTTGTAAGAGCTCAGCCTGCCTCAAAGACCCCCTTGAAAAGTTTCAGTGGCTGATGCTTGCAGGGCAGCTGCCTGAGGCTCTCCTCTGGATGTTCCTTCACAGACCATTGGGCAGTGCAAGAGAAATGTGTGAGGCAAAGTTGTTTGGTACTGTGAGTTATCAGCAGGTGCTTTACCTGCTGCTTTGGGCATATTACAGTCACTCTCTGAGGCTAAAGCTCATGTTAAAAGGGCAACTGTCGTTTGCTTGCAGAAAGAGAGGCAAAATGGGGCATATATTTAAGTCACACAAAGAATCTACTGGAAAGCAGAAGACAGAGATCAATTCTCTAAAGTCGGGGGCCTCAACAACAATTACAAACCTGTTTTACTCTTGTTTACTTGCACTGTCATCAGGAGCTTATTTTGTTAAATCCCTAGAGGTCTCAGTGCTCATTGCCTGCCACACTTGCCATGATAAAATTGCTCATGTTAGTATGTATGTTTATTTATATACCCAGGAAACTCTTCTTGCAGTTTACTTTTGCTTGCTCCAATTGTGCATTCTCCATCAAATTACTAAATCTTGGTATCCCACTGGAAACTACCATATCTCCTCAATTTGCTCAAAGACTGACCTAAGCAGGAGTGTTTTGATGTCGATGCCAGACTCTGACTCATGGAAGCATATCTTTCTCTGGATTTAAGACTGTGACCCGGTAACTTGGACAGATGTGTCGTGTTTGAGTGTTGATTGTTTGTGGCACATGTATTTAAGCTCCTAATGCAGCAGAAGAATTCAGAGCCATCCTTGTTACTGTCAGACAAAAGATCACTAAGGTTTGGAAAAGAAAGAAATATTTGTTTGTGAAATTTCATCCCTTGGTTTTGCCCTTAATCCTTTTTCTGACCTAGGTCCAGGGTTGGTACCAGCTGGTGCCAGGAGATCCTATGTCCCCAGCTCTCCTCTCCAGCTGTGCTGCAGTGGTAAGTTCTCCAGCCATGTTGCAGCTGGAGAAGGATGTGAAGCTCCCTGGGACACCCTGGGCTCTCACTGGATGGCACCATTGTCACCTTGTCTGGGGTAGCAGAAAGGGGACAGAAGGGCTTGTGCTCTGAAATGGATAGAACTGAAATTATTTTGCTGAGCACTTTGCACCCAGCTCTAATTTTAATATTTTAAACTTGTATTAAAATGCAAACTGATGAACAATCTTCTGGAGTGCCTCATCCATAGCTGTGGACCTCTTTTCCACAGAGAGGTAGTGTTGTGCCTGTCACTTTAGATTTGAATTCTGGTCTTTTAAAATGCATTTTCCCAT
The DNA here is from genome assembly GCF_017639235.1 of Corvus kubaryi. Classification (NCBI taxonomy): domain Eukaryota; kingdom Metazoa; phylum Chordata; class Aves; order Passeriformes; family Corvidae; genus Corvus; species Corvus kubaryi. The sequence continues at coordinate 26,069,120 of NW_024581108.1, read as the reverse complement.
TTGATTTGTGTGCTACTTTAATTTTCTATTCTCTGCATACATAATAGTAATGATAATTCCAAACAATTATTATAATAACAGTATGAAGAGCTAATGGATATTATCAGCTGTAGTAAGAATCTAAGGCATGTCTGATAGGAAACTCACTGAAAATAACACAACTTTATGTGATAACCAAATAAAAAAAGGGGACTTGGGATTCAGCTGTATAAGTAGGAACCTGTGTTCAATTTCTTGTAATTTTTAATTTTCATACATCTCATTTTACATTTGCCTTGTCAAAAATTATTTCATAACTTTATTTTCAGCCTTGCTACTTCTTTTTTGCTATTTAACTCTGCAGGAGATCAGTTTTTCACTTGGGGGTTCCTCCAGGTCCCAGACTGTGCTGTCAGTGGAGGGAAGGGTCCCAGGAGGGGTTTGAGTCTGCCTGGGGACTGCTCAGTGTCTATTTTAAATTCACTTTAAGCTTCAAGGGCAGTGGAGTTTTTTTGTTTTATCATTGTTTTCTGCCCACCAGGGCTGAGCATCAGTTCACCAAGGCAGTTGTCCTGCCCATCCCTGTGTCTTGTGCTGCTGCTCCAAGCACAGGAGAAATGGTGTGGGTTTGGGAGTGATGCTTCCAGCCCCGGGGAGTTCTCAGCCTCTACCTCTCCCTCTCCCTTCTTGTTTTTTTAATGTGGAATTCCCAGAGTCACAGCACTGTGCTGCTGCCAGGGCCACTGATTTCCTTGACATAATATCTACCCAAGGTTAATAATATTGCACCTTTTTTGTGTTGAAAACTACTAAGAGCGTTCTCAGAGTGCACTGGGACTTGAGTATCTGAATTAGTGTCAACAGCCTTGGCTGTTTCACTTCCGTGGCATGAGCTGCCGTTACCAGAACCCAAATTACTCCCTCTGCCTCTACTTCTGCTCAGATCTCTCTTGTGCTGCCTTCCTTGAAAACCAATTTGCTTGTCTTTTCCATGTTTCCTTAGAGCATGTTTCTGAAGCTACCATGGACAAAACTGTGGACAAAATTGAGGGATGCTCACACAACTGCTTTAGTTATTAATTAAAGTCCAATAAGTCAGCTGCAGATAGTGAAGACAGAGAATTAGTCATCAAGCTGGTTTTCTTTCTTTCTAACCATTGATTTCTGTCAATATTAAGAACTTGTGTCTTGGCACTAAGATCCCTTTTCTATGCAGTGGTAGAGCTTCCTGGCATGTTTTGGGCATAGCCAGGGTGTTCGCTTTTCTTTAGCTCAGATTTGGAGATGTGTTTCATATCTCCATATGCCACTTTGATTGATTTAGTTTTATTGTTTGCCTCTTGATTTTAAAAAAAGTTTTCACCTTATCACTTTCTGACCACAGAAAATGTGTGTTAGAAATTGTGCACGACTGAAAGGTCAAGCTTAGTCCAAAGATTTCTTCTTGGAAAGCGGCTGAGGAGGCAGGGTTTACCACGTGCCCTGATCAGCCAACCTGGATCCTCATCAATCAGTGGTAGATGATAACTCCAGAGTCAGGGGGCTGAAACCTTCTGCTTCTTTCCCAGAATAGTTAAATTCAATGGCAATGAACAACTGGATAGTGTGGAACTCCCAGGATCTCTCAGTGCCTGCGCTACATAAGCCCCTAATTAGATTGAAATGGAGGGAGGGATGGAAGATGTGTGGGGAATCAGGCTGCCGTGAGTCTGCTATTGATAGACTTACTTGAAAGACCTGTGCTGTTTGGCATCAGTGAATTCTAACTTTAGCCAAGAGATTTATAGAGATATATAAGAACATGTATGGCACTTTAGGCTCTTTGAAATTTCTATCCTGAATTTTTCATTGATTCCAGTTCTAAAATAGTGCAAACCATTTCGGTAACCTTCTGAACACCCTTGATATGGAGTAGTTATACATCCTATCCCTAAACAACTGTGAATGAATACTGTTTTCTATTTGATTTTGCAGAGGTTGGAGAACTCCACAATGACAACCCTTGCAGACCCTTGAAAATTAGCAAAAGTGGGCAAAGATTGGTGTCTGCTTATGTTTTAACTTCCTGTGGACCAGTCAGTTTGTTGGGATCAGTAACTGCTGTTCATCTGATACCCTGAACTGTCTTGTTGAGTCACTTTTCCTCTCTGATTTTGAGTTGCTAGTTCTTTTATTAAGCTCAAGTTAACTCCAAATGGCATTGCATGCCACTACTTGTCATGTTAGAAGTTTGTTTAACTCCACACAAAAATATGTTGTGACAGATTGATCATCAAAGAGCTCATTGCTTTCACCTGTTCTGTGTCTTGACACTTTGCTGGCTATTTGGGGACCTGTTTTCCAACTGAGATTGCAGATGCTACCAGAAGAGTTTGGGGTACTTGAAGTGGAGCGCCAACAGCCTCATGCTTTTCCAGCTCTGGGCAGTGCCAAAGTCAAGCTTTCACATAAATGGGAAATGTGCTTGGTTTCACATATTATTTATTAGCTGTTTTCAGAGATTATTTATTGAAATTAGAAGTTATCAATACATTCAGTGGTACAAAACAGGGGACTAAGCTCTAGTCTTGCTTAAGATTAGTTGAAAACAGCTTGAGGACAAACCAAGAGATGACCACTACTCTGACTGTCTGATGGGCTGGAGGCAATGCTCTGGTTCATGTTGCAGGCAGGCCTTTAAATCCTACAACTTTACTCAACTTGTTTAAACCATGGAAATCTGATAAAAATCAGATAACATATATATATAATACCTTTCATAGAGAGGTTTTGGGGTGACACTTTTTTTCCCCTCCTCTAGGCTGTATTGATGCAAACAGAATCCTCTCTGATGGGCACTTTTCTGGGCATCTCTTTGGGAGCAGAAAGCTGTCTAGGGATCTATTCTCAGTGTCCCACACTGCTCCCTTATGCTGCCTCATGCAGAATATAAAAGTTTTCTTGCAGCCAGACCCATGAAGCAAAGATGTGAGGTTTTCCCTGAAGTCAGAGCTCACAGGACCTGCCTTGCCCTTCCTGGGGCTGTGTCCTGTGCAGTGTGTTAGCAGTGGGTTGTGTGTTACGAAGGTTTGTTCTCTGTGCCAGATTGCTAAACATCTGTGTGATGTGAGTCATCCCAGCAGAACCAGACCCCAAATGACCAACAGCTCATTGCATTGTGTCAGGAATAAAGTTTGGACAGGAAACAGGAATTTTTTTTTTTTGCTTCAGCAGACAAAATGAACCCCTTGTGAAAAGAATTTGAAATTTCAAGTGGAAAATGTGGAAGGAGGGAAAAATGCACAAATAATGCCAAGAAACAGACTCACTTCTCTCACACAAAATATGAAGAAGACTTTCCAGCTGGTGGTGGGGGACCCAAATGCAATGTGGTGATCAAAAGTGAATAAACTGAGTTGTCTTTTTATTCCTGTTAGTATAAGTAATTTTCAAGTAAGTCAATAATATATAATGTGTTGTGAAATCCCTTTTGGGTGACAAGAACAAGAACAAAAAGCAGATTCTGTGTTTGTCGGACACATACATCCATGTTTCACTGATGAAAACAAACAGAGCAGGCAGTGCATTTGAGTGGGGCTGTAGTTGTATACAATGAGCTCATCTGGGTCCAGGTGCAGCCATAACAGAAACATTTGATACTGTGAAGTTCCTTAAACTTCAAATGCTGGTATTTCTAGAAAGTGAGTTATTTGATGTAAGTGTAAATACCAGGCAAGAAAGGGAGCTGCTTTTCATAGCTTGGGAAGTCATGTGCTTTCTCAATATAAATACAATTAACCATTTCATACCTTTGCATGCCAGAAAAGGGTTTTGATGATGCAGAAACTGTGACATTAGCCCTCTATACTCTGTTGATACTTGAAACTGTGACAGCATTGCCTATAGTTTTGCCAAACCTAGACTTGAGCTGTCTTCTGCCTGCAAAACAGCCCTCACACCTCCTGCCCCAATTCTGGGGCTGTTCCCAGCTGCTTTTTGCAGAACTCATCTTGGTGATTTTCCTACCTTCACACCCCTGGGCTCTTTCCTAGAACCAGCCTAGGAGGGTGTCCAGCCCACGGCATGTCTGAGGGAAAACGTGGCTGCCATCCTGCCCAGGATGGAAGGGTCCTGGCCAGGACCCAGGGGCTTGTGCCTGGGGAGGACTGGTCACTGCAGGGGCTGGGAGCAGCAGATTCCCACCAGCTGCTAGGTGTCTGTATGTGCACCCAGTGTAAGAAAAGCTGATGGTTTCTGTTCATGTATGTGTTGAGAAATGGACTTGGGTAAGGAAATTGTTTTAGGCTAAGCAAAACATTAATATTAGTAAGGAAGACAGGCCTCCTACTGCATTCCAAATTATTTTTTTTTCTACATTGGAAAACAGGAATTTGTAGTTTTTTCACTCTTTGCCTCCTTTTAAAAATTATTTTTAAGCAGTCTTTCAAGCTGGTAAAGAAAAAAGACAATAAATGGTCTCCTTTGTAACGCTGTTAAGTGTGGGGGCATCAATGTAGTTTAACACATTAGGGAGTGAATTAAATAAGAGTTGGTTAGCAAAACTTTAGACCAAGCTGTACTGTCTGCAGATGTTTATCCTCCTAAATATAGATACCAAATCTCTTCAGATTCTAAAGGCTGGTTTACACTTGTTTCTCAGTTTTTAGTACTAGAGAAAACTCCTCACAAATATTGTCTAAAATTCTTACGGTTTTGCCTTCACTGGCATATTTAGATCCTGCAATGTATTGATCGTACCTTTGTGCAGGACCAGAAATAAATTACCCTGGGTCAAGTTCTGTTTATACAGTGGTCTGCTCTTGCAGAATTACCTCCTTGACTTAATAACTTCCTTTTGGATGACATTTCTGCCAGAAAGAAGACAAATTGGCTAAGGTCAGCATGCAGATCAGCTCAGCGTGTGGGAGGAAATTGTAGCGGATCAGCTAAATTGCGATGGGTCTGGCTGACAGCGCTGGGCAGTGTGGCTCGGCCTGTGCCAGCACTGAGGGCACAGCCCCCACAGCCCAGCGGCTCTCCATCAGGGTCATGCTGCAGTGTGGCCAATTCCAGCCACTCTGGAGTCTAAGGAATTCAGCTGGAGCAGTGACTGTGAATTGGATCAGCACAGTAATCCTTTTGGCTTTACACGGACGTGTGCAGTGGTCTTTTAGACTCCTGGTACTAAATGCAGCATTACTGCTGTACCCAAAGTGCTCGAGGGTCTCTGCAGATGTCACACACGGTGATTTTCCTGCATGTTCCTCCTACTCATTCCTGTAACCTTCTTTGAAACTGTTGTCTTACAAGTAGCTGGGAGCTGAAAGCTTGCAGCTGAGCCTGTCCTCATCATTCACAATGCCAGGGGAGAGGATGCTGAATTTGCTTCCTGATGAGTGACATTGAGGCACAGGACTGAAGGATTGGATGGAGATCCCATAATCCTACTCTTGATGAATACCTTGGTGCTGTTCTGTGTAGATCTGTATGTTATAACAGAACACATTATGTTATATACAACATGTTATGTTGTACAGAACACATTATGTATTTGTTATAAATTTGACATTATTTATTTTACTTATACATGTGAACCCAAAAATATCTGAGTCAGTGAGGAGTAGTTCTGCTGAAGTCAGTGGCTTTATATTGTATGGAATTGGTGGTAAGACAGCAGTGGATGCTGCAGGCACTGGTCAGAAGGGCACCAAGACCTTTGTAGAGCCTTTGCAGAGACACTTGAGGAGTTGAGCTGCCCCTAGGCCCCCTGCCCGTCTCACAACATACCCTGTTCCCTGGGGCAGGAGCAGTGTGGACCACTCTTGCAGTGATGTTACTGCACCTCAGCCCCCTCCAAAGTGCACCCCCATAGCCCATGCACAGAGGGGAAATGCCTACAGCCAAACTGCATAATGTTTAAAATGGTGGCATTACACTTTCCCTTTGCAAATTCTTGTATTTCTTCTGTGTTCTACAACAGAAGAAATGTAAAAACCTCCTTTTAATTAAGGTCTTTATCCTTTGAAGTTATTCTGGATTTTTTTTTCACATTGGTGATGTAATTTATGTAAATAATCATCTATCTATGAAAGGAGTGTGTCTGTCAAAAGCTGAAATAAAAAACATCCGTCATTTTGAAGTGATTAACATTCTCCAGATGTTTAAATCATCAGATTTCAGGAGTTTCCCTTTGTTGTGATAATGATATAGTATCCAGAACAAGAATGTTTACTTTTTTGTAGGGGTCAAACATAGATTTTTCACAATCCTATTAAAGCAAGCAGTTTATTGTAATTGTATGTGTAGATGAAAGCATATACAGTTATTATTATTTCCCTTAATTGTAAACTGCTGCTGGTAATTTTACTGTAAAGCTGAAACAAAAGGAACATACTTGAAAGGACCACCACTGCCCACTTATGTAATCAATTTATAGATGTCAAGTTTGTACCAAGATGGTTATCCCTCTCCCTCGAAGCACTGGTGACAGGCTACCACCCTGCAGCACAGTCTCTGCTTTGGGGGGCTGCCAGGGCATACAGTAGACATAGCTGATAATGTTAAGTGACAGCTCTGAACCACTGCACTCTGAATGTGCTCAGCTTCAGGCTGCAGGGAGGAAGTGAGACACACATTCCTTCCTGATGCTGGACCTCATGGCTGACCAAGAAAATTTTGCATGTCCTCGGCCGGCCAGCCCACTGTGGTGACTGGAACCACGGCAACTTGATGTAAGAAAAAGGAGGTACATGTGAAAAAGGGACCATTTCCTTTTGCTCCCATCATCCTTGCAGAGCAACACCCTTCAATTCATAAAGCTGGCCAACACACAAGACAGGTTGATCTGACAAGTCACCCCACTGGCAAAATCCTCAGAGCTGACAAAATACAACTGGAGAGATCTCTGAGTGGTCTGATGGGTAACAGCGACTGGCCAACCTTTTTCAGTGTTTGTTTTTAACAGAACCTCTCCTGGAAGATAAATTTAGGAAAAAAAATCCTTGGAAAAATACTAGATAGTTGTTCCAGACAAATAACCACAGGATCTACCCCAGGATTTCAAGTGGGCTGAAACGTTAACTAAGGATTGTTCAAAATATAACATTTTTTTTGGTTGATGGAAGGTTCTTGTCAGATGAGCAGATACACCCTGCAGGAACGTTGCAAAGTCAGGGGCAAGCTGGCCCTGTGACCATTGCTGCTCTCTGCCCCCATTTCCCCTCAGGGATGGTTTTGGCACCCATCCCCTCTCTGGCTCCAAATGGGCTGTTCTTAGAAAGAGACACAGCCTGCTGGAGCAATTTCTTCTGTGTCCCACCCAGAACACATTCCTCTGAAGCCACACTTGGATGGGGCCAGTGAGGGGAAATTCCAGCCATGTGCCAGGCTCCAGCACGTGCTGGGAGGAATGTGCCTCTTCCCAAACATTGTCTCATCCCCTTGCTGGCCTTTCCACCAAGGGAAAAAGGGCAGATAAGTGAAAACTGTGGTTTTTGGAAGATAGAAATTTCACTCTATTTCTCTCTGGGGACCCTTATGATACCACACATGATTAAGTCTCTTAAATGTTTGTCTATTTTCTTTTATCTGGCTCTTTGGATCTGATTTTTCCTCAGGCCAAGCCTAAGCCATCCTGAAGCAGGTTTTCTGTGGCAAGCAACATTATGGGGTCATATATGGACTTACTTAGGATGGCTAACGTAATTCCTTAAGATCTTTAAGATTTATTTACAAATAAACCAGCTAATTCCATCAGAGACTTGCTGAAACTGAGCCAGACCAACTGAGGAGCTAAGTTGCATGGGGAGAGAAAAAATACACGTGGGCAAAGCTCTGAATACTGACCCCAGAGTGGTTGAGGAGATGAAAGGGCATGAGACATAGGTTGGGAAGGTAGTGGGATGGTGCAGGCAAAAGAGCAATTGCTGGCTACATTTCAATGTTTGGATTGCTCTTCTGTGACTTTTGTCACACCAAATTTTCTTTACTTTTCCTTAGCTCAGACAGGAGAGATGGACAAGGACAATCCTTCTGGGTCACATTGTGTATCGTTTTGTATCTTTGTCTCTTCTCCAGTTCTATTGGCCTGGTTGTAATGGCAGCATTAGCACAATTTACAGAGCTGGTAGTGTATGGTCAGAGGTCATTGCCAGTTTCCTGAGCTCTCACCCGTGGAGGTGATGAGCTGCATGGGGTCTGGCTCTCCATTCCCAGAGGTCCTGTGGGGCCCAATTGCTCCGTCAGCTTTGCAGGCACAAACACCTCACAGTAAGTGTGGGCATGAGGATGAGGTCAAACTCCTCGCTCCATCCTGCCTAGAAACTGGTGCACCTCAGAATAGAGGTAATTAATTACGCAAATGCTCCTGTTAGATGTCAGGTGAGCTGCTTGGATGGGCAAATGCAATGAGGCACATTTGTCTATGTAGAAGGAAAGTGGGTGGATGGGTTTGGCTCTCAGCACTGGGATCAATGGGAATAAAATATTTCTCAGGTGGACAATGTTAGTAACAGCCAGCATAAATGATGAATTAAAGCGATAGGCTCTCTTCTGTCTTTGCCCCACCTCAGCTTTGCACAACAGCCCCGTGCAGTTGCTTTGGACTCTTTGTGCTTATTAAAAATGTAAATACAGTGCAGCACATTTTCTGAGTCTGTGCTCAGGATTTATGGCTGGTTTCTTAATTGCTTGTGATGTCAAGAGTGAAAATGTGCCTTTTGTCATCACTGGAAGGCCATGCCCCCTTTTCCAGAGCTGGTTCTCCTGTTTGTTTCTGAAGGCTGGTCGCATTGCTCTGCCCCGTGTCCTGGCACCAGCTTCAAAGAACAGTGAATGTAGTTGCTCTGAATATACCAGAAATACAGGTTTAATAAAACAAATAGCATCTGTCATTGCATCTTGGCTTCACCGTGCATTCCCCCTGAGTCTGCCTAAAGTGGGGTTTTCCTGGTTGATGCTAAAATAGATTCTTCCCTTTTCTACAGTAATACCTCTTTGAGAGTCTCCCATTACCTCATTCATACCAGCTTCCTAATTGGCTTGGGAGACGAACTGCTGGTGTGGCTGATGTTCTTGATGCACTAGACCCTCCAAACTTACACTTTGGAAAACATGTCTGAGGAAAAGGTGGGTTACAGACCTGCACTAAATACCTGTTTTGCTGCATTTGCAGTTTCCAGCACCAGGAAGTATTAGTTCTGCTATTTTTCCACTGCCTGTTTTTGCACACAGTCACCAGCACTAGCCTTCTAAGGCAGCATCACATCACACTGCATCACAATACATCACATCACATTACCTGGTATTTGTTACATCAATTTACATGGCATTACATGCCACAACCTGGCGTCTGTGCTCCCAGGGCCTATCACACCATTGTAGTTGGGGATTTGGTGCATTTCCATTCACCATGATTGTAGGGATGTGCCAGTGGCCAATGGAAGTGTGTTTTACTGGGTTAGCTGACATGGAGTTCCTCCCTGCAAATGGACTATGAGGCAAAATTCAGCTATTTCAGAGCACCAGCAATTAAAGGAATGAGGTCAATGCCTGTGGCTTCCTGCAGATGTGCTGATGTGTTCCTGAGTCCGAAGTGCTGGTGGGTTCTGTGGCTGGGCTGGAGCAGGGTGGCCCTGGTGTGGCTCTGCTGCCTTTTCTTCACTGGCTTCATTGGCTGCCACCAGGTATGGGCTGGGAGCCACTGTGAACCCTGGGGTCTGCCAGGCACCAGCCCCCTCAGCTGTGCTTCACACCTCTAGAGATAGCTTGGGAGGAGCTCTAAAATAGAATATGCTAGCAAAACAGATAATTTCTGGAAATAAATGGTATAAATACAAATTCGTGGCTGAAATCTGAGTTTTAGGCAAACTAAACTCAACTCCAGCACCCAAACACCCACCAGTGCTTCTGGCTTATTTCAGTCCTTGAGCAAATTACTTCAACCCTATTTCTCATGTAACTGCAGATCTGATATGTACATGGAGTCAGATGACAACCAGCCAGCTTCAGCTGCCTTCTTTCAACTTCATACTTGGAACTGAAGTTCACACAATATTTTCACAGACATGCACTGGTGGCGTTAATGCACCACCACCCCCCCAAAAAAAAAAAAAAAAAAGAAAAAAAGAAAAAATGAAGAAAAGAAAAAGCATGAGGAAGGCAATGGGAGGATAAAAGACAAACACAAAATGCAGTTCACTTAAAAATATCTCTGCTTGATGGAGGCTAAAAGGTGGCAGCTGTGCCAAAGTAGTGGACCCTAAATCGCTGAGCAAAAAAGAGCAGGGAAGGCTCTGATTGCTCCCAGTACTGTGGTGAATGTGTGCTCTCAGCCACAAATCAAGCAAGCTTAAAAAAAAAAAAAAACAACCCAGAAAAAAAAAGACTCAATCAAGGCAATAATGGCCTCCACTTCACAATCAGACAAGTGCTTCTACTTCAGAAATCCTACCATTTATGGCTGATTGCTAACCCTGGCCTCATTTCTAATCTAAAGGGCGAGTAATAATTTGGAAAAGGAATTATAACAACTTCCCAACCATTTGGTAAATCGTCATTACTTTAAAGGGGTGTTGGGGAGCTGTTGCTCTTTGTCAGATATTTTTTTCCTGCTACTGCTCTCCTACTTCCATCACCCCTTTTCTCTTTGATCTCATACTGGAAGGGAAGTGATGTACAGTGAAAATATGTAAGAAAGAAAAGTCCAGAGGGATCCTCTGACCGTGGGACTCTGACATGTAGAAGTTTACATGAAGCACAGAGAGGTGAAATGGCTTGTCCCTTTGCTATTGTACAGTGCCCAGAGATTCATGCAGGGATCAGCAGCTGCACTGAGCAGAGACATTGTTCCCAACCCAGGGGCTACAGCATGAGTTCACTGGAGTGGGAAACCTTCTGCATTAGGAACTTCTCAAAGGAAAGGATGAGGACCAGCCATGCAGGCAGATGGCTGATTTTGGGGTGCTGGTGCAGCAAGAATCTGCTGCCCACCCGACACCTCAATGGAGCCACCCTGGCCCTTGGCCTCCTCCAGTCGGGGGCCACCCAGTTGCATGGAGCTGGTGCTCTGCTGTCCCAATCCTGCCTGGACTGTCTGGAGTAGGCGGAGGACATTAACCATTTAACCCATAGTTTAACCTGATGGGAAGTACCAGGTCTGGAACCCTGGTACCTGAGCTGCATTTATTGCATTTGTTTTCCTGGTTCAAGCAGGGAGAACTGTAAATATCTGTAAATATTTCAGTATTTATGTGAATATTTTTTCCAACAAGTCTTCTGTAAGTCTGTTGTGATTTTCACATACACATCAGAGTTGATCTTAGAGGTTATTCCAACCAAAGCAATGCTATGATTCTAGGGTTTTCTAGGGAGAAACCATCGAAACAGAAGACTTGGACAATTTTCCTTCCAGCCATCACCTGTGAGGGCCACAGCTGCCCTGGACAGAACTAGGGACTTTGTTCGGTGCTGCTGTTCTCAATGACAGAGTGTTTAAAAACAGATAAAACTCGATGCAGAAAAAAAGAACCAGGGGGGACCTGTGCAGGGGGAGACCTGTGCACAGCTTCACCTGGGTTATCTATTCTAATCCTGTGGAAATCATGATGGTGTTTTGATAATAGCAGACATTTGTGATCAAAATACTTCGTATTTCAATGATTCAAGGACAAAATGGGATGCCATTGTCTCCCTGGATGAATGTGAGATGTTTTATGAAAGGTACGATCAGCGTGTTTGGAGAATGACAAAATTTCCTTCCTATCATGAGAGGTAACTGCAGTACTGTCTGTGCAGCACTGAGTCCCTTACTCCTGGTTTGTGCTCTGAAGGGATCTGTGTCACAGTTATTTATGTCTGTATTTTAAATATGATTGGAAAAGAGATTGATTCAAAAATTTTCAATGACCCAGTGAAATCTGAACTACTTATAGGAAGACAAGTATAATGCTTCAATCAAAATAGCAACTTGGAATGTGTTTTATTAAACAGAGTTCATTTAATATTACCCCAGAGTGCTGTGGATGTGAAAACACATTCTTGAATTTGAACTTTCATATCTAGGTAATAGGAATGAAGGGAAAATGGTCATTTTTAATATTGCACATTTTTGGTCAAATTCTGATTCCATGTAGAACTACCCACAGCATTCCTGTGTGTTTCCAAAACTAGTGTGTCCCTGGGTCCTGTATGTCACTATGAGGTGAATATGTTACAGGAAGAACAGGCAGACCCTGCACAGAGCTCTAAGTAAAATCCTGCTAGATTTAACTTTCCCATCACTCTCTGCAGTATTTTCAAGGTGAGTGTTTCCAGTGAGAGAAAACAAAACAAGGCTCAGGCTCAGTGCAATCAAAGAAAACTCTGAAATAAGGCATTAAGGGATGCAAAATAAAAGAAAAAAGTGGATTATATGCATAAACTCTGGGTGCATTTCACTTGTAAATATTCCTTGATTTTTGCTAGCAACGTTATGCAAAAATTTAAATGAGCATATGATAAGAGAGCAGTGCTGCCCGTGTAACACGGATACAGAATCTGTCGGGGACTGGCAGCTGGGAAGCAATGGGACCATTTATATCTCCATTAGCAGAGAATTGCTGATCTTCCCAAGAAAAGCAGGTTTTTCCCTGCCAGCTGTTCGGTATTTCGGGAGCTTAAATGGCTCCTGCTGATTTCTCCCCGCACGGACAGCGGGCGAGCTCACGGGCCCCGAGCTCACGGGCGCGGGGAGCGGGACCGGCGGCCGCGGGGCTCAGCCGCGCGTTCGGTTCCGCCGCTCGGTGCCCGCTCCGGGTCCCGATCCCCCTCGGTCCCGCTGCCGCCAGGCACCCACCGGGGCATGAAGCCAAGGAGAGACAGCGGACCAGGGCAGGCGCGGAGAGCTACGCTCCCTGTGCGGTGCTAAAATACGATAAAACAGAACTTATTAGGTGCTTATTTAGAGAAAGGAAAAATCCAGTTCTGTTACACACGGAACGAACTGCGATGCCTGTAGGAATCCTCACCCGCCGTTAGCGCGGGTCGTGGCGATACTTTCCACCTCTGCCCGAGCCCCCGAGACAGAGGGAAGGTGTCACCTGCGCACCGAGGGGATGCGCCGAGCATATCCCGAGCACAGCGGGTCTTTGCCCGCGCAGCATCGCGCCCACCGACGGGTGCGGGCTCGGGCAGAGCCGGGCGGTGCGGAACGGGATAAAGGCGGGCGGTGCGGAACGGGATAAAG
>NW_024581108.1:26046816-26055930 GCF_017639235.1 Corvus kubaryi | reverse complement strand
GGCGGTGCGGAACGGGATAAAGGCGGGCGGTGCGGAACGGGATAAAGCCGGGCGGTGCGGAATGGGATAAAGCCGGGCGGTGCGGGCTCGGGCACAGCCGGGCGGTGAGGAATGGGATAAAGCCGGGCGGTGCGGGCTCGGGCACAGCCGGGTGGTGAGGGCTGGGGAAGAGCGGGTGTCCTCTGCCAGCTGGGCCAAGCACCCAGCAACCCGGGTCTGAGCTGTCAGAATTACTCTGCAAAAATCGCAATTATGATCACTATAAAGCCTCATTTTGAGAGAAATATTTCTCTTTTGTCGGGATCCGGCAGAAAAAGAAAACAAACTTTTTCTCTCCAGTATAAAATTGACCAAAATAGCACATCTGCTCAGGTACCGTAAATAAACTGCATCCAGAAAGCAGCATAAAATCTTTCATGTGATCCCTGTATGGAATTTGGGTGTCACTCTCTGATCCAAAAAAAAAAAAAAAAAGCTAAGAATTCTTTGACCTTGATCCCAGGCAGCTGCCTGCTGTCACACCACTGCCAGCACGGCACATTTGACAACAATTCTTACAGGCTTTATTTTCTCTTGGTGTGAAGAAGTGAAGTGAGCAGCTCAGGAAATGTAAGCATTTATGCAATTTTTTAAAGACTCAAATTACTTTTCACAGGTTCTCTCACAAAACATCCCAGCATGTTCCACTGGGGTAGTTTCAACTATGGGTAGATCAGAAGTGAAAAAACATTTCCCATAATGTCCCACTATGTAAAATCGAATTGACAAGATATTGCCAAGTAATTGTGTATTTTCAATAACCGGAATTATTGAAGAGCTGCAAAAGCCTCCAGTGCACGACACATTTAATATGATAAATTCAAAAAACTTGAGACTGATTAAATTCAAGTTAAATTGAGACTTGGTTAAAATCAAGTGAAGCCCTGGCAGGAGTGGAGGCTAAGAGCTGCAAAACTGCCCCGGTCTGGAGAGGTTTAACCCCATGTGAAAACACTGATTTTCACTGCACTCTGCAGCTGTCACTGCCCTGCTCTTGTAAACCAGTTTAAGTACCTGAATTTCAGAGGAAGAAGCTATTTCAAGCAAATACTTGTGCTCCTGACATCTGTGATTTGCATGTACAGAATTATCCCAGTGAATCTGTCAAGTGACTTTGTGCCCAAGTGCATGGATGTGCTGGGGAGCACAACTGGCTTGGAACCTGTGGCACAACCAGCTGGGAATGCTGCAGCATTGATTTGAGCAGTTTCCTGGTGTGGATGCAAAATGCTATGGGGTGAGAAATGACAATCAGTTCCTGGAGTGAATGAACCCATCTGCCTCCCCTGAAACAACTGAGTGCACAGGGAGTGAAATTGTAATTTTAAAAAAATTAACACAGAGAGAGAAAATATAAAAATACCTTTTAGGTTCATTAACTGCTTAAGCACAGTTACAAATGGTAAAGATTTGACAGTTTTTGGAGTCTTGTTGCTTATTGGTGAATTTCCCTTCACCCACAACCCCAAGAATCCCCTTTCAGGGGTGCTGCCTCCAGCTGCCTGTGGATGGTCTGCCCAATGGCTGCCTGTGCTCTGCACATTTACTGCCCAACAGAATTGCATACAGCAGCTGGAAATGAAACACAGCTTGGCAAAATTAACTTCAAAACGAGCTAGTGGAACTTGGGTTAGCCTGGGGCAAGGTGTGGTGATCCCCCGGTGTAAGTGCAGTGGTGCATGGAGGAAGGCATCACTGGGGCTCTGCCTCTTCCCAGAACAGTAAGGTGGTGAAACCACCTCAGCATCACCCTCTGCAGCCTTGGATGGGGTACAGAAAAACCTCAGAAAAACCTTGTAAAAACTGTTCTACATTTTAAGCACTGAAGTAACATGTTTCCCTGATCTTTCTCTGTTTATTTTTCTTGTTGTAGGGTCTTGTTTAGTTTTTTTTTTAGTATGAGGCCCCCAACAGTCTTCAACCATTGGAGATGATGGGAATAAAGTAACAAGATGCCAACGGTTAGGGTAACATTTTTGTGTTAAGATGCCAAAAAGTCTTCCTGAATTTTGTATTACTGTTCAGAGGAATGTGGGATCATATCACACATCAGTTTCTGACAAACTGTATTTCTCAGAATGTAAACACTGTCGTGCTTTTACACACTGTGAGGATCTGGGCTGTTACAGTGTCTGGGCACCACTTGTGGTCGGTGCTGGTGTCGTCAGTCCCTTGAGCCATGTCCAACAGACCAGCAACAGATGTTTTAAGAAATGTCACATGCAGATGAGGGTTCAGACTATTCTGAACGAACTTCCTGAAATCCACAAGCAACAACTACCTCCTCTGTGTGCAAGACCTGCCCTCCAGGTGGTGAGGAGGGATCTGCAGGAATAGTGGGACTCCCAGCAGTGGGGATAGCAACAGGGGCTCCCCAGGGCTTTGCTGAGACAGCAGGCTGGGCAGGACCCTCTGCATGGAGGCAGATGTTGCTTTTTGTTGATGGAAGAAGCCCTGGGATTTCAGTTCAGCCCAGGTGGAGGAAGGTCTGTGAAAAACGGTGACTGCAAAGGTCTGACACAAGCCCCCATCCTGACAAGGCTCCAGTAATGCTTGTGGCAGAAGCCATGTCCCCACACCTGAGGAGTTGCTGTGCCTTGCCCTGCTGTGGGACCCGTGGCTGCTCCCACCACCTGCCTGCTGCCCCATGGGCTGTGGGACTCCAGTTTTGTTCACATAGCTCCTGGCCAATAGCTCTGCACTGTTAGAAATGATGCCCCTGCGCTGAGTCCTACTTTAGCTGGTCTGCCCAGTGCACACAAGGTCTGAGACCAGTGCACACGGTGCTACTTTGGAAGGTTTCTGTGGAATTTCCACCTCATGTATTGGCTGTCTCACAACTGGATGGTCTTCAGTCTTCAATATTTGTCCCCAGCACCTCTTCCCCTCCCTGAAGGAGAAACCTGCAGTTTGGAATTCATTGTTGCTAAGGTTTAAAACCAGCATTTTTCTGAAAAATGCATAAGCATGGAGTTGCCTTTGCATAACGAGGAATGCACACAGTGCTGCACTGTTTGTATTTAACAGTTATTAGTCAGGTGGTTCACAGCCCAGCTCAGCCCTTGAGATGACTTTGTGCTGGCAGCTGGAGCAGAGCTGGGTGCTGGCTGCAGAGCGTGAGGGGTGTGTGAGGAAAATGGGCATTGGAACACAGAGATGTCTACAGGGGCAAGGAAGAATGGCACTGAGTGACCAGTTGCTTGGGAATTGGAGCACACAAACAACAGTGAGGCTGGAGCCCAAAACACAGCAAAGAGAAGGGAAACAGCAGCCGCTGGTGCAGCAGCCAGGAGAGATCTGGATGTGCCCAGCTGAGACTGGCACAGAGAAGTACCCAACTCCTGCTGTTCTGTCCTAACCTCTTCTCTAGGTATGCTCTGCAGGTGACTAACAGCCAGCCCTGTGCTGTTGGGAAGGTCTAGCTGTGTTGGTGCATGCTGGTCTACAGAGGTCCTCCAGGGAATAACAATCCTCAGGGATAAAAACGCAAATTTTAGATTTCTCTGCTCTGCAAAACCTAGGAAGTTGGAAGTGAAATGCTGCCACAGAGAACACAGCAAACGGCTGCAGCAAACCAGTTATTTCTGGGGTAACTGATGGAGTACCACTTTGTTAATTCAAGAGTACAGTTAGAAAAACCCCAGATCATTCTACGGCTCTGTTCTCGGTGTCCTGTAGCTACACCTGCTTGCTATTCTGTTAATTACCTTTTTTCTGGTCAATGTCCATGAGAGTATTGCTACTTGGAGCACAGGAGTACACAAATCTCTTAAAAAGAGCATTAAAATAATTTTTCAGTTTGCCATTTGCTTTCAAATGTCTTAGTCTATATCATGATTTCAGCAAACAGATCAAGACTGCTTTCAGTATCATCCTGGGGTTTTAGCTCTCCACTGAGATTGGCCTGTTCCTGAGCAGTCCGTCTCTTTCTTCTGTGCACGTACACAGAGTGGCTCTTCTCTGGCCCCTCAGGAGACAAGGTGTCTGCAGGGACAGCAGCTTCCAGAGCCAACTCCAAGCCTTTGTGGAATCTAGACAGAAACAATTCTGTAGTTACTATTTTTATAGATTTGCTCAGGATCTGCAAACTGAGAAACTGCTTTTAGAATGTAATCAAAACAGGCAAGGGGAGAAAAGTGGTTACTAACTGATACTGAAGAAAAATTAGATGTCACAAGCAGGACTGGTGTATTCTTACAAACCTGTCAATCCTCCTTATGTTTTCTTCCATTTTCTGATTGGCTACACGTACCAGAAATTCAATATATTCTTCAGAGACCATCAATCTCCCTTTGTGGCTCAATGGAACTTCTAAGCAGTGAGTGCTCCGCACAGCCTGAAAACACACACGTGATTTACCCGGACTAAAGCTTCTTAGTTTATGAAGGTTATTTAAATAATGTACGGAGTTCATTATAGCAAAAAACCTGCTTATCCATACAATTAGTTAGGTTGCTGTCACCTAAAGCAGCCAGTTATTTCTTTGCTATAGCACGCCCTGTGACAGCTGTTAAGCACCAGTCAGGTCCCGGCTCATACAAAAATCAAGGTTAACAATGAGACCCTTTAAAGTAGCAGAGTCCTTACCATTGTAATTTTTCCTCCTCTGCCAACTGTAATACCAGAGTTCCTGAACCCAGAGTCAACAGCCACTGAATGCTGCAGAAAAAATAAAAGCTTAAACAGGTCTTGTACAGTTCCACAGCAAAAAATATTTATGGATGGGTTGTGATGCAACATACAATCTTGGTTTTGCAAAAAACTTACTCAAAACCATCTACACAGGTTTATTACAGTAAAACATTTTTTAAGATCAAACACACAAATTGTGGGTGGTTTTCGAAGACCCACGGTGGATCCTGATTGTCTGAACCCATCAGTGCAGAAGGGATGTAACATCTCTCTAGGCACTGAACTATTTTATCCCAATGAGCTGGAACTTCACAGACAGTCGTGCCACATGTTTATAGCTGTGAGTGCAGCTGCACTCCGCAGTGAGCTCCTCAGCTCTTCTGCACTAATGATGAAACAAGCCCAGCACTGCACTCATTGCTCTCTGCAGTCATACTGGAAAAGCAGAAGGCAAAGGCATCATTCAATTCATGGCTGGTAACATCTAAAATCCATCCCTTTCAGCCAGTGAGAGCAGCCCAGGCCCCTCAGGTAGTGTTTCACAAGGCAGTCTGCTTCAGCTCGAATGCTGAATTGCAGGCAAGTCATTCCCTCACCACCTTTAATGCTGTGTTTTTTCATCAACTTACTTTACTACCCTAATTATTAAACACAGCACACCTGGGACTGTTTCTAAGTGCAACTGCTTACCCAGGAGCCAATACTTTTACAGGCAGGAAAGTAACAGAACAACGCCACATTTTGTACTTGACATTTTACCAGCATCTGTGCATCCTGCAGTTCCTGACACAGCACATGAAGAACAAATGGTTCAAACTTGAACACAACATCACCAGTGGCTTTCTCTAGTGCTGTCATCTGGAAAATACACCAAAATATTTATATTACCACTGTAAGTGCACACTGTTATTGCCAAAAAACCCCCCAAAACCCCAAAAGGAGCTAGTCTGTGTGTGAAACACGCATAAGAAATGGAGCAAACAAGTCCCAAGCAGCCAGGTTTGATCAATTGCTCTTGAGTTTTCTTTGCTCATGATGTGGATTTCCACGATTCTGTTTGCTAAACTGGGTTTGATAAAAATTTATGGCAAGACAGACATTAAAAACTGTGTTTCATCCTTCCCTGTTTTTTCTTCATACATCCAAACCAAGAGACACTGTAAGTCCAGCGAGGGATGATGACTGTTCTGCTTCAATCAGGTGAAATTTGAGGTTTGTTTTTTTTCCTTAAACTGTTTTTTAGAATCAAAGGCATTTAGTTGCTGAAGTACATCCCTCAGCTTCAGAAAACTTCCTGTGGTTCAGCAGATTAAATCCACACCCTAACATACTTGACCATACTTTAATCCTTGTTTAAATACCAATGCATAGCCTACTATATGAGAGTTATAAAAATAAATTCAGAGGTTGAAATCAGAGCTGTAAACCCACAAGACAAGAAAAACAGAAGTAACTATAATTATAAAATTTGAAGCAATCCCTTTCAGACCCATCAGTTCTGCCAGAACACTGAGATGGTAGTGGCAGTTTTTCCTGGATCTGTGACTGTGCAGACAGCTGTCTGACATCTTGCACAGCTTATGAGGACAGTTTATCTGCTTTTCGGTGCTATCTTCAAAAAGAGAAACCTTAAGGGCTGGGAATACTTTCTTCCATTCAGAAAGGTCACTTTGAGGCAGTTACACTACTTATCTCATTGTATGACTGTTTTGTCATAAGCACTATTTGCCCCCTTCTTGTTTGCCTTCATCTGCTTAATTCACAGCACTAAAAATTTTGCTGTGATAACTTCATAAATTTCAGCTGTTTTTCCATACTCTGTTCTTTTGTCTAGCCCTTCTCATCCTTCTCGTAGGATAAAAATAGACAATAAAATCTTCAGGAAATAGTAAAATTCAAAGGCTTTTTTAACACATGATAACATAAAACTGCCAAAGTAACATTCTGGTCTTTCTTTTACACAGCGGTAAAGGTCTCTCCTTTACTGAGAAGTATTTAGTTGCATTTATGCAGCATCTCCCCTGTCAGTGTTCCTGTTCCCAGCTAGAAGCAGGCTTTCTGTCTGGCTAGGTCTGCACTGTGTGAGACAGATGTAAGACATTCCCAGGAAAGCTCAACTGGTGAGGAACAGGAGTGCTGATGTGGCACAATGCAGTGCTGTACCGGAACACCTGAGCTGACTTATTTAGGGTTCCCCTGGGTCAGAGAACGGGCTGTGCTGACCCAGTGCTGCCCTGTCCAGCATGCCCGGGGCTCACAGCGTCCCCCAGCTCTGAGCATGAGGACACCACGTGCTCCCTGGCCCCCCTGGCAGCAGGGACACACACAGGCAGCAGCCACTGGGGCTGGCCACGGGCACGTGTTTCCTTCTCAGATGTGTTTCTGTGACCCCTTCCAGACACTTCCCCACCTCTGAGCCACACTGTCCTGCTCTACCCCTCGGCTGGCACATGCTGTGGAGCTGAGCTGGGCAGGTGCTGTGCCAGAGCACACATGAGCTGTGACCCACGCTGGGGGATCAGAAAGGGTATTCCAAGGGGTTTGTGTGTTTCTGGGAAGGCTCAGGAATCCAGCACATACCCTGAGGCAGCCTTTCATCAAGGACACAACCAGTTATGAACATCACTCTGACCAAAATCATCCATGTGTGTTAACCCTGCTGGGAACCTGTCTCACCTGAGTCCTCAAAAAGCTTATTAATGAAAAAAATATTTTCAGTAACAGTTTTTTGTCTTACTGAAGCTAAATAATTAATTTCCTGCTAACTCAATCAAATACTGAAAGCAATTTTCTATTAAGTGGGGATAACACCTCACTCCTAAGATACACTGGACTGGTGATCAAGTGCAATACATGAGGCTTTTCTCCTAGCAGTGGGAGCATAAAGGGATAAAAATCAATTACAAAGAAAACATCCTGTGTTTGTATGGTTGAAGTTACACAGGAAGCTGAAAAGCACAACACAGAGCACACAGGATCCTGACTTCCCTTCTCATTTCCTGAATACTGCAAATACTAGCAAAGCTTTATCATAAGTTACAGCAGTTTAAAAATTTAACAAAGATTTTTTTGCACTTGCAATTCATGCATAAAAAAAAAAAATCCCATCTACCTGTTACAGGGAACAGGAAAAATCAGTATATTTCCTCTTGCATGAGTTAACAACACCTTACTGCAACCTTCTTGGTCTGAAATTTTCTGATGAAAATTTCAGCAAGCTTTGCTTTGCTAGAACAAATACTAATGAAAACAAATATTCCGGAGGAGACTTTTGTGCATGTGTGAGAATGTGTATGTGTGGTAAAGTGAACTATGAATTCAGTGAGAAAATGTTGACCTTGCAACTGCTTCTTCTGTGGGACAAAGCAATATATGCAAAGAGTAGATTATTTTGAAAGCACACTAAAAATGAAAAACATCGCACTACAGATGCTTTTAATTTCAGGGGATTTAATGTTACTAAATTAACAATGCAGTATAAGAGATTCCCTGCTACACCACTTTCAGGTGTCTGTGTGCTAGCACAGCAAGCCAGGCTCAAGGCTTTTTTTAAATCAAGAGTTTTAAAAATGACTCCAGACAGTAAGAAATTATTTAAGTTTCTGGTGCAATTATATCAGCTGCAATTATAACTATGCAGAGAATCTGATATTGAGCATAAAAGCATTCTCTTCAAAACGGGTCTGAAGAATTTATTAGGCAACACATCTAAAGAAAAGTTAATTTTGAGAGTAGAGTTATCAATTCATCTCAGTAGCAGGAATAAAAATCCTTTCACACGATGTGTTTTGCATGACACCAGGAACATTTCAATAAATAAATATAAAAGCTGTATTACACTGTGCCCTTACCACATCGCCTTTGACACACGGGTCATGCGTTACCAGGAGCCACGTGCAGTTCTTCTTCTGGATCCCCGTGCCGTCCGTGTCCTAGGGATGGACAGAAACCATTAAAATGGCTCCGCAGCTCGGTGAGGTTTGATCTGGTGCTGCTACAAAACCGGTCTTGAAAATAAAGAGCGTCACCTTGAACCAAGAACCCACTCACGCCGCGACTGATCTGTGCCCGCCCGTGCGCTCAGTCCGGCTGAGCTCCGGGGCTGAGCTCCGGCAGCAGCGGGCTGGAGTCTCGGCAACTCACTGAAGAACTGGGCTATGGCCAAGGAAGCACCGGGAACAGCGGGAGCTCCAGAACCGCAGCCCCGTGCCAGCAAAATCCGCGGGAGTGGCGGGACCCCCATCCCGGCACCCCGGCAACCATTCCCCAGGACGCCCATCCCGGGGTCCCCATCCCGGGATCCCGGACCCACCGCCAGGACGCCCATCCCGGGATCCCCATCCCGGAGTCCCGGACCCACCGCCAGGACGCCCATCCCGGGATCCCCATCCCGGAGTCCCGGACCCACCGCCAGGACGCCCATCCCGGGGTCGCCATCCCGAT
>NW_024581108.1:25966368-26046416 GCF_017639235.1 Corvus kubaryi | reverse complement strand
GTCCCTTTCCGTACCCCGGCGGGGAGGGGCACGGCGGGGCGGAGCACGGCGGGACGGGGCACGGCGGGGCGGAGCACGGCGGGGCGGAGCACGGCGGGGCGGGGCGGAGATCGGCCCCGCCCAGGTCCACCTCCGCCCTCCGCCGCGGGGGCAGCGGCGCTCCGCAGGTAGGCGGGGGGCACGGGGCTCCTCGGCGCTCCCCCGGGGGGACGGGACGGGACGGGAAGGGAAGGCGGCGGCGGCGGCTCTGCGCCGCTTGTGCCGGGCTCCACAGCCACGGCAGACACGGCCAGTCCTCAGGCGGCGACGGCCACTGGGGCGGGGCCTGATCGCAAGGAGCGCCTCCGGGACGCGGGGTGGGTTCGTGGGCGGGGCCTGGCGCTGGAGCGGGTCACGGGGCGCGTCCGCCGAGGCCGCGTCGTGGCGGGGCCGCGTCGTGGCGCTCCTTACCCGGCAGTAGCCCCGCTGGCCACGGGGCCCTGGCTGTGTTTCCCGTCCTCCTCGTGCCCGGGATCCCGGAAGGTGCTCCGAGCGGGGAGGCCCAGGGCAGCTCGGGGCCTTCCGTTGCCCCGGCTCCCTCCCCTCCCTCTGGTTCGGCTCCTTATGACAAGATCGACCCGCACTTCGGCCCCGCGGTGTGTGCCGTGTTCCGCGCGGTGTCCGCAGGGCATGTCTTGGTGGCTCAGGCTCCCCGTGACCTGAACAGCTACCAGGGATCACATTGTTTTTTTTCCCAGATCCTCTGGTCGCCATGGCAGCCACCAGGAGTGTGATGAGAGCGGTCCGAGTGTTTGAATTTGGTGGCCCTGAAGTGCTTAAACTCCAGTCAGATGTGTTAGTTCCTGTTCCAAAAGAAAACCAGGTATATGTGAGCTCTGTGAAGGGATATAGCGATAATGAATGTTAACAGGTGCCTGCAGGACAGTATGAGGAATACACCCCAGAACACTACACCTAGAGTAGGTGAGTTTTGATCAGTGTGTTCACACTACTTGAGATATCATGCTTAACAAATGTGGGCTCTTTACTCTTTGGTGGGCCATGTATTCCACACCAAGATTTTCCTGAAATTAGCTTCAGTTTGACACTGGGTTGTCACAGAGGCTGTTTGAGAGTTTAGTAAAAGTGCTACAATGCTGTGCTGTGAATTCAAGGGCTAAATCTTTTTAGTTATTGCTTAAGAAGTGTCTTTTCTTTTAGATCTTAATTAAAGTCCATGCCTGTGGGGTAAATCCTGTCGAGACATACATTCGCTCTGGGACTTACGCCAGGAAACCGGCTTTGCCCTACACTCCTGGCTCGGATGTGGCTGGGGTGGTCGAAAGTGTTGGGGAACATGTGACTGCATTCAAGGTATTTGCACACTGGGCTGTAATCACTGTTGTTTAATGTGTCCTCTTTGGCTGATTGCTGTGCTACTGTACCTGGTTTTGTTCCTTAGAATAATGTAACCTATTCAAGGGGGGAATCCCCTTCATGGACTGGTAAAAGCACACAGTGGGATCCCATTGGCAAACCAATCTGCTGGTGGGACTTGAGGAATGCTGTGCCCTCCTGAAGTTCAGAGATCTCAGAAGAGGCACTGCAGTCTGTCTGCTTAAAGCAGTGATATCTGGTGTACAAACGTTGGTATTTAGAGCTATTTTTCTGGCATTGCAGAAGTAGTTGAGATTGGATGCTTCTTGCTGGGGGTAGTAATTTCAGGCAGAACTGAATTTTTTTCTGTAAAGTATTTGGGAAATGGAAATTGCTTACTTCTAAAGCTCCATAAATTCTGTTATTTGTTGCTAAAACTGTTCAAATATTCTGTTACTCCCATCTAGTAATTTTACTTGAAGTTCTCAGTGGGAAAGTCTTGAGACAGGAGAAGGCAAATGTCAATTTGCTAAAACATATCTATTACATCTATTTAGTTTTTAAATCGGTTCTCCCATTTAAATTACTAGATGTTTGGTCCCAAACAAACATAAAAATTGTAGTTAAAATTGGCTTGGAATTTTCTTATTTTGAATTTATGTAACAATTTTGAGAGACCTGAGAGATTGGGTTATCAAGAAAGAAGAATCATCTGTATTCATATTTTCTTACCAGCAGTTTGCTGTATCTGCTATGTGTGACTTTTTGCTTCCTCTGACAATTGTGATGTTCTTGGCTTGAATGAGAGAGAGATGTTTTAGGGTATATTAAGAGTATATATATTTTCACATTTAAATAATTTAGAAATGTTTCCTTTGTGTTTGTAAAAGCTTTTGAGGTTTTGCACTTGGAATCTGTGGATGGAATTCCTGACTTCAAGTTCATTAGGGTTCATGCTAATGAGGCAGTAGGTTTGTGTGTTGCACTGCAGGGTGGGGTTATAATTATGATACTTAGATTTAAATATAAGAAATTATACAGTTTGTGTTGCATTGATGGTATGTATCAGCATTTATAAAAAATTCTGTGACAAACATAACTAGTTATTTTTGATAGGAGAACTGTTAACAATAGCCTAAACTCTGTAAATTGGTTCTTAGTGTTTATTAAGGAAAAATCAAGGGAAATTATTGATTTCTCTGTGTTCTCTCCCTCCATTCTAGAAAGGTGACAGAGTTTTCACCCTTGAAACAGTTTCTGGAGGATATGCAGAGTATGCAGTTGCTGCAGCCAACAGAGTCTTTCCTTTGCCAGACAAACTGGACTTCAGGCAGGGAGCAGCAATTGGAGTGCCCTACTTCACTGCCTACCGGGCGCTGTTCCAGAAGTAAGGCACCAAATCCATGTTTGTGTACATTAATCTTCTATATTTAAAATACCGAAGTCCATCTTTTCACTGTCCTGTAAAATGGGGAGATTGATGAGTGGGACATGTTTAAAAATGTTACACTGAAGTAATTTTCAGATAATTGTGACCTAGAAGCATGAGACTGTGTTTTCCTGTTAAGTCTTTTTTCTTGAGAGAACATACCTGGAAAGGCTTCATGGAATAAAATGCACGGCTTCCTTTCAGTACTCACTGGTATTTTAGCCAGGGAAGAAAAACAGTAATAGTTCTAATTTCCTTGGTAAGCACACAGGTGCTGTGGAGTAGAACCACTCCTTTCCTGTGACAGGTGAAAGTCCTGAACTGAGGCTCAGTACCAGGCTGTCGCTGGCTGCATGTTGTTTCAAGTCATCAATCACAGGATTTATTTTGTCTCCTTATTCTCCCAGAAAGGCTAATGATATCTGTTTAGCCATAAATTGGAATATAATTGGAACATAAATTGGAAACTATGCTGTGTGAACAATGAGATTTGATGTCAGTGTCTGCAGCCCCATAGTCAGTATGTACTGCAATCACAGTGCCAATATTTCTTGTGCTCTTCACTTAGAGGCTGTGCCAAAGCAGGGGAAAGTGTGCTGGTTCATGGTGCTAGTGGCGGGGTAAGTATTCCAAGGAGGCAAGTAATAGAGAGCAATGCTCTCTGTCTTTGCATCTGCTTCTTCCTGGGATATGAGTTATGGTCATATTTGTATCAGTAGATTAGCAGATTGGGTTTTTATTTCAGATCCTCTAGGATACATTTGCTTAGAACAAACCCTGTTATTCCCAATAGCTGTGAGACTGCGTGAGTGCTGGTGTGAGCTGCCCAGTCAGAGGGTCACACACTGAACAGGTGTTTGCTGCAGGTGGTAGTTGGTCTGGAAGTTTTATAATTGATAGCAGAAGGCTGTACTTTTTCAATATGTACGAGTTATTCTCAGTCCTCTGAGAATACGTCACTGGTGCAGGGTGACTGTGCATTTTTGGGTTGTTCTTACCCATGAGCCAGCAGCTACCTGCACTGGAATATATAAATCTGTGACTGAATACTATGTGAAATCGCACTTCTAGTTTCCTTTGGGTTTTCATGACAAACTTATTTTAGATCTTTATCACATAACATTCTGGTTTAATTTATCTCCCACACTGCACTTTCTTGCTCAGTTTCTGGTGATGCACCAAGCAGCTGCTATGAACAGGCCAAGTTTCCGTAATTATTTGTTAGACAACAAAAAAATGAATTCATATCTTATTCTGAGATACTAGAATGGCATTTAGCATCATAACTCTTTTTTTAAAATTTTCATAAGCTAAATGTAGTGCTTCTGTTCTTACTGGAGTGCAAAGCTGGTAGGAGGCACTGAGAATTTACTTTCTAAAGAAGTAGTATTAATAAAATTTGTGCCTGCAGGTTGTCTTTGCAATGTATAATGCTGGTATTAATAGCAGGTGATTCCATGAAGAGAAGAATTTCCTTGGATTTGCATCAAAAATATATGGCCCAGCTTTGACAGATACACAGCACTCTACATCAATGTATATCAAATGCTGATAGCTATTAAAAACACCTCAAAAATTTACCATGCCTCTGTAAATACATTTTCTTTTTTAAAGACTATTTGGCTGTCTTTAAGATCCAAATTACTGGCTAAAAAAACCATTACCAGACTAGCTTTTTAAATGGGGAAGTCACTGGTAGAATATTTAAAATTTCAAATTCTAAGAAAGACAAAGGTAAAATAATTTTCTCTTTTGTTTTTTTCTCCTCTCAGGTGGGACTAGCAGCATGTCAGATTGCCAGAGCTTTTGGTTTGAAGGTTCTGGGTACAGCAGGAACTGAGGAGGGCATGAATGTGGTCCTGAGAAACGGTGCTCACCAAGCCTTTAATCACAGAGACCCTAATTACACTGAGAGAATTAAGGTAGGCATGTGGCAGGACTCAGGAATGCAGGTTGTGTTGTTCTTAACAAAATGTGAATAGTTGTTTGCGGAAGACTTTAAAGCAGATTTGTGTAGGAGCAATAGTGTCCTGCCTTTTTCATTTCTACACAAGGAAAAACTTTCTCAGTCTGGAAAAGCCAGCTTTCCTCACAGGCAGTGGCATTTAGAACTTCTTACATTCAGCAAATTCCAGTGTGGGATCACATCATAAGTTAGCACAACAAAACATGCTACAATTCAGCTCATTAGCTGTCAGCTGCAGTACAAAGGCTGTATTGAAAATTTAAACAATAAGCTGTAGAATGGATACTTTCTGTAGTGTATAAAATAAATGGTGGTACCCAAGCACTAAAATAACATCCTGTGTCCTGTACAGGCATGCACAGGGCCGGGGGGAGTCGATATAATCATAGAAATGCTCTCTAATGTCAACCTGGATGCTGACTTGCAGCTGCTGTCCTGCACAGGGAGGGTGATGGTGAGTGTTTGTGTCCTTGCCCAGAGGGTGACAGTGAGTGTTTGTGTCCCTGAGCAGGGAGGTGATGGTGGGTGCTTATGTCACTGATTTTGTGCATTCAGCATCACACTGAACAGCTCTGACTCAACGCTTTGGACTCCTTTGGGCAGGTTGTGGGCTGCAGAGGACGCATCGAGATAAACCCAAGAGACACAATGAGCAAGGAGTCCAGCATAATTGGAGTGAGTCTGTTTCTTGCAACTGAGGTAAGAAACATTTCTATTT
The DNA here is from genome assembly GCF_017639235.1 of Corvus kubaryi. Classification (NCBI taxonomy): domain Eukaryota; kingdom Metazoa; phylum Chordata; class Aves; order Passeriformes; family Corvidae; genus Corvus; species Corvus kubaryi. The sequence goes on along the minus strand of NW_024581108.1, from coordinate 26,040,947 downwards.
TAAAGTATGCTTTATTGGCTTGTTCCAGCACCCCTCTCTTTACAGTTAAAATTATTTGTAGGAATGAAAGAATAATTTCACTGTAACAAACTTGTTAGTTTATTCCTTTATGTCTTGATTCAATCTCAGAACATCATAAAATATTTTCAGGTTGTGGAATTTGGTTTAACTCTTGCATAAATTGTCATTACTATTCTAAAATGCAAAGACCTTGTCATAAACACTGTGTTTGTTACATGCAGGAGGAGAGGCATGAATGTGCCACAGCAGTCCTTGATGGCATAGAAGCTGGCTGGCTGAAACCCGTTGTGGGCTTGGAATATCCCCTGGAGAAAGTAGCCAAGGCTCATGAAGACATTATTTATAGCAGTGGTGCCCGAGGGAAGATGGTGCTCCTTCTGTAAAGGAGCACCTTTTTTCATCTATTTTGTAGGTGTTCTAACTGCACCTTTGCTACATGGTTCACTGAATGTATGTTATAAACATACCTTTGATCAGGTTTTACAGTAGCAGAAAATGCTCACTTGGATGAATTGATGAATGTTTTCTTTTTGTAATGAGCAGGGTTGCATTTACTGTAAAGTAATTTTGGTAGCTTTTTTGATTTATATGGAAATAATAAATTTTCTCTGCTAGTGTGCTTCGTGCTGCAGGGGATGGTAAGGTTTGGTATCATGGTCTGTGTGAAGGTAGAGTGAGGCCACTCTAGGTAACACAGAATGAAGCTGCTTTTTACAGATACACAAAATTAATTAACTCACTATGTGCGTTAATTAGAAATGTAAATTCTTTTACCCACAAAATTTGTACTCAAATTTTGTCACATAATTTACTTGAAATAAAAGCTTTTACTGACAAAATAGTTCACTTTCCAGCTCAAAAGATGGGCAGAATCTCTCAAACATCAACTCTTTGAAGCAGAGGCAGTTCTGCTTGTCTGTGCCTGCCTCTAAGTGTGAGGTGACTGTGTCCTGGCTCATCCATAGGGACTGTCACTCTGGAGCTGCATGCTGGGATTTGCCTCTTTGGAACTGGTGATCATGACCGAAGCAGCTGATTCCTGGATGGTAAATGGCTGGCTGTGAAGATTTCAGTTCTTCCTGTGACCTTTATTAAAGTCTCCTGGATCCCTGGCTACATGGAGAGCAGAGGCTGCATGGCTTTTGTGGCATGAAGAACTCCTGTGAAATTCCTGAGCTCCATCCCCTGAAGTGGGCAGGGCACAGCCTCAGTACTAGGGCTTGTGTGCAGGTGTCAGTGTGGGGTCATTTTGCCATTACACTGGGTCATTTAGTTGTGTCTTGTTCTCATAAACCTTAAAGCCCTTGCACAACAGATGGCGTTGCCAGGAAAGACAACAGAATGTTTCTAGAGTTAGTAATTTCAGTTTAGTGTTTCAGTGAGGGCTTTTAGAAAGCTGCTTGGGGAGAGAAGGATGAGGCCAGCTCAGCTGTGGGAAGGCAGGGACCCTGTCTGCCAAGGTGCAGTGGGGTCCTTCCTCCCTCCAGGCTGCCCCAGGGGAATGAAGCTGGTTTCCTTGTTTGTCGCATGTCCCACAGGAGTAGGGAGCTGTGTTTTTTATGTGAAGATTTAAGCGATTCACCTGGTGTAAGTGATGAGTGTAGGTAGTGTCTCAGCTGATTATCCAGGTGAAAGGTGCTGACTGTTCCTGTTCACTCAAGCAGAATGCAGCCTGAGCAGTGGTGCTGTGTTGGGAACCTGCTATTCCTCTTGACAACGCTGCTAGAGAAAGTAAAATATCTCTTAAAATCAATGTGCTAAACAGAGGTTAAAAGTAATGGTTAATAATGAATGCGATTGTGGAGATGAAGTGCATATAAAAGTATATACCTGTTCTCTATACTCTGTTGGTGTTTAAATATTGAATTATTTTGAATTCAGTTTTAATTTAGTACGGGTCTACTGAATGAACGAGAGGCTGATGGTTTGCAGTGGCTCCTTTCTTGCTTAGTGCTGCCACTGCATCGTGGATGATGTTTAGAGGTGAAATTCAGAGCAAGTGTGTGATCTATCCTCATCGTTGTTGTCCTAAGGGCCGTGATTGTAATGGGGTTTGTCACCAGAAGGTGTCAGAACAGTTCTGTGTTATCACATTGCCGCTGCTCTCTGCCAGGTGACCTGGCAGAACGGCACAGCAGGAGTGGGACTGACTTGTTGGGAATATCATATAACGTTTATTCTTCTGTCTATTTTCAATGTATTGTATAAATGCAAGAATTTATTTTAATTTTGGAAGTAGTGTGAATGGAACTACTGAGGTAGGACTGAGGTGTGTCTGATCTGTGCAAGCTGCCCATCTAGAGAATGTGTCAACCTGGACAGTCTGTGGTTTGGCTCTCTTTCTGGGACGTGCTGCCCCTTGGCAGTGCAGAAAAGGATGCAGGAAGATAGTGGGGGGTCACAGAGAATTGAATTTGGCAGAATAATTCCATCAGTTTGTTGAGAATCTTCTCCAGATTTGACTGGATGGGATTTTGGAGGCAGTGGTTCCCAGTGGCAGCCTGCTTGGTGCTGCCATGGGTGGTTGGAAGGGTCGAACAGGCTCTTGTATTTGTGCCGACTTTGGCATCTGCAGGAGAGGTTTGGGGTTCAAAGCGAGGAGTTGTGTACAATGCAAGGGTCTGGAAACTGCTGTTCTATGTGTTTCTGAAACAGAAAAGAGTGGAATTGTTCTAAAAAGCAGCTGCTCTTGGTTAATCTCATTGTGCCCCAAATAATTTGTGCTGCCTACATTTTCTAGTCATTAGAAGTGTCATCTCCTCTCTATTATAATTGTCCTGTGTCTGTTCCTGACTTCTTCCTGTGCTGCAGGATGATACAATAAGTTAGTTTGAGACTTTAATTACAGGGTTGGGAAGATAAAATATCAAGAGAATATTGATGCTCTTAATAATTGCTACCTTTACAGAAGGCAGATCAATATTGCATGTGGATGATCATGCCACAGAAAACTTGAGGATGATGAAGTCTAACTTGGAGCAGATGCATCAGGAGGGAAGGTTGTCCCTGCTCCTCCTTGCTGCAGGGATCTCTGCTCAAATCAGTCGCTCTGTGGACCCTGGAAACATTACCTGTGAGTTTGTACTTAACTGGGACTCACAAGAACTGCAGGAGGAAGGGAAAAACGAGCATGGAAGGGTGGTTGTATCTCCTTTATTTCAGTAAATCAGGTGTCCATTGCCATGCACACTTTGGTGCTTCCTGGTGTCTGGACTGAGAGATGGAAATCAGGATTGATATTGGAAATGCATTGTGTCACCTCATGCTATGTTTTTAATATCCTGGGTCTGTGTTGTTTGAAAATGCCTTCTCCATACTTCTATTTTTAACTTTTCTTACCCCCCCTGTGGTGGTGGGGGGGGGGGGGGGGTGTGTGGGGTCTTTTTCCATTTTTCCTTTCCCTTTTTCCTTCCCCTCCCCTCACAGTCCGGAGCTGCTGCAGCACCAGCGTCCTGCAGCCCCCACGCCAGCCCTACCCATCAGGGGTGTTGTGGCTAGTTCTGGGCTCCTCAGTACAAGAAGGACAAGAAGCTACTTGAGCGGGTCCAGCAGAGGGTCATAAAGATGAGGTGTCTGAAACAACTCTAACGACGAGAGACTGCCGAAGGTGGGCGAGGTTAGTGTGGAAGAGACAACTGAGAGGGGATCTCACCAATCCATACAAGTATTTCCAAGGGGTTTCAGAGAATGGTGACAGGCTCTGTTCAGTGGTGCGCAGCGACAGGATGAGGAGCATGTCCATGAAGTAAAGCAGAAGAAGTTCTACCGCAACATGAGGAAGAACTTCTTTCCATGGAAGGTGGCAGAGCTCTGGAAGAGCTGCCTGGGGAGGGTGTGGCGTCTCCTTCTCTGGAGACATTCCAAACCCACCTGTCTGCGTTCCTGTGTCACCTGTTCCAGGTGACCCTGCCGTGGCAGGGGCTTGGACTTGGACTCTCCAGAGGTGCCTTCCAACCCCAGCAGTTCTGGGATTCTATGATTCTGTGACGCCGCGGGGTAGCGGGGGCGGCGGGCGGAGCACCGGCTCCCTCCCGTCTCTCCCTCCCTCCTGTGCGTCTCTCCCTCCCTCTCTCCCGTCTCTCCCTTTCTCCCTTCCCTCCCTCCCGCCGTCTCCTGGCGACGCCCGGGACGCGGCGGCAGCGCCGGTGCCGCGGGCAGCGCTGGGCCCGCCGAGGCCGCGGCCACCATGAGCGTCCCGCAGCCCCGGTGAGTGGCGCGGGGCCGGGGCCGGGGGTCCGCTCGCTGTCGGCCTTTCAGCCCTGCGGGAACAGTGACACGGTCGGGGCCACCAGCGGCGCCTCCCTGCAGCGCTGGGGCTGGGGGAGAGGGGCTGCGGGTGCCCCGACCTGCCTCGAGGGATCCCGGGGGAATCTGCCCGGCTGCGGGCGAGCGCCCGGGACCCCGAGGTCTCCCGTCCAGGTAAGGCCTTCCTGTGCGCAGGGATGATGGAGCCGCGGGGCATGGGGCTGCTGGCTGCAGGTGATTCCCTAGTTATCTGCCTTCAGACCTGCAGGTTTTGAGTTCAGAGAATCCGGACTTCCCCGAGCAGATGTCACAGACAAACAGTGAGAAACAGAGAATCTCTGCAGGTCTCCATGACAAAATGTGGCACATCCTGGTTTAGTGGGCAGTGCTCTGAGTAAGGAAGCGACTTGCTCCTGGGCCACACAAGAAATCTGTTGCCAAACAGTCCTTTGGCTCGCAGTTCCATGTCTGGTTGTGTGGCTTAAGGCTTCCTCCGGGGGAAAATGGCAGACAGGTGCCAGGTAGAGCACAGGCACCGTGATCCCCTGGGACCCTGCCAATTAATAACTGCAGCTTGGTGCTCTCTCACATCATTTATTTGGTGATCACTGATTTAATTTCACTGTGAAATATTAACTGTGAAAACACATAGGATGCCTGCTGTGGCTTTGTCTTGATGTTCGTCCAAACGAGTGAGAGTGGTCTTAAAATTTACCATGGTACACAGCTCTGGCTCTGAGTGTAGTGCTTTGGGTAAGCTGCCATCTGAGAACAAATATACTAATAAATAATAGTGTCAATGATGATAGGATCATAGAATTCTAAAAAACCCCAAATATAAAATTACTGACCTAAGAGTGACATGCTGTCACTGGCTGCGATGCCAGAGAAACAAACATGACACTTATCTTGAGAAGAGCTTCAGATGTACTCCAGTAAACTACAGATCAGTCAGTTTAGGTTCTGTGCCAGGAAAATTGTCTGCTATTCTAACAAAACCCGAGCATTTTTAGAGAGAAGAATGAACAGGATAAATGGGCAGAGAAAAAGAAGTCCCAGGAATACCCAGAAAAGGGATGTGATTACTTTGACACATGGGCTGTAGAGAGCTATCTGAGGCTGGTGCTTTCCCTTTGCTGTGTTTTTTCCTGACATGGATTTTGTCAGTTCTGCACTTCTGCCTGTTGCAGAGGTTTTAAAGGTGATGATTGTATGTGGTTCTTAAATGCTGGAATCTTGAACAAAACAGCTCAGACAAGTACTTCTCTTATCCTTTTGTTGATACCCTGTGCAGACTAAACGGGACCAGTGGCTGCTTTGCTGGAGTGTTCCTAGCCATCCCTGAGGCACTGGTCCATGCCAGCATTTATGGCCGCAGGGGGTTCCAGGGCTGGAGTGTGGCTGCTCTGGGCAGGACAGCACAGCCAAACCCCAGTGGGCCCGCTTGCATTCTTTCCAATGATTTAATGGGTTTTGGTTCAGGCCCAACACATTTCCTTATTTCCTCTAATACCTTTTTGAACTCTGAATTTAATTCAACATTTTTGAGGGCCAGACTGTTCATAATTTAAATGAGAAAATACATGTTCTGAGTCTTTGGTGAAACAGAAATTGCCACAGCACTATGTTCAGGTGGGAGCTGCATTTTAACTAGTTACATGGTGCAGGAAATCTTAGATGGAAAGAAGTGAATGAAAAGGAGTTGGATTGAGTTTCTCCTCTGCCACAACACGCAGTTGCCAGGTGATACCATTAATGAGTGTTTAGCACAATTGGTGGAATCTGGTGGTTTCAAATGCAAACTCTGTATTAAAAAAGTAATGTAGAACAGTTACTATCATACCAGTGTTTAACTGAAATAAAAAAGTTCAGCCAAATTGAATTTAATAAAGAAATAGATTTTATTCTGCGGCCAAAAGATCGGTCACACAGAAAGCCACGATCGAGAAAAGCAGCTCGGAGCCCGGGGTCGGAGCTGGGTGAACACGCACAGATCTGATCTCTATCACACCAGAGCTCCCAAGTTCACGACTGCTGCTTCGGCTGGTTCCTTCTTACACAGTTTTTGGACAGAGTCTGAATTAATTCTATTCTTCTTGTAATTTTAGCATATTCATGAAGTTTTCTTGTCCCGGAGTTGGGCTGCACAAAGCCTTTCCTGGGTCCAATGAATTGTCCATCCTGGGTGATGAGTGGGCCATTTCTGGTGATGGAAGGGCCATTTCTGGTTCCTGGAACAGTTATTTTTAGTTCCCGGAGTGTCCCAATCCTTATCAGCTGAGATGTAGATATCAGAGTGTGGTGATCAAGTTGTCACGGGTGCAAATGTCTCGGTGATAAGATCTAACCCCACCTAGGTGGAATCCTCACTTATTGTGAGAGAACTTCTTTTAGTGTTGTGAAATTTTTCTCTCAGCCAGGCTGGTGGAAGGATTTTGAACTCTGTCTCTACATGGTCTGATTACATTCCAGTTTTGTACATAATAGCACGAATTACATACTTTATTTATAACATTAACCAACAGGCATAAAAGGGTAAGCTACATTGTTTGTTTAAAGCTTAACTTATTGTTGGCAGATACCTTTGAGGTTATTGTGAAACTCCACATAAAATTCCAGTAAATCCATGATCTCTTTACTTTAAAAAAATTTGTCCTTTCTTTCCTTGACTATGCTTTTGTGTGTGGCAGATCAGTGTAGCAATACACATATAACTGAATTATCCAGCTGAAGGGGATGTAATAGAGGTACAGTGGCATTTAAATCTACAGCCAAAGAAAACAAGAGATTAGTCTCTTGTGTTACTAAAACACATCCTGCCCAGAGACCCTAAAGGTCAAGCTGAACATATTATGCAACATGTACCTGAGTTTGTAAACTGTACAAATGAGAAAGGATTTGGAGTATTATAAACTGTGTCATACTGTCTCTGACTCTGTTTTCCAGAGGCTGAAGTAAGATACAGTTGTGCTAAGAACAGTTTAAAAATATAACTGCTAATTATGGATGCTTCCATTTTTCTGTTCAACTTTCACATCTGAGGTTCAGTTTTTTGAAGCTCTGATCTTTGGTAACTGTGATAATTGTAGTGAGGCCTTGGCACAGGTTGCCCAGAGGAGCTGTGGCTGCCCCATCCCTGCAAGTGCTCAAGGTCAGGTTGGATGGGGCTTGGAGCAACCTGGGACAAGTTGTCACCAGATTGCCACCAACAGGGCCCCTGGAGAGTGGCTGGGGAGCTGGGTCTGTGCAGCTGGAATCCAGCTCCAGGCACAGCACTGTCCTGCCCATGGTCAGGGCTTATCATGCCAGGAGCTGCTGTGGGAGCTGGTCGTGGAGGAGGCTGTCAGGGCTGGCCTGTCGGTCCCTTGCCGTGGTGGTGGCAGTGCTGTTACACACGGAGCTCTTGGCCTTATGTGCAAGTCACTGATACGAATTTCCAGGAGGTCACAAGATACTGCTTTTACACAATCTAATGGGCATTTATGTGACCAAATGCAGGATGATTTACTAAGGCAGCTCTGTTTAACTTAAACTGTAATAATTTTTCAGTCGAGGGCATTATAAACATCTCCATTGATTTTATTGCAGATCTCTTGCAACCTATAACAGTCTTACAGACAAACATCTGGCTGGATATTTCAGCAATGCCAGGATAAGACGACATCTTCAGAAATCAGGACTGGTGAGACTGAAAAGTTTTCCTCAATTCTGCATTCAATTCAGAATATTTTTATGCTTTTTTTCTGTATTTCCTTTTGCTCATTGGAATTTCCCTTTGCAAAGTGTTTCAGTTTGCAGATATACAGCATCATATTGATTCACTCAGGGTTTTTACAGTGTGAGATGTAAGCATCTTTGACTTGTTGTTTAAATAGCTTCAGTGTTATTTTTCAAAAGTGTTTAATGGAAAACTGAAGGATTTGGTAAAGGTGAATATGCTGAATATTTTTTAAAAAACATTGGTGCACTCCTAGGTGTGACTCTCTTTTGCACAGGCAGGTGCAGTAGGGAGGCAAGTGTTTAATCCTTTCCATCCCATTGGGCAGTGGCCTGTGAAGAGTAAGGCTGAGCCCTAGGCTATTAGAAATGTGGCTGCTGCTCCTTCCATTTGGCTGGTGGAGCTCATGGGGTCAAAGACAATCCCGTGCTGGAAGGTGAGTTCCAGCACCATGGCAGGGGCAGAAGTGGTAGCTAACCAGGAGGAGGAAGTGGTCTTCTGGGAAATTGTACCGTTTCAAAACATACTTTATTTCATCTTCTCCTCTTCAGTAACATTATATTTGTGTATGGCAGATCTCAAAGAGTGGAAGAATAATACCTGAGAAAGAATACCGTCTCAATGCCATGAGGAAGGACCACCAGAGATACGTCCAGGAGTGCTTGGCTGATGCCATATTTCGTAAGGTCCTTGACATGGAGGTATGCCCTTACTGAGGATGTGTGAGCCTTCTCAGGTGCTTCCTTGATGACAGCAAGGGGCTGCTAACTTGTGCTGGACTGTTTTCCATGTGTGCCCTCATGCTCCCCTGGAAGGCTCTTTCCTGCTGGGAAAAAGGACAGTCTTGTGCTTGACATTCCCCACATGAAACCTCCATGGGCCTCTCATTGTCAAACCTCCATGGGCCTCTCATTGTGAGAGCAGGCACTGTCCTGGCTTCCTTATTGCTTTTTGACGGCCCTTAGATTATGAGATGATATTCACAGGGCTAGTTTGCTTAAAAAATCCTAATAAAACCAAACCAGTTTGAACATGTTTATATATATTGTCTGAGTACAAAATTTGTGCATGTTCTTGTGGCGTATCAAGAATGGAGTTGGTTCCTACAACTTTACCAGTGCTCAGTTGTTCCCTTGGCTGTGTGAATATATGCAGGTGAAATGCAAATAGATTCAATCCATAGTAGTTTTATTACAGGGCTCAATGAGGGTAGTGGCCAGGGAGAAGACATGGGACAAGCAGGACAGAAGCGTTCTCGCATACACTGACATCTCATCATGCCCAGTAATGAGATTTCTCTTCCTCTTATATTGATAGCGTCATCATCAGCTGGAGATAAAAAGGAAACTTGAATATTCTGTGAGGAAAGAGGGGATGCAGAAAATCAAGGTAAGGCTTGAGCACTGTTGGGTGCTGATGGGACCTGGCAGTTTTGCCTGTGTTGAGTAATAACCATGAGCCTGTCCAGTGATTAACTGAGACAAGTGCTCTGTCTCTGACACTTATGGAAAAGTACAAGAAACAGGCAAGTAGAGGATGATCCTGCCCCAAGTTATGTCTCCTTCTTCCTTTGTCCAGAAGTTCAGGAGCTTTCATTTAATTCCTTCTGAATCTAGTTGTTATTCTACTTCTGCAGTGTTCTTGGTTGGGTGATTTAATCATGAGTTGCATGAAATGGTGCCTCCATGCATTTCTGTATGGTAATTAATGTATCTGCTGTCTGATATGTCTGTTGTATGCTCCATTGTTCTTGGTATGACAAAAGTTATTAAATGTTCTCCTTTTCCAAGGCATCTGTGGTTTTACGTACCTTCTTCATATTCTGTCTCAGTTTTCCAAGCTGAAGGTCCCTCAGTCTGAATTTTTCTTACCTGAGCCATTCCAGGCTTCTCATTACTGTTGCTATTTTTTTACCTTTTCTCATTCTACTGTTTCAGTTTTGAAATGGGGAACCATAACAGAATGAATAATTCAAGATACGTTTTCCTCCCAGTAATTCTAGACCCTCTCTGCTTTTGACTGCTGCTGAGCACTGAGCTCACGTGTTTGGTTGTTTGCCTCTCCACAGGATTTGGGCAGAACTGACATTTGAATAACAAAAAGAGGTTTTAGGAGCCTTCATTTAGGTGTCATGTAGATCAAACTTGATTCTGTAGTTAGATTCATGGAAATCCCATAGAAGTCAATGGTTCTTCTCCCCATGCAATCACCTGAATTCATATGGGAAAAGTCATCCTCATTTTGGCAGAAACACGCTCAGTATTTTATTTCTGTATAAGGAACCTGAATGCTTTGAGAGGAGTGCCTTGAGAAGGTTGCTGCTTCATTGAGCAGCTGCTAAACAATGTCAGATCTGTTAAATTGTAAATAATAACATCTATGAGCAACTCATCGGGTAAAGAGAGGAGGAAATTTTCCTGAAAGACACTGGTCACTATGGAAATTGCAAAGGCGTTGTTTGCTGATGGAACTCCTGTGGTAGGAAGCCACCCCATGGAAGCAGTGATTCTGGCACCCTGTCAAAGGATCTTGGGCTTGGGTAATTTTGGAACATAAACCAGAACTGCTTCCTTCTGTAAAACACCTGCAGATACCTGATGTGTATGTGCTGTGCTGCCGTGCTGGGATGCAGGAGCCTGGCTGGAGCCAGCGGTGTAATTTAACTCTCACCTCATACATTCAGTAAATTCATCTGAGTCGCCTGTCTGAAAGGAGAAAGGCAGATGGCTGGGCAAGGGAGGGTGAGAGAGAGCTCTCTCTTTCCAGTGGGGCAGTCATCCCAGCATTGGGTTGGTGAGAAGAGAAGGTGGGGGAGAGGCTGCAGTCAGAGCAGGGAAGTGGCAGGTGCACTCAAATTTAAAAAAGAAAGAGACCTTCAAACAAACCAAGGATTGTGAGATACACAGAAACAAGCAGATGAATTGAATATGGTGGGTCAGCAGCTGAATGCAGCTGCAGGAAAATGAATCAGAGGTGGAGACAAGTCTTTTTGCTTGTCCCTCACATTCTCCCATGATTTCCTTCCTTAACCAGCTGTTCCATTGGGTCCAGCCAGCTGATTGCCACAGCTGTCCAGTGAAAGACATAATGAGACAGACATCGCTGGTTTTGGATTTAGTACGTCAGAGACGTAAATTCCTTTTCTTTCAGGTGGAGCAATTCAGAGGATCACTGGAAGATGTCATCCCTATGCACTCCCCGCATCCACCACTTGGTCCAAGGAACCGTAATGGGCTCAGTCCTTTAGTGGCTGGAGAACGAGCTGCTCGCTCACAATGGGTGAGTTTCATTAACTTCTCCTTGGGCTGTCATGGAAGCACAGACAGCAGGAAGTGTGCACATGGACCTTGGTACAGAGCATTCACTGCCTGGATCATTCTGGGTTAGGGCCTCATCCTTGATTACTTGAGGCTGATTTCCTGTTTGCTGGGTTGTGTTAAGGAGGAATCTCCAGAAGCTAGTGTTGCAGGAATGGCACATCAGAACCTAGAAAAAACCCCGAAAACTTTGCTCTCTGATAAATCTGCTTCAATCTTTCCCTTTTAGCTGCCTCATGGCCTCAGGTAGGCTGCTATCAGTGTGTTGAGCATTGTCAGTGGACACAGGGGCTATAGACAAGGTTACACATGGTGTAAGGTCCTGAAAATGGTGGGGGTCTTTTAGAAAACAGAGTTGAAGGGGTGAAATCAGAATGGAGCTCATTTCAGAGGGCTGTGGTCTGGGAGCTCTGGCTTTTGCTCTTTGTTAACAGCAAAGAAGGAATGCTAATATGCTCTTGAAATATAATGGTACTAAATCCTAAAGTCAAAGGTCAAATATATAGCTCAGTTTTAACTGGTTCTCTGTATCAATAATGGTAATTGGTGTAGTTTGAAAAGAAGCTTTCAAGTCCTGAATGGCCTTCTCTTCATATAGAGGGCATCTGGACTTGGAGTTGATTACGGTGGTGGACATTCTCGTCATCAGCACCAAACCAAGGAGCCTGCCCCCTCTAAGGTGGTGAGTTAACCTCAGTTACACAGTGCTGTTAGGCTTTAACATTTTAACTTGGTATTCTGAAGGGCATACAAGGAAAACATGAAATAGAACAGTCAGAAAAAAGCTGAGTATTGAACAAAAATAGGTGCATTTTTGTTGTACATTCTCTCTGTGTCCGTGTGATGTCCATGTGATGTCCACTGCTGCAGTTTCTGTGAGTTAATTGTGTTTGCTCCAAGGCTGTGTGGTGAAGAGCCAGCAGCAAACCTTGTATTTATGACCAAGAGTTGTTTTGGATGGTCAGTTAGAGGTGCCTAAAGGGGTCTGGCTCTTTGGAGACAGACTAGAAAATGTCATGTCCTGTAGGTACCTGAAATAACTCATCACTTCCAGGCATCTTCATCAGTGCTATTTTTTTTTTTTTTTTTTTTGTAGTGCTGCTCTGCACTGGAAGCTGCATACTGAGATTTTGTCATTGTTTTCTTTCTCCTTTTGTAGAGTTCCTTGCGACCAAATACAGCTCCAGGAAATATGCAGCAGCCCCCTCGCCTTCAGCCCCTTCATGGCTGGGCTGCAGCAGGGTTTGTACCAAAGGCTTCCAAACAGAAGTGCCATGCACTGGAACATGATCAGCAGTTTGCCCATGGGGTGAGGCTGTATTTCATTCTGAAAATAATATAATTTTAGGGACAGTTTTATAATATTGTTTAAGTACTGTAGTTCCCAGAACTGTATACGACAGGGAGCATGCCTTTCAAATGGCATCAGCTTTTATTTGAACTATCCTTTTCCATTTCCCCTCAATTTTCAAGACACTGTCTTACTGGTCTAATGCCCGGTTCTTGATCACAGTGAGGAAAAATGTGGTGACTTACCTTTTACAGTATAAAATCTCTCTGCATACAAAATTTTCTCCCTCTATGTGGGTTTTCTGTTATGTAGAGAGAGTCAGACACCTGGTTAACTCCAGTAACTCAGGAATGTTTTCACTTGCAAGTTCTACAAGTTTTTGTCTTCATCTACAGCTGCAAAGTAGCAAAAAACTCCTTTTTTTGATCATTCCTTCTACTGAGTCACACTAGTGGGCTTGGAGAATGAGAGTCAAACATGGTCTTGATATATACGCAGTTACTTTCAAGTAATATTTGGACTTGTCTTCTGCTCTAGAAAAACATAATATAATTGGCTTTGTGATATGCATTCCATGGGGTGGGAGGGTTTTGGAGTGGGACTGTGATCTGCTACCACTGTCTGCCAGACACTGTGTAAATAGCTCCCTTCTGCTCTGCATTTGCTGTGTATTGGGATGGTCACGATTCTTTCTCCGAGAATTTGCTGGTTCTGTTTATGTCTACTTAAATTATGGGTGATTTAATGGTTTCTTTAGTGCTCACAACTGACAAAACAGCTAAATCAGATGTAAGTTCTGAGAATGTGATGCAGAACTCAGAGCCACAGCATGCAGCATTTACAGAACTTGTTCCCTAGTGATGTCTTGCTCTTCAGGGCCCTGGTCCTCTCAATTTCATTCTGCAAGAGGACTAAATCTCTACTCAGATGAGGAAGCAGCATTTTGAATCACATCTTGTAAAACTGATGCCCAGTGATGTTTCTGTTGGATGACTGGCTGCTCTGGGGATGTGCTTTCCAGCTGCAAGGCAGCAGCAGTGCTGCAGGGCTGTGCAGGGTTCTGTCTGAGATCGGACCTCTGCAGGGCTGTGGCCAGGGCTTGGTTTACACTGCTGTCTGTATCTCTGAGGGTGACATTTTCAAGCAATATGAATGTTGCCTTGCAAATTAAAATAAAGGGTTTTAGCACAGAAATATTTTAGTGAGCAAAATTTCAGGCCCTGGGTTAAGGAACTATTTCAGAAGGATGCATGTTGCTAAATGTACCAAGCAGTCAGACCGTGGCCGGTTCTGTATGCTCGGGAGCTGTGTTTGCAAAACCTGTGTCACTTGGTTAAAATGTTTTTTCAGGGGGAGAGGAGTGAGTTAAGGCTTATGAATTCAGTGGAGTACGTGAATGGTGTATCACCGTATCAGCTACCTGTCATTAACCCTTGTGTGGCGCCAGTGCCACCGCCCCACCTGCGCAGAGGGGACAGGCGTGTCGCTGCAGTCAGAGGTGGGGGGCCCACAGGGAGACGGTTTCGTCCCACCACTGCATTCAATGAACAACTTCTAATAAACGTAAGTAGTCTCTGTCTATGTACAGGTGTATTGCCTTCCTCACTGGTGTCTTTGCTTAATGCTGAAAGATGTGCATACCTAGTTTGCATAAAGAAAATGTGTAACTATTAAAATACATAATTGCTATGCATGTCTCTGTAAACTAAAGCATTTGGTGTTTTTCATCAGCTGGGGAGAAAAAAGGCACTGAACAACGACCTATGGCAACTGCTACTCAAAGCCTTCCACTTCAGTCAGTCTGATCCTGTCCCTGGCTATAGCTGGCACTAGAATTTCAGGGATTTGTGAAATGCCTTGAGTGTATGAACACTGCATCAGTTACACTGTCTCCAGCCAGTTTTAACTCCTGTAAAAGAAGTTGTAGGAACCCAGGACTAGGAGGGATGATGTGGGTCATTAAACCTGGTCCCTGCAATTTGGGGCTATTCAATGCATTGGGTTTTCAGTTGGAAATATATCCCAGACCCTTTGCATGTTACAAACATTTCCCAATTTAATCAGCTCAGTACTTGTCATAAAAGCCTGGAAGCCTCAAGTGTGCGCTACACAGATGTGAGCTTTGCTTTCACCCCTTGTTGAAGCTGGAAACTGAAGGCATTTCTGTGCATTTTCTGCTGCAGAATACTAGAGGGTTCCCCAAGTCCCCATTATGCAGCAACGCCTTCGTCACCATGGTCTACCTAGGAAGGAGTAAGAACGTGTGTCTCAGTTATTACAAGGAGGAAATCAAAGTCTATCAGCAACATTGTGGATCAGAAAACATTTGTGTCTATAAAGGCAAGCTGTTGGAAGGAGGTAAGGATAGAGTCAGACAGTTCATGTTGATTCTGGCAACATCTTTTTTGGCTAAAACTTTGCCCTGACATCAGAATGATTTCAGCTCAGCTTGGTCAAGATATATGCATCCAGAGATGTTTATACCATCTGCCTCCGTATTAAATCTGGATCTACTGTCCCATGATTGAAAGTGAGGTTACAATTACTTTTGCAATGATGGTGGAAGGAATTTAGAGAATTGATTTAACAAAATACTTGTGGCTTAGGTTAATTTTCTATAGAGATACATGGTTAATAGAGTAGTCATAGCAATAAATTGTCCTTAAAAAGGGGTTATCTGAGTTACTAAAATACATCAGTGAATGATGCTTTTTATTCCAGAAGGAAAAGTACATAGTGGGAGCCCAGTTCCCATCTCTTTTTATGTGAGTGCAATTCCATCAAACCAGTAAAAGATGAATTGTGTTCTGGGAACCTAGACACAGGAAATGGCTGAGAGGCTCTGGCCTTTTTTCTGCTGTAGCAGGGAGTGGCCAAGCTGACAGTGTGACACTTGTCCTAGCTGTCCCACCTTAGGATTCTGGGGCTGGCAAGAGCCAGGGCTATGTGTGTGGAGGGGTAGAGTTTAACAAACTGTTGAACAGACCTGAGAACTCTAGTGCCTGTCCACAGAGGGCTGGGTGCTGTGGTGATGCAGTTGAGATACAGCAACTGAAACAGGCTGACAGTGAAGTGTAATATTTCTTTTTGAACCCTTTCTTTCTGTGATTGCAGATACCTTCCAGTTCACCTCCAAGAGGCACCAAGGTTTCCCGTTCAGCCTCACCTTTTTTATCAACGGGATTCAAGTTGACAGGCTGAGCTGTTGCTGTGAGTACAAACATCAGAGGCGTTCCCGGCTGCGAGGCAGACACAGATACTTCAGGGTTCTCAATGTGGAGGGAGCATTTCCTTGCTACAGGTACAGAGACAAGTACACTTTGCTCACAAGGACTTAGTTTTGAGAGAGTTTCTAACTTGTTTCTCTTCTTTCATCTCTCTGGCTCCACACAGCTCTGTAGAGCCTGCTCTGTTTCTCAGGAATGGAGAGGATTCCATGGAATGTGCAGGATGGAGGTTGCCTGTCAGGGTCTCACACCTAAGAGTATGAGCACAGCCAGTTCCCTGTGCCTCCTCAGCCTCCCTGTGGTGTGTGCACGGCAGGGACAGTGTTTGTGTCGGAGGTGGCTGAGCACGGGGCAGTGGCAGTGGGGTACATGTGCCACCCCTGTGTCTGTGGCCAAAGTGGCAGTGAAATAAATACTGAGCATGCTGCTCAGTTAGCTGTGGTTTCCAGAGGCTTCTTTTTGTGATAACTTATTTTTAAACAGCTCTGCCTCTGAAGTGAGATTCTGTTGTAAGACCCCCGGCTCCAGAATAAGGCAGCACTGAATGTTTGCCATGGTTCAGAAACCAAATCTGTGCAGAAAGGTTTTGGGCTTGGGCAAAAGTCAGTGCTGTGACAAACAGCTGTGATTTTGCCAAGAGGCTTTAATTTTCATAAAATCTTCCTTTTCTGTAATTTTCATTCAGGCCAGACAAGTAAACTTATGGACATGTGGATAATTTAAAATCTTTTATGTTCTTTTAATAAATAATTTTTAAACGAGCAGCAAGCAGTTGGAACAAGAGACTCTCCACAGAGGTGTACTCTGTTCCTTCAGATAAGGACTGAATTCTAAGAAAAAAAGCGCCATTTTATTGTACCATATTTTTTTACTCCAGTCTAACAACGAACATGATTTATGTAAATGCATGTTCAAAGGAGTGAAAAAAATCTGAATTCAGAATGGATATAGCGGCTATAGATTTTAGGAAATGCCCAAATCTCAGCTTTTTGTGATTTCTAGAAAGATTTGAAGTGAATTTTCTGAATTTAATATAGTATCCAAAAATTGGATTAATTCCTTCCTGAGTTACTCCCCCTTTGTGTCCCCCTTCCCGTCTTAGTGGTATCTCTCTCTTCCTGCCTCTTACCAATCCAGCCAACCTTATCTGATGACTAAAAACCACCTCCATTAACCTGATTTTCCCCATAAATGACAACTATTTTCACATCCCTTCAGGCCAAGTGGACTTGTGTTTGTTTTCTGCTCTATGACACACATTGAATGCCCACTCTGGTTCCCAGTAAAAGTCCCAGTTGATTTTCCCTGGTGGGTCAGGGCTTTTGCTCACAAAGAGGTGATGCTGTCATGATTTCCGTACCATATAAGCCTTGTTCTGTGAGTTTTCTGCTGGCCAAGGTCCAGCATTTCTGTACAGCAGAAGTGCTTCAGTATCCCAAAGGTCCCTGGAAAAAACCACCAGGAACAATGCATTAAGAGGTAGGACTCTTCAGAAATGGTCATGTTTATGTTTTGTGCCCACAAAACAAAAAGATTTCTGGCCTGAATGACCGTGGCATATTTCACAGTAGTTTGGAGTCAACTAGAATGTGAGGGGAATTGCAATCAAACCTTACATTAAAAAAGAAGTTTTGGGGGAGGAAGATATTTTAAAACATAGTTGTCTGTGAAGAAAATACGGTTTCCCAGAGAGATTTGGGATTAGCTAAAGTGAAAGTTCCAGTTTCAGTTTTACCCTCTGCTTGCAGATTTGACTCCATGTACTATACACAGCATGGTGTCTTGGCCCTCATGGAGGGCGTAGGGTGGTGTAGGGTGGCTTTTCATGTCTCCAGTTAATGTTCCATCAGGATTAGGAGCTCTTGTCTCTTGTCTGGGCATCCTGACTGTAAGAGAGAGAGAGAGGACACATCACTCCATTTTATACAAGAGGAGCAGTCTCAACAACTCATTCAAAATGCTTTGTTTTCCATCTGTGTGGGTTTCTTTTAGGTAGGCAAACAGAACAGAAACTGAAAATTATTAACTTTCAGTCTTCTTCCCCCACAGTTCTTAGACCCAGCAGATAAATTCAGAAACCCCCAGTCTTACCTACAAACCCTCAGTTATCATTCTATTGGATGTTACAGCAGGATCTGGATCCAGAAGATGTCTGACTCAGAACTTGTTTGCCTTTCTCAGTGGTTCTGTCTTCACAGCCAATGCTTGGTGCAGCTTCAAATTAATGGGCACTTGTAATAATTTTGATTCTGCTTGTATGTCAGTTGTCACCTGTAAGTGTAGGCAGCGTTACTCTCCTTCAAGGAAGAGCTGCATCTGTGTTAGGGGAGCTCCCAGGGATTTCAGGGTGCTTCTCCGTGTGAGTTCTCCATTGTGGCAGTGCAGAGGCAAAAGGGTACTTGCTGAACTTACTATGTCTGCTGTCCTTCATTGTTCAAACGAAGAAAAATGTGATACTTCCCAATTTGTGTTATTTTATAGGTGCATTATTGCAATGGGTCTGGACAAAAAGCTATCCACTCCCAAGAGGAAGATTGAATACCATGAGGAGAGGCATGTGTATTCCTGGGAACATACTGTGCACTGTGAGCCAAGTAACAGCTGTGTTGAGCAGAAATCAAGCAAAAATTCAGAGTCAGTCATCTTACCGGGTCATGAAGCAAGTGTGGAAACTGTTGATGAGACACTGGAGACTGGAGAGGAGTACAGAAGAGAAGAAATGGAAAACCAATCTAGTCAGGAGAGCGAAGAGAGTCAGGAAGACACCAGTAAAAATGGTATAGTATTCCCAAACATGAGCAGGGAGTGAGAAATGGGAGAGGATGATTCTGGAGAAGGTATGGGATTGTGGGCCTCCAGCTTTGACTGGGGCATGAGAAATGTGGTGATGTCTGTATCTGGGCAATAGAATTAGAGGGGCTCCTTTCAGCCATGCAGCAGGATGAGATGGTTTGCAAGAGCCAAGAAAGTGAGTAAGGAAGGGTGGTGAGGCAATGACACAGGTTCCCCAGAGCAGCTGTGGCTGCCCCATCCCTGGAAGTGTTCAAGTCCAAGTTAGATGGGGCTTGGAGCAACCTGGTCTACTAGAAGGTGTACTCCTCTGTGGAAGAGGCGTTGAGCTCAGTCTCTGCCTTTACTTATTCCTTATCACAGTCTTCTTTAGAGGCAATCACATTTACAGAGAGATTTTAATCCCTACTTCCTATTCCTGTTTTTGCTTTCACAGTTCTGCAGTGTTACTGCTCAGATGACTTGTTAGTCCCTCCGGATGTGTGTTTGGGATTAATGAAGCCTTTTTCCTTCAGGAGGAACTGCCCTTCTGACAATTACCTAAGGAGGCCTGACTGCCAACAGTGCAATTGGAATCTCAATTGATTTTTAATACAGAAAAATAAATCTCCTTATTCCCTTAGTTCTCATTGTCTTGGTAATTGTTTATTTGCCTAACTGGTTCTGCATCAGGAGCTCTTCATTTCTGTCTTTGGTGTTCTGTCACTTCAGTATGTTAAAAGCCCTGATGGAAGGAAAGGAGGGCAGCAATAAAATCTGTGAGGTGAGGAATGATGGCCGCAAGGGACAGCTGGTATGGCAGCAGTGACAGCTCGCCTGCGTGGTGCAGGTGTGTTCCCTTGCCACTGCGTGCACAGGGAGCCTGTGGTAGCAGTGGAGCGTCTGGATTTTAGGTGGAAATCACCGACACCCCTGTGTGCTGGCGCCTGGGATGTGCCCAGCACAGCTTTGGTGGGGAAGGGGGGTCTTCTTTGATGCGTCTGCAGGAAGAGGGTCTTTACCTCCAGAGCTGAGCAAAGGGCTGGGAACTGGACTCAATGATCCTTGTGGATCCCTTCCAACTCCGCTTATTCTATGATCTATCAGATGATGTAGCTTGTCACGCTAGTGCCTGCCTGAAATCCAGAATGTGGATATAACAGTGGTAATTCTGTGCAGGCTTGCTTTGTACTGGGTTTTCCCCTGGGCCCTGAAGGAGCAGGTCAGAGCAGTGTGATAACAGAGTGCCTCTGCAGTGCCCTTTGGCTGGAGTTCATTAAATTAATTAAGCTTATAAGACACTTCTTTGCAATTTAGGCATGTCAATACACATTTATCGTACTTTGCACTGCAATATATTACCTTTCTCCAGCTTTCTCAATTGCTTGTAATATTTTTTTCATCACAACCAGTTTTTCTCCTGTAATAAGAGATTCTTACATTTAATTTCTGAGTTTGCCCAGCTCTAAATTTTTCTAGTACTTGCCATGGCCAGTAATTTTGTTTATTTTTGTTTTAATGTATTAATCATTCTCGGTGCACCAATCAGTAGTTTTGCTGCATTTTTGCTACTCTATGAAGAACACAATGCTTTTTTATGATAATGTGCTGTTACAGTTCCTATCTGTGGTCTTAGATGCTCTCATGGCTTTAAAAAGACTGAGCAAATTCAAGGGCAAAAGGAGATTAATGAAGTTAACTTCTGTCTGCTTAAAAAGAATTTTATTAATTGGGAATTCTCTTTCCTGTCTCAAAGTACAATTCTTCTATTTTAGAATATGATGAAGATTTTGAAGCAGATGAAGAAGTTGATGAAGAAGGACAGACTGGTGATCAAATGAATGGAATGTCAGAGTCATCCTCAGATGATAAAAACCATTGTTTAGACTATGGAAAGGAGAGTGAAACCTCATCCCAGAAGGCACCGCAGGCCTCTGGCAGCGAGAAAGATGGAAGTGATGGATATTCTGACAGGGACTCTGAGGATGATCAACAAGGTTAGTTTTGTTCATAACAAGGCTTAGAGAAGCTGACCTGATGCATGTTTTACAGTTTGTGTCCAGTATATATGCTGAGTCTGCATAGGGAAACCTATGCCGATCCTTCTGAAATGGTAAAAGACAGCTGTTTTATCTATTACTAATTTTACATCTGCCACTGAAATGCAGGCAGCCGCCTGGCAGTGAGAGCATGGGCCTTTGCTGAGCTATTTAGGTGGTGAGATGGAGATGGAGCCAGGCTGCAGGTTGGCTCTGAGAATCTAGGCAGGACAACCCTCCATGTCAGCGGGCACTCACATGTGGGAGGCTGTGACCCCTTGCACCTTCCGAGGGGTCCCAGATTTCTTGGTGCAACATGTTTTTCAGAACATGCACTTTGGCATGGATTATAGTTCTGACACTTTTTACTAAGCCTGACTGGAATTTTCTGCCTTGAGTTAGACCAATCTCTTCTTGAATCCATGCAGATTGTGGACAGCAGCAAGGCTGTGCAGCAGTCAGCTCTGCTGTTCAGCTCACTGTTAGATGAAGGATTACTGCCTTTTTTCCCCTCAAATTTTCCTTTTATGAATTTAATATGATGATGTCTGTATGTTTTTTTAGAGGAGACAGTGAACTTCATCTCCAGTTCAACCTGAAGGGTTTACACAGGGTTTTGGAGATCTTTCTAGTATTGAATAAGTTAACAGAAGGGCACTGAGGGATTGTTGCTGTGGTTGAAGTCTTTCATCAAATGAAGCTCAAGAGTCTATGCTAAACCTTGTCTGAGCTGTATTTAGAGGTGCATTTGGAGGTGTATTTCTGTGTGATTGATAGAACTACTCTGGTTTATTTCCATTATCAGAAGAAAACCTCCATGTTAAATGGCTTTCATTTTAATATTTCATACATCTGGGCAATGTTCTTCTATTTACACTTACTGGAATTTTGTCATGATATCCTCAGATGGTGTAATTCAGAGAATGCTATTCAGAGAATGCTGTGTCCCTTTGTGAGTGCCCAGTGAATGCAGATGTTTAGTGACAAATACTAAATTAAAGTGCTGTTTGCTGTTTTCAGAGAGGAGGCCTGCAGACTCTCTCTCATCCATGAGCACTCAGTGCAGCACTGAGACTGACTCTCATGCTGAAATGATGACAGACAATATGAATGGCAAAGAGGAGTGCAATATCAAAAGTACAGCTGATAGCGTAGCACATGTACACTATGGAAATGAGAGTGGGGAGAAGAAACTGCTCAGAATGGAGGAAAATCAGGAGACTTCTGCACTGGAAAAGAAAGGAATAGATGAAGCAGAAAAGATAAAACCAGAAGATCTAGAAGCAAGGGAAGATAATAGAATTTCTCATGAAAACATAATGGCAATGCAGCCTCAAAATCCTGAGGTTAATGGGGAATCCAAACAGACTGGGTCAGGAGAAAGTAACATGAATGAGGAGGAGAAATGTCTTCCAGTGCCTTGGGAAAGCAGGGCATTGAACATGGAGGATGGCAATGAAGAGTCTCCTTGGTGTGAAGAAGGAGGTGGTGAGTACAGTCCCTCTGCATAGCTCTCCATGCCTGTGCTGCTGTATTTGCCTTTGTACTCATTCTTGGTGCAGCGTGGGGAGTTGCTGGACTTCTTCAGGCTGCTGGAATACTCTGTGCTGTGAGCTCAATATCCACTCAGAATGTAACAGTGGCTCGGTGTTTCTCTGCTGGTGTTTCAAGTGTAAGGATTTGTTCAAAAATGAATTTTAAACCATTTTAAAGCTGAGATGGCTGAATGGCTTCTACTCCCTTTTTGCTCTTTAATGGTTTCTCCTTCTTGCTTCCTGTTTTCTTTGTGATAGTTTCTGAAGATTGCAAACCAGTCCAGGAGGAAATAGCAAAAGCAACTGGAAATGATCATCCTGTGAATTCTGACCCTGAACCTGGTGGTTCGTGTGCCAGTGAGGAAGAAAAGAATGCAGCAAGTACAGAATGTGATGCCAGTGGAGGTATGATTGGCTGTCAGTCAGGGACAAGGATTAAATCTTACTCAGCTGAAGTGTTTTAACAGAAGTGTTTGCCCTTTCCTTCTCCTTTGGCTATCAAAGTCTCCCTGTGCTTTTTTTCTTTCCTAACTAAAACCAGGTGATGACTAGTTGGCATCTGTAGTCATGTATAATTAATGATTTTTTGGCAGTTAAATGGTTCTGGGAGAAGAATCCATGCCATGAAAAAACTGAGTCAGGAAAATAGCTGTGGAAAGCAGGAATGTAGTGAGGTTCCATGTGCTTCCAGGTAGTGTGCAGCATCCTTGGGAAATGCCTTGGTTCCCAGGAACAGGAATCAACCCTGTATTATTCCCTGGTGTAATTACAGAATCCACAGGAATCTGAGTGTTCTTCCTCCTTTGTGTGCATACTTCAAATGAGCAATTTGCCACTTATTTCTGAATTTCTGAGTGTCACTGTCAAGCTTACAGGTGTTCACACACACACCTGAGCTCCCTGCAGGAGGGAGGCAGAGCAGGCATGACTGGCCTTGCATCAACATTTTTCCTTAAATTCTTTATGCCAGATGCCAGAACAACAGTACTAAAGACATAATCAGAGCCCAGGGACGTGATAAGAAGCAGCATAGCAAGTTCTCTTTGGGGGCCCAGGCTGATGTCCCTCATTGTTTGGCAGAAATGGCACCTTTAACACTAACCCTGTAAAGCATGTAACACTGACATGGTGCTGAGTAAACTAATGTTTGATTATTTCCTAATAGCACCAGATGGAAATTTCTTGGCAGATGGGAGGAGAAGCCTTGATGTGCAGGAGGCAGCAGGACAAGCGGTACGAGAAGGGCAGGTGACAGGGCAGAGACAAGCCCTGGAGCAGGACGGTGCTGCTGAGGGAGATGCTGGCAGCGGAGAGGCCGGAGGAAAAGCTGCACGGGCGGGGGATTCGCTGCCCCGGGCAGACACGGGGGCTGTGCTGGAGGAATCCGCACCTGAGGAAGGCGCCGTGGCAGAGGAACATCCCAAAGGAAAGGAGACAGGGGAAGCAGTGAAGTTGGGCACAGAAGGGTCACCTGGGGGGCAGGAGGTGCTGGTGGAGGGGTTGGAGAGCGAGGTGGCACTGGGAAAGCTGGCACCTGGGGGAGAGGGGCCAGCTGGGGCACTGCCAGGATGGGAGACAGACACAACTGTGTCCCAGGGGCAGGAGGGGGCTGGGGGGATCACTAAGGCGGAGGAGGCTGCAGAGAAAGGCCTCAAAGGAGTGGTAGGGCTGCCAGCAGAGGAGGACGTAGGTGAGCCTGTGTCTGAGGCAGGGGAGTCCCTAGGAGAGAGAGGGTCTGCAAGGAAGGGCACTGTGGTGGGTGCTGTGTCAGAGGGAAAAGAGGCTGTGGGGGATGTCGACGTGGCAGCAGATGGGATTGCCAGAGTTGTCGGCCCTGAAGGAGAAGAGGCTGTTGAAGAAGACATTTCTGAAGGGGAAGAGGCTGTGGGAAAGTTTGGGGCTCTGTGGGAAGCACTAGGGGATATGCAACCAGGAGAAGCAATGCCTGGAGAGAAAGGGTTTGTAAAGCCAAGTGAGTTTTCCCAGCTGAAAGTGTCAGGGGAAGAGTGGATGGAGATGGGGAAAGCTGTCGCAGGAGCACTAGCACTTGAGAGTGCTCAGGCATGGGAGGTGGGAGGGAACAGTCTCCAGCGAGTGGAGGACACGATGGAGGAGCCTGACAAGGGTCCTGTGCTGGAAGTGGCACCTGGGTTAGGGGCACTGCGGGATGCTCGGGGGTATCCTGTCACTGAAGGGTCATCACAGGTGGAGGAGAGTGCAGCAGAAGCACTTCGGAGTGGAAACCCGTCTGCGGGCAGCAAAGCGGAGACAGAGATAGCAGTGGAAGGAAAACCCGAAGAAGAGGTAGTGGGAGGGTCTGCAGGGGCGGCGGGAGCGGGTCCGGAAGGTGAAGAGGAGGCCACAGATGGAGCAGCAGGTTCAAAGGAGCCGGCAGCTGAGACAGAGGGGTGGCTGAGGTGTGGAAAAGTGAGAGCGAAGGGGAGGTCTCCCGGGGAGGGGGTGCTGGGCGAGGCGGCGCTGCCGCCCCCGGGGCTATCCGTGACCCGGGCCGGGGAGCCCGGGCTGGTGGCCATCGCTGTGGTGGGCGGCCAGGCCGGGCGAGGAGCCCTGGCTGGGGAGCCGGCGCTGGCCAGGGGTTCAGCAGTGGCTGGCGGTGGCGGGGTGGGCGCAGGGGCGATGACACAGGAGGGGGTGATAGGAGCAGTGCTGGGGGCACAGAGCGGGACAGGCGCGGCAGTGGCAGAGGAGGTGTCAGCCAAGGGAAGAGGGGCAGTCGGGGAGTCTGGGAGAGACGGGGAAGGGGTGGCCGATGGATCTGTGGCTGGTGGGCGAGAGGTGAACCAGGAGGCAGCAGTAGGGTGCGAGGGAAGGGGACCAATGCCGGCGGCAGTCGAGGGCCAGTGCGAGGCGGAGCGGGAGTGGGGCGCAGTGCGGCTCGTGTCCCCACGGCACCGAGAGGTGCTTGGAACAATGTCGCTGAGGGAAGAGCCGACTGCAGAAACCTGCCCGAGCACCCCTGCCCATGGGGATGGAGGAGGGGAACCGAGGGGGAAAGGGTTCACAGGAGGCGAGGGACTGTGCCTGGGCACCCAGCCACAGCTCCTGGCACCTCCAGAGACAGGGACAGCGCGGGGCAAGGACGGGCGGCAGGAGGAGGGGATGGAGCAGGCAAGAGTGAAAGCCGAGGGGGAACAGGCAAGCCCCTGTGAAAACACGGGAGAGAGCGAGGTGGAGGATGTCTCGGCGAGTGCAGGGAGCGCCGCTGGAGCCGGGGAGCAGAGGAAGGACAGTCCCGGCGGAGGGAGCCCAGGTGTCCTGGGAGCCGCCGACGTGGGCGACAGGAGCCGCAGTCCCCGTCAGGTGAGTCCTGCGTGGCTCAGCCGCTGTCCCAGCAGTCCCGAGGCTGATTCGCGTCAGAGACAGAGGCTGCACCACCTCGTCCTATTCCTTATCCATTACTTAAATGTCTGCTGATGGTAGCTGGGTCAAGGGATGATAAATCCTTTTGGGTGGCGGCTTCCGCATTCTTTCCTGTTCCCAAAATCCCGTGCAAACCCCTTTGCTGTGGCACTAATTGTCACAGCCCGTCCGCCCTCTCTCCCCTCCGGCCGTGCAGAGCAGCTCCCCGTACCCAGCGTGTCGCAGTTCTGGTGGCATTGGGTGAGACCTGGGGCTTACTCTGGCCTCGCCTCGTAGGAGATGTCACAGCAGTACCTCAGTAGCTCCGAGTTCAGCACGTTTTCTGTGACGTTTGGTCATTGTTTTGTAGGACGGTGCAAACCCAGACCTAGTCATCGTGTCCTCGGAATAGCCTCAGGATGGGGAAGAAACTCTGCTCTGAGCTTTTTCTGCAGCTCCTCAGTGTTGTGTCCTGCAACATGCGCTCAGCCTGCTGTGGGTTTGTGCGGGTTGGGATGTCACTCCTCTGTTCACTCTCTGAGTACCACAACCACTGTCACGTTTCCTTGGAGCAGCTCCTCAGCGTGCAGCAGACAACTCAAGCAAGCTTGTGTTTGCCAGCCCAGGAAACAGCACTCCTTTGGAATGAGGGAGACGCTCATCACAAGGATTGTTCCACAGCTGTCTCGCTTGTTTTTCTTGAAAACCAGAGAAATACTGGACTGACTGAACTTCCCCTCCTCCCCCAGGCACCACTTGCTCCCCCCCCATGTTAGGGGAAGGGAGCCTTCTTGCATGCGCAGTGCCCCCTGTGCCAGGAGGCGTCTGCAGGGCTTTCCTCTCCTTGGGGGTCCAGGCTTGCTGCTGGCCACACTTCAGGGCATTTGAAATGCTGTTGAAAGTTGTCAAATCAGAACAATTCTAACAAGTATTTGTAAATGCATAAAGCCTGGTCTTCTGCTTTTGCTGGAATCACTCAGGAGTGGTCCACGGCACCTCAGCTGAGGCTGCCAGGAGGGTGGTCAGTTTAGAGTTGTCTCAGCCTGGTGCTGGCTGCCCATCTCTGCTGCCCAAGGCTCTTCTCAGCTCTGCTCCACCTCTGGCAACACTGGGGCCCCTTAAGATCCTTTTGGGCTGGGCATCTGGGGCTGGGTGTGCAGCAGCCTCTAGGCACTCTAAACTTGGTGGATGCAGCAGACTCAGCTCCACACAGTAGGGGACTGCAGCTGCATTTTCAGGTAGGGAAAAGACACTGGAATTAGTGGAATTTTGAGTGGATTGGTGCTGTGAGTCACTTTAGATCAATATACATGGAACTGGAAACTCAAATGTGATCAAGTGGTTGCTGTGTGTTTCCTCCTAGAGATGTTCCTGTACTAGAGATGGTTGCATTTGTATGTTCAGTCTGCCTGCATTCGTGCTAAGGACTGTCTCAGAGGGCTGTGTTTTCTGTGTACATACCCACACCTGCACGTTCACTCAGGTCTATTAAATATCTGTACCAGTCTGTGCAGCTCCTTCAGTTTGTGCCAATGGTATTCCAACCTCTGCCCGTGCAGCAGGGCTTGGGCTTCAGTGTCTGTCTCTGCTTGCTAGTGGGCTGACTGATGTTGGGCTGAGTGTTTGTGCCTTGTGCAGGTATGCCTGTAAAGCTCATGCCCAGGGCTGTGGGCATGGCTGCACCTGGGCATTTGGACACACGGGTGGCAATTCCAGGTTTACAGATGAGCAAAGACAGAGAGGGATGCAGGGATTTGCCTTTGCGGGGATTCCCTGGGAGCCCCTCTGGGGCTGCAGGAGACCCAGGGCATCAGAGAAGGCCCTGATGAACAGAGCAGTGTGATTATAAGGAACTGGAATGCTAATAGTTCATTATTTAACATTCTTGAAATACTTGTAAGTGACACTTATGTGTGTGATTATAACAGTTGGGGGGGAAGTATCCTGTGGTTAGGAACACATATGTGGAATTCCAAAACATTAGTGTCCCTGTCATTTGAGCAGGCAGAAGTTTGGTAATAAGCCAAACCATGGAAATGGGTAATTGTATAGATTTGGAAATGTTTCCCATGGTCCTTTCTGCTCTCCTATATGGTGCTAATTAGTAATTAACTTCAAAGTGAAAAGTACGTTGCATTTAGGGAAAAACAAGATGTGTAGCAAAAAGAAAAAAAGACTAATTATTAAAGTGAGCATATGTGAGCAAAGCAAACTATCCAACAGTGTTGCCATGGGCAAAACTCATTCTTTGCTCATCAGGAAGGCTTTTTTAACTCCCTGAAGTGTCAGGTGTTTTCAGTTGCCTGTCACTGGCTGCTGATGGTTGTGCCTCAGATGTGTCTCACACAGCTGGAACCTGGTGACTTCCACAGCTGAAGAGGTGCATTTAATCAGTTCAAAACCATGCCGGCTGTGCACTGCGGACGCAGGATGGGAAAAGTTTAAAGTCCAGCTCCTGGAACTGGGCACCAAGCCCTGCCATTGCTGGCAGAGATGAGGAATGGTGACTCACAGACACCACCTAGGACCCTGGGTGTGGACAGCATGGGCAGCTCATCCATCTGTCTGAAACAAGGTCTGCAAGGTGGGTTTCCTGGCTGGGAATTGCATGAGTGGTTTTGGGGCTCAGCTGTACAAACCAAGCATGACCGAACCCTCTGCCTGCCCATTGGGGCTGAGCCTCTGAGGCGGCCCTTCTGTGCTGAGCCAGCTCTTCTGTCCTGGCTGTCCTATGCTCTCCTGTGCTGTCCTGGCTCTCCTGTACTGTCCTGGATGTTCTGGGCTGTCCTGTCCTGTGCTGTGCCATGCCATGCCAGCACTCCTGTGCTGTGCCATGCTGGCTGTCCTATGCCATGCTGTGCCATGCTGTGCCAACACTCCTGTGCTGTGCTGGCTGTCCTGTGCTGTGGTGTGCCAAGGGATGTTGGGACCTGCTGCAGGGATGCTGAGCTCACTTCTGGCTGCTGTCCAAATCCTTGTCTGGTTGGACACCAGATTATTTTAATCTAGATCACCTGTTGCTGATAATGTTAAACAATTTAAAATATCACTACAGCTGCCAGGCACTGGCAGGTCTCCAAAGCAAGGTAAGAATCCTCTTAGCATCTCATTCTTGGTAAATATTTCAGTATGCTGGGCTCCTCAGGCTTCTCTGGGAACAGCACAGGCTACTTTCACTCCCACAAACTGCTTTGGAACATGTTCTACTCATTTACATTTTTCAGAGTTTTTGTTTGTTTTACTAACTGATCACTCCTATGCCTATGAAACACGTTTTCCCCCCGAGCCTGATTTTCTTCTATAGAGAGCAATTAACTAAGACATTGTTTCCTTCAAGGAACCAGTAATTTTAATTAATATTAAAATTATTTGCAAGCACTTGTCTTAGTAAAGAGCCTTTGAAACTAAAAAAGTTTTGCCTTCTGATTTTTTTGTTGTCGTTCCCATGTGTTCCCCTCTGACGTATTCTGAGAAGGTGCTGAAGGATGACACCAGCAGCTCAGGTATCAGTGAGTACACAGAGGTATTAATGCACATGAAGTCTCCTTGCTCTGTTTTTGTTTCTCTAATCCAGTTTAGTTTCTGGTTTTCAGGCCCAGTCACTAAATGCACAGTCACTGCATGGTTACTTTAGGCAAGGGAATTACAGACAGAATGCAGAGGTATTTGTAAGAAAAAAATCCCTGTTGAAAAAGAATCTTAGTGCTAGAGCTGATTTTTCAGATATGACAATCGATCCTTTCTGCACCATTGGTGTTTCTGGCCTATGCAAGACCAAAGAATGAGACCTAATCTCTGTCCATCCTCTTTCATCAGCCTATTCCCTGCCTGTGCTTCTGTAGCTGTGCCATGGGGAGCAGATTATCATCTGGCCAATTAGTCAGGTAGGGAATTTTCATCAGCATCCCGGATGCACCTTCTCCCTTCTGCTCTGCCTGTCTTCCGTCACAGCATGCAAACTGCACTGTACTTGTACTTCTAGAAAGAGTACAACAGATTTCATCCAGTTGTAGATAAATCTGGATGTTGTTTTGTTCTGGTTTGCTGGAGCTTTATATTTCCTCTTGTTCAGCCCCTTCCATGGAAATCTTGTGACTTCTTGGGCCAGGAGATTGTGGACAGGGTCCAGCAGATCACCTTGTGAGCCCCATCCCAGGCTTTCCTATGTATTCATTCTGACATTTCCATTGTCCCAGCAGCTGCTGGTGTAAATGGAACTGCCCCTGAGACATGAGCCCAGGGGAGCAGCAGTAACCACGGACTGGTACCAGGGGCTGCTGGTGGGAGAGCTGTGACAGAGCTGCACTTACAGCTTCTCCCCATTCAACTTCTCAGCAAGCGAAACAAAACAAATGGAAAATGACCTCTAAGCTTTATTTAGTGAAATCTTCTCCATTTTTATTGCTTTAGGACTATGGAAGTAACAGCAGGCATGTCAGAAGCATCGTCAGAGCCCACCATACAGTCATAGTTCATGTCTATCACAGTGCTCGAGGCCTCATTGCAGACCTGCTTCGGGGATCATGGCTGTAGAAAAACAACATCCTCAATAACATCCACAGCACCCTGCCCAGCAATGGTAAGTACTGATTCCCACTCAGCCAGGAAGGCAGCTCTGCCTTGTCCACACATACGGTATTACAGATAAATTTTGTTAATTTGAAAAAAGACCCCAGAAAATAACAGTGCAATTAACTCTGTAATCACTTTGAGAGGAAGAGTTCAACTTCTGCTACCCTGCCTCTGTTCTCTTTATTAATGCCCCATGGTCAGAGTTGCTGCTGCAGGGCCTATTGGTGGTACTGGGCACCCAGCATGATGGCATCCTGACATCATGGTTTATTTCAAGTCAAAAATGCCACTTTGCACTGTGTTAATGTTTGTGACATAATTTTACACAATTTCCTTCTGGTTAAAAGTTTGTTTTGAAGTTCCTGTGTTGCTTTTTGTAAGCAAACATCTGAAGGAAAGCTTACACTCTTTGGGAGAAACAATCCCTCAAACCAAACCAAGTGGATAAGAAAACACAGATGTCTGGAGGAGTTCAGGGAAGGTGGGCATCCAGATACGTCTGTGTTCTCAGCGACCAGTACAGTACCCGAGGGTCAGGGCCCTGATGAGCTGGGGCTGGGGCTGCTGTGCTGGGGAGCTGCATCAAGCCACGGAGCAGGAAATGGGACACAGGATGTGTCTGGGCCTGTGGGGAACTCAAAAACAAACCAGGTCTGGTTCAGAACCCGTGAGCAGGAACAACTGAGCTCCCACAGGTGAGGCTTACAAGCTGTTCCTTGTCTTATTGGGGATGGGGCTGGTGGTTCCCAGGTACCTCCCAGCAAGGGTGGGCTGACTGCCCCCTGCCTCAGGGCCGTCCAAGCTAAGGGCATCCTACCTCAGAGCTCTAGAATATAACTGATGTCTCTTTACTTTCATCTCATTGCATTATCAGCGCCCAGGATGAAAATGCAACATTCCCATGATGCAGAACAGCAGCACAGCACCAAACCCAGCCCTTGGGCAGGTCAGCTGAGGGAGATGCAAAAGCAGAATGCAAGGCAGGGACATTTGCCATCAACACTAAAGCTGTTCAGTCCAGGGATGTCAGCGTGACGCTCAGCGGGAGGTGCAGGTCGATGGGTGGGCTGGTGCCACGTGGATGGTCCCTCCCTCAGCTGCTGTCCTCAAAGCTGCTGCTGCTGCCGCAGGAGTGGAACCTCATGGTGCTCAAGGGGTCCGACACGTACCCTGCCAGGCGCAGAGAGAGAGTCGCCTGCAGCTTGGCACAGCAGCGGTGCTCCCCAGCCCCCTCCCTGCAGTGCCAGCAGAATAACCAGGGGCACTGCTCCGTGAGCTCGGAGGAGCACTCAGCAGTAGCTCACCGTTTTTGTCCACGGGTGGGTACTGGAAGTTCCTTCTCATGTCATCCAGAGACAGGCCCTGAGAAGGGGGCTGCCCAGTGCTGCAATTTAAACAGGAGGCGTCAGTTTAGGTAAGACTGATGATGACACATTTCCAGACCATGAGA
The DNA here is from genome assembly GCF_017639235.1 of Corvus kubaryi. NCBI lineage: Eukaryota > Metazoa > Chordata > Aves > Passeriformes > Corvidae > Corvus > Corvus kubaryi. Next base: position 26,009,403 of record NW_024581108.1, on the reverse strand, counting down.
ACATTTTTTCCAGAGTGGAAGGAAAGAACAGTACCATGAGACATCAGCCTGGGGCCCAGCCACAGCAGTTCACAGCAAGAATAAATCATGAAACGAGACCATGACCCCCAGGCACACTGGCACTCAGTTACCCTTCTCAGAGTAACTGCCCTCAAATACCCCATTTGGGGCTTTGCAGCTGTCTCTGGATTGCCATCTTGGAAGCAATTCCAGGCCTCAATCCAGGGTCATTGACATGTATTTTATGGGTCACTGCTAAAAGGTGATACATTTCTCGTAGGAAGGATCGTGGAATTATCTTCCAGTCATGGACCAAACCCACTGTCCAGCCAACATGTTGTTCATCCCTGATCCTAGAGGTAAGAGTTGCTATGTTTGCCCTTGAAATCAGTTCTCCCACTGGTAGGGTATAATACCTCAGGTATTTACTTAATGGTACAATACTATAGAGAACCCATGTGGCCTTAAAAAACATCAGGAGTTCTTCCTACCATTCTTTGGGCATGAAATGAGCGATACACAGTTTTTAGGATACACCCTGGTAGGAACAGTCACAGCAATGCTGACTCCCACAACCCTCTGTGAGGGTCTTCCTTACATAGTTGTCTCCTGCCTCTGTACCTGCTGGAAGGCTTTGGATTCTGTCTTTCTGTCTGTCCATCTGTCCCCTCCCTTCTCAGCAGGGACACTTTCACCTTTCCCCGCTGCCCTCCCAATGGCAGCCTGGGCTCTGTGATGGACACAGGTGATGGCACAGGTCTGGAGGTGCTCTCTCCTGGTCCTGCCACACCACCTCCCAGCAGCACAGCCTACTTCTTTCCTTCAGTCATCTCAGTGGGAGCCTTCCAGAGCCCCTCTGCGTCCCGTGGGCCCCGCGGTGACTCGTACGCACCCCTGTGACCAGGCAGCATACGCTCGCGTGTTCAAGGCGTATTCCAGCTCAAAGCGACTGCGCAGTGCGGCGACGTGGCTGCGCCCAGGACCGCCCCGGGCCACCAGGCAGTCCGAGGAGGAGGAGGGAGACAGGGACCCGCTGCTATTGCTGGAGGCTGGAGACATTAACTGGGTTAAAAAAAATAAAGGTACCATTATGGCATATTTACAAGTCCTTTCTCATCTCTCTCTCATAAGTTGTATCCCACTTTTCCTTGGACTTTTCCAGCAGCTCCAAAGCCACCGCTGTCCTCAGCTGCTGCCACTGTCCCTGTCCCCACTTGCACTCCCATCTGCTTGTACACACACAGACCTTTCCCGCTGGGAGCCAGGTCCTTACCTCAATATTGCACAGACACTCCTCTAACTTTGTGACGACTTCTGAAAACTCTGGTCTCCCCTGTGAAGACAACAGGAAAACCAGAGCTGGGTTAAAAATGGAAGGGGGCAGATCTGATGTGATTAGATTGACACACAGGGAAGGGATCAGTCACAGTCCCCAGCATTTCCCCTCTCCGAATTTCATGGCATAGCTGTCAGTCTGTTTGGGAATCTGATGAAAACTGCAAGTTCAGTGCTGAGCTACAACGTGCAGATGAGTGTGCATATGAACTTTAACTGCAAATCATCTATTTTTCTGTAACAATTAAATTTGAGCTAATAATTACTAGATCACAAAAGTACTATCAATAAATTATTGGCTCTGCTCTTCAGGTTGACTTTCTCTTTGCCCATGAACAGGACTTTGGACACAGCAAAAGCAGTGATGAGCAGCAGACAAGTTCCTGGCCAACCTGCCTGTATGGCCATCCTCCTCCCTCCCGCATCCATGTACCTGCATCTCTCCATGGCTGCTCCACACTGCCTGCCCAGCCCACTCCTGGGCAGGTGTCTCTATCTGCATGCCTCATGTGGCAGAAGGATTTCTGGAGGCTATGCTCGGGACAGGATTGGGCAACTGAGAGGAATGACAAGTAGCCCTCCATCTCTTATTGCCTGTCAATGTCCTGTCCCAGTTCACAGTTCAGCCTTCCCAGGAAACTCAAGTGTGACTGAAGCAGCACATACAGCACTGTTTGATAGGGAAGGGCTGAGAATACCTTAGTGAGGTAACTGCTAAACAAGCTCCACACATTCCCATCACATTATTCTCAACAGAACTGCCTGCAAGAGGTAGATGTGATTTAGGGGCTTTGGGACAAAGCCCTGTAGCTGTCCCAGAAGTCCTCCAGTCCAGGAGTGACAGCAGCCCTCTCATCCATGAGTGGCATCAGAGGGATAACACACACAAATGAGGCTCCAAGTTTTATCCCTTTGCGAGAAAGCATAGTAACAAACTGGGCACTACGTGGTTTGCTTTCTCAGAAGGGTAGGAAGAACATGATGTGTCCATTTTCACTCCCACAGACTTGTTTGTGTCCACAGGAAAGGGAGGGAGAAGAGTGTGTGCTCTCCATGCTGGTGGCTGACCAGGGGAGCAGCAGGGGCTGGTCTGAGAGCCAGGGTGCAGAACTTGTGGGTTCCTCCTGGTGCCTCCAACCAGCCATTCCATGGCTGGGACAAGCTGGGGCAGGGACAGGATTGCCCCAGGGACATGTGTCAGTCCCTTGGGTGATGCCATCCTCAGCTAGTCTTTAAAGCCTTCTGCTCTTCTGACTGATCCAGTTGCTCTGCTGCCACTGCACTGAGACCCTTCACTTGGAAAAACACAATGGGATGACACTGGTCCTACAAGAACCTTGGGCTCCATAAGCCCTGCTCTGAGTAACTTACTCCTAGGACAGCAGTGTGAAAAACGACCTTGGCAAAACCCGCCCTCTGGACTCGGAGCCCTTCCCAGAGACACACAGTCCTCCAAGCTGGCTCCTCCTGTTAGCTGAGGGAAGACTGGTGGGAAGAAGGGAGATCCCATTGGATGACTGGGCACAAACCTGACTGTGAGATGATCTCAGTGGTTCCTTCTAGAAAAGAGTTTGGTTAAAAAACCAGTAGTATGTCCCTGAGCTCCAATTTACAAAGTGTTCATACTCATTTACTGCGTGTGACAAGCCCTGTCACTGCCAGTGGAACTTGATCAGAATCCATCAGATTTGCCCACTGGAGATAATGGAAGAATGGCCATAAATTCAGAGTTGCATTTAATAAAACGAAAATGTTTACTTCTTTACAGAGCTCAGCCCTAGGCCTTATGGCAAATTCTCTGTCTCTAATTAAAGCTCACAAATCCAATTAGCCAATGAAAAAGGCTTCTCAGGAGATGCTGCTAATCTTCTAATCACCAGTTTGCCTTTGGAAACAGCTGCTTTCAAAAGTTTCTGGGAAACAGATGTTCAAGTACCTGATAAATAGAAACAGGGACATGGCACATGGGAACTTGTTTTCAGCTGGGATGAGCCTTGAATGAAATTAAAGACAAATAAAAGGATACATTTTCTAATTTGGAGGCATTTCATGGCCATCCAGAAAAACCCCTCCAGGTATACTCCATTTTCTGCCTTTTTTTTTTTAAACTGAGCAGACCTTGTGGAGTATTTTGACCTGTGAACACTTGTTGAGCCCCAAAACTTACTATTTTTCCCTAACAAATGATAACAAAAGACCTTTAGCAAAGCTAAATAAAGCCTAATAAAGAACAGTAGCAAAAAACCTTTAATAAAAATAATTTTGACAAGTTTTTTCTCACATCCTGTGCAAAGTTCTGTCCATCCATGGGCTGATTGAGGTATCAATTATTTTATAGTTCTGTCCTGAAGCTCTAAAACACTGGCAGGATGAAGTGACATTGGAGTTGCACTGATGGGTAACAAACTGTGCTGGGACTCTGAAAAGATGGTTTCTCCTTTTAGGGGCTAAGTGGCTGTAGGAATGCTGACAAAACACAGGGACTGCACCCATCTCAGTGCTTGCTTAAGTCAACACTTTAATATCAATAAATTTAAAATGAATGTGTGTTACATGCTGTCACTACCTGTTCCTTACAAAAATCTGAGAGCAGCAAGGAATTTTCTACTCATCTGTAACAGCTCGATTCTTAATCAGAATTACATAATTAATTAAGTTTTGTTGAAAGGCTAAATGTTAATTTAATTTCCTCCTCAATTCACCAACTCTCCTGTATTTCCTGACACACCCCATTATCTGCCGGGGCACTTTCTGCAGTGACCCTTCCCATGGAAACTGTGATTTTGGGGGTGTCAGCCGGAGCTGCCAGGGGCACTCACCTCAGGACAGGCGTTCCAGCCCCTCATCAGCAAGGCGGAGATGGGCTTGGGGATGGAGTAGCCGATGGGCGGGCGGATGTGATGGTACGCCATGTCCGCCGCTGCCGCCGCTGCAAGGGACAGCCCAGAGACACCCGTTAGCACCAGCGGTCACAGGGATCCTGGGAACACCCCTACCCACTGCTGAGACACCCAGCAGGTGTGGAAATGCTGAGCCATCCCACCTACGAATAAAGGAGGTTGCATGGAGGCTGGAGGTTAAAGGAGGCTTTTCCAATCAGACCGAGAGCAGAGTGAGATGCCCATCACCATGGCCACAGGCCCACCTCTGGTCACAGGTCAGACAGCAGTGAGGGTCTCACTGGAAGAGGGGGCTGAACCCTTGCTCCTTACCCATGCTGGCTCTGACCACGTCCTGCAGTGCTCATGACCTTGAGCAACTCCTGTCAGACATCCAGGGGTCAGAATCTCAGGAGTGCAAAGTGCAGCCCTGGAAATGTTGCTCTGCTGTTGTACACCCCCCTCCCCACCGGTCTGTGGGTGCTGTCCTGAGGTACTCAAGGAGATGTACCAAGGAATGGCTTTGCAATCCCAGCACCCGTGTGAGAGACAAAACAGCCTGTAGTCAGGGTGTCTTGTTCCCAGTCCTAGACCTAGATAGGATAGGTCTGTGCTTTTCACCGAATGCAATCTCTTAGCACTTAATAACACACTTCAGTAAGATACTACTGAATCTTAAAATTACATGGTGTAGCCACTTCTCTAGTTTAGAGAAATTAAAAAATTTAATTAATTGAGCATGTTACCTGGTTTCAGGTGAGCAAAAGGAATTTCCCCCGTTAACAGCTCCCAGAGGCACAGAGCATAGCTGAAGACATCGGCTTTGATGGTGTACCTCGTGCACTGGGTGAACACCTCAGGGGCCATCCAGCGCAGGTTCTGCGCACCAGGAAACAGCAATCACACATTAGCAGTGTTTGCTTCCTCGTACAAGCACCTATTCCTGTATTTGTATGTTTGTTTTCCTTTGTTTCCTTATTTCCTGCCTCCATCACTCCATAAAATAATTGGTAATCTGCCAGGAAAAATTTTCACCTGACTTGCAAAATGTAGTCAGTGTGTTACTGTGTATGATATGTAACTGCATCAGCTTGGTGCTATCTCAGCTCCATAGAGCCAGGCTGAGCAGGCTTTAACTGTGACAGTAGGATGAGAATAAAAACAGAAGCCCAGGCTCAAGGTCTGGAGACCACATCATATGATCTGAGAGATATATGCATATATGCCACATAATAAGAATTAACTACTGCTCCAGCTGGCAGAAGTAAAAGGTGACAATAGCTGCATTGGACTGGGGCCTGCTCTCTTGGGGTCTTGCTGCTCCCTGCAGAGCCCCAGTTCTGAGGCTGCTTCACAAGCAACCAGTCTCTCCCTGGGGTGACGGGTTCAGGGTGGATTTTTAGATTCCTTGTGCTCCGTACTCTGCATCCTATACAGGGCAGGACAGCCCCCATCAGGTCAGTTTTCATAGAACAGCCTTTCTCAGCAGAACAGCACCAAGCCCCAGCAAGACTTAATGTCTGAGCAGCAGCCCCACTCCCCACACAGCGAGTACCACTGCAGAGTGTTAAAGAGCTGGTTGCCAAGGCCGGCTGTAGCACCACCCATCCTCTGGCACTGCCCACTCCATCCCATCATCCATCCCACCCCACATTAATAGTTAGGATGATGTGAACGTTCCTGGCCATGGGGTGACACACAGGACATATCTGGACCCCAACCCATGAAGACAACAACTGTCTTGTAAATCTGACAGTGAGCAATGGGCTATTGTGAAGCAAAGAACTGTGAAATAAGGGAATCAGTGCTGAGTAACTAATTCCCTGTTAGAAAAAGGAACCACCTGCCAACAGCATGTGTGTGTGAGTGGGGAAGAGTGGATTAAAAAAAACTCTTTAGTAAGGAATTGGGGCAATAGAGCTCCAAAGACAACCTTATAAAGCATTGTTTTCTGCTGCAGATGTTATATATTCTCTCATCTCTGCTATTAAAGACAGAGGAAAAAAATTAAACCAAGACAGAGAAACATTGAGAGAGATGAAATACTACACCAGTTCATCGTTTCCAACAAACATATTTCCAATGTCTTCTTTTCCTAAACTGTGCTTGCCTGTATGTTTGATATTAATTATGTGGAATAAAACAAGAAACAAACCCCAGGTTGTTTTGTCATGTTGTCTTCATCCAGGGATTGCAGAAATCGAGATTCTGAAACAGAGCAAGAAAAAGAATTACTCTCAGGCCAATACAGACACACACCTTATTATACAAAAATCCCACCTTAAGTACAGTTACACAGGACCCTCTCAGTCAGCACATGTTTAGTTTTAGAGAATTTGGGGTTAATTTATAAGTGTTTCACAAAATCTCCTTACCTCCAAAATCAGCGACTACTGCATGACCATCCTCATACAGGAGAATATTGTGACTGGGGGAAAAAAAAACAAATCCTATAGGTAATTGTTTGCTAGTGCCTTAAAGATGGTGAAAATGTTATCATTTTTGGGTCATAGCTAAATGTTTGAGTTCAAATCACCTCCTTGGGTAGCTAAATGTCTATAGGTACATCTCATATTTATTGTTAGAAAGTGCACCTTACCCCTGAGAGGGCAAACCAGCTTCTAATCAATATCAGAGCAAAACACCTTCTGTAATTAGTTAGAGACCAAGTCCAAGAGCTTTATTTAATATGTGCACTGAATCTCAGTGATGAAGTGATAAAGATCATGATATTTGAATATAAACATAGTGATGATCTTAAAATAAAATTGCACAGACTGATTCTGTTTCCTCCTAAGGCTTGCGTAGGTGGCAATCCCATATTTACGCCAGTGTATGGAAGAGAAGGAGCAGATCTGAAGAGTCCGTACAGAATGGATCATGCAGGCAAAATCTATTTGCTTATTGCAAAATGTCATTTAGCAGGAAAAGTGTATATAGAATCTACTGAAAATTTTTTTACTGATTCATGGAAGTTACAGCAACTGATTTAATTTTCAGCAAAGAACACACAAGATGAAGTAAAAAAAAGACCACTTCATAAAACAGTATAGTCATAGAATCATCAAGGCTGGAAAAAACTCCAAGATCACAGAGTCAAACCTTTGACTGCTAATCCAACCTTTGACTGATTTGCATGCAACAAATCCAGAGAGAGAATTTTAGAAATCGGCAACACAAATACAGGGTTCCAAAGAGAATGGAAGCTTGGGGAAAGACGCACAAGATGCTTTAGCTAGGTCACAAGCTTCCAGTACCTCTGGAAATAAAGGCTTCCCTACCCCAGTCACTATACCTTCATGGCACAGGGCTTTGGAAGGGCCGAGCAAATCACAACATAAAAGTGCAGGAATGTGGACACAATGATGATGTCAGGGTATTTATCAAATGCTGACTGAGTCAAGAAAATTCAGAAGAGTGAAAAGTGTATGAAAAACAGAAATGAAAAAGTTGGCAAGAGTTTACATGAGGAGGGAAAATGGAAGTAATATTGATGGTCTCAACAAAAAGCACAACCTGCACATATTAGAGCTGCAGATAGAAACAAGAGCAGTCAAGTGAGGAACACAAATTTTACCAGATAACAGTTTTAGGACAGAAGAAAATTTAAGCTTTCCCAAGCAGGACTCCCACAAATCAGTCTTCAAGGTTTCCACCTTCACCTAAACCCAACCCTTGGGATGATAAATTTAATCATAAAAATGTAACCATGACTCTCCTGATTTATATTCAATCTGATTTTAGCTCTCATATGTACTTTCCATCAAAATATTTAAATTATTTTAGTATCACATGTGGAATTGTTTTGAGATCCACACCGTATGCCAAATGAAAATATGAATCAAACACAAGGTGGAACTAGAGAGACTCCTGAAGGCTGCACCCCAGGCTGAGTGTAGGTACACAAGCCACACAGAGCTACAGACTTTGCTGTGGTCTTTGCTCAAATTTGGCCTCTGTCAGTAGGGACAAAAATTATCACCATGTCTCAACTGCATTGAGCCCTAGCTTCAACTTCAGGCTATTCCAGGATTGTGTAGACTTGAATAAATCCAGCTTGACAAGTCAAGACATAATCAAGACCTAGGCTGACAGTTTTTATGGAGAAGCAGAGAAATCAATTGAAATTCCCTTTCTCCTCATGGCATGCATCAGCCTTTCATAGAATCACAGAATCTTTGAGATTGGAGCTCTCCAAGACCTCCAAGATCACGGAGTCCAACCTGTGACCAATCCCCACCTCGTCACCCAGCCCACAGCACTGACTGCCATGTCCAGGTGTTCCTTGGACACCTCCAGGGATGGTGACTCCACCACTGCCCTGGGTAGCCACTTCCAATGCCTGACCACCCTTTCAGTGATGAAATTCTCCCTGATGTCCAATTTGAACCTCCCCTGGCTCAGAATCTGACAAACAATGCTGAAATGCTCATCTTGGTGCTGAGTGCATTGATGGGCATATCTGAGGGCAGGAAGCAGGCTCTCGGAGGGTTTTGTCAGTCTGGTACCTCCAGGGAACACTACAAATACTGATTTTTCTTTTTTAAAGTAAACAAATACACCCCACAGAAATAAGGTTTGGAAGGTAACAGCTTAAAAATGCTGTAATTGACTCAGTGGCACTTGAAAACGTGAAAACCTCAGGTGAAACAGGTGCTCTTAAGCCTGTGTTTTGAGAAATACAGCAAGAAAAATCCAAGCTGAACTGAGCTGGCAGAAGACTAATACAGAGTTCAGCAGAATCAGAAATTAATTTTCTTCTGTTAAGGTCACACAGGGATTGCAATAGTGAGAGCAGGCATTGTTCTCTTCATGAAACCATGGAAGGAAGAAAACGAGATAAGAACAAGGAGTGTGCAATCATCCTGGCTTTGTGAAAGGACATGGTTCTGGGGTCTGCCAGGCGTGGAGGCTTCTCTCTCCCATGTCAAGTGACAGGCACAGCATGTCCCTTTCCTAAGGATTTGGGCCATTAAAAGATCCTTCTGCCTTTAACACGCTGTGGGTGTAATAAAAAGCAATGGATATTTTAAGATTTCACAAGGGACGTTTCAACAAAGAGTTGCAGACTCCATGCCCATTACCACCAGGCTGCCATCCTCTCTTTCATCTCCCTCACCAAGCAGCTCTCAGAAGTGTTCACAGATAGTTAGAGCCATCAAAAGCAGGTCAGTTGCTCAAAGGCTTGCTCCAGCCATGTTCAGCTGTCATGGCTTAAATTAAATGGATACTAAAATGGTCTCTCTTTTATTAAAGTGCTATAATCTTTGTGGCTTCCATCCCTCACCATGGTGTAAGTAGTAATAAGGTGATGCATGTCACCATTACTGATGGCTGTCAGAAGTGAAAAGCAAAATAAAACTCCCAATTATTCTTCAAATGGAAGGATAACTCCTTTTTCAGGGTAGAGACACGAAAGATTAATTTTCTTCTCTATTCTGTCAAGCCATATTGCAGGTTTATTTAATGCATTATGTGTAGTGCATTAGATTTCAGAACTCACAAAAGTGATTATGAGTTATGTGAAAAATTAAGGTAAAAAATATGAGACTCCTGTGAAGCCACTGGCAAAACTTAACACGGATTTTCACTCTTAGTCTTTCTCTTAAGTTGTTGCAAAGTTTTTCATCTGGTAATTGTGCCTGTGGGTTGGCTGGGACTCATGCTGCAAACACGACTCCTGCTCTTGCACTAAACTTTCAGAAGTTGAGCTCTCTCAGCAGCACACATCAATGGCTCCAACATTCCCTACAGCACATTATCTTCTGACCCTCACAAATACGATCTGTATGAGTTCTGTGGGGCAGTTACATGCTTTCTGGATCTCTAGGAAGATACTGGTTTGGGTTTTCTTTTGTGGAAATCATTATTTAAAATCCTTCAGTGCAGAACTGTTCTTCTAAGAGCCACCAAGGCATGAAGCTGAACTGTGAGGTCTGAGTCTTGGCTGCCCTGGTCTGAGCCTTGGCTCCCCTAGAGCAGTTCCACAGGCTGCAGCAGTCAGGCCTGGGGCTCTTGGCTCGCGCCACTGCCTCAAAAGCAAGGCTCTCCCTTGGAACAACACAGGTGTGCGGCCTGGAAGGAAGCTGGGCAGGGATGCAGGTATGAGAAGGAGACTCAGAAGGATAGTGGAGGATGCCATTCAGCGTGCCGGTTGCTCTCGAGGGCTGACAGAGCTAAGGACCATGCTTTGGCTCTAGCAAAAGGATCACTTTCATCTCCAATCCTGCAATCAATGCCATTCAGGTATTTCACCCCCTGTTGGTGAAACATGCTCAAGACTCTTTTCACAGCTGGAGCAGCAAGAACAGGCTTTTCCCCGCAGCCACCAAGGACTCAGTGCTCCCATTCGGATACCACCAGAGGTGGGTGAGTGCCCAGTCCTGTGAAGATCTCAGCTCCCAGAGGGAAGCAATCAGAGCTGCTGTGAGCTGTAACAAACAAGCCAAGCAAACAGAGAAACACACGAACTCAGTGACTAGCAGGAAATATTTAGAGTAAAAGAGACAAAGCAAAGGGCAGGAGATGAAGCGATGAGGGAACGTGACCAAGTGTCCTTTGCCAGCAGGTGTTAGGCTGAAATTGAGCATTGGGAAATGGAGATTCAGAAAAACAAACAGATGTAGGGAAACACCATCAGCGACTGCAGCCTTCCAGGACAATCACAGTTCAGCAGTTGTGACTCATAGAGGTTTGTATAAAACCTCTGAGATTATTTTCAATTGAGTGCTAATGAGACACTGTGGGGTTGCAGGAGGCCGCAGGGTGTCCCTGTGGCTTTGAGCTTTCATGTTGCCTAAATTTTTAGGTTGAAGACTGAAACTGACCTGTTCAAATCCCGATGTATGATGGGCTGTGTGAGATTGTGGAGGTACTCCATGCCTTTGGCCACATCTACAGCAATGATTAATTTAGACTGCAGATCAAGAATTCTGTATTTCGTAAAAAAAATTAAAATTACTTGAAGGTAATAAACAGTTGAAAATTATTCTTATCTGTAAATCATGGGACGTTTAAAATTGTTTTACATACAAAATAATGTTACGTAATCTATGCAAAGTAAACCTATATATTGTAAAATAATGGCAATAACAACTTTGTGATTACTCATCAATTTACCTCGTACACCCCATTAAAGCGAACCAAAGCTCAATATTTTCCACTGTGTTCCTTTCTCTGTTGTCTTATCCTGAAATGAGTATTTACATCAGCATAGATTCCCTACACTTCCAAATTCTGTGTGGCAGGCCCCCGTGGGGGATGAGGGTAATACCTCTTCTGCTCATGGAGCAGGGAGAAGAGCGATCCCCCGGAGATGTACTGGGTGACGATGGCAAACTGGCTGGGGTCATCCAGGCAGGCTCCCACGAACTGGATGACACAGGGATGGTTCAGTTGGCAGAGAATGGAAACCTCACGGCAGAACATGTCCACATCGGATTTGGAGCAGTAGGTGTTGGCTCGGTAACTTAGAATTCACATGAGAGGAAGCAGAAGGCAAAAGTGTCATAAAATATGGGCTTTTTAAATACTTCAAACTAGGTCACTGACCAAGTAGGATGGAAAAGCCTGACAAACTTACCGTTTGATTGCAACAATTTTATTTCTACATCGTCCCTTATAGACTTTTCCAAAAGACCCTAAAACAGTTTAAAATAAATAAGCTCAAATATGTTGGTTATGAACATCAAACATTTAAAGTCAATGCACTTTAATTTCTGGTACCTGAGCCAATAATCTCATGGAACTCTATCTCAGAGAGCTGAAGGTGGAAGTGTGATGGCAAACCAGCGCGGAGGAGGAGGACATCGGCCTTTTCTGCAAGAAAAACACTCATCCCATTTATAAAACACGGGTCAGGGGAGGAGCAAGCATAAAAGCGCTGACCTTCAGAACTCTTGCATGGGGAGAGCTGTTTTTTACAGGTTTTTCCCTGAAAATTGACTGCTAGTCCTGCTCCCTGCTACAGCAAACCCCAGTGACAGACACTTGCAATGCCACAGGTTGCCTTGGGCATTCCTGGCTCTAGCACTGTATCAGCCATGAGCACTGTCCCACGTTCCCAAACTCTGCCTGTACCACGGGATGGTAGCACAAAATTCCTTACATGGAGAATTAATTCATTTTTCTGTGTAGCCAGTGCTCATTGCTGCTGCTGGGGATGCTATTCCAGAGTTGGCTGGCTCTTAGTGACATGTGGAATCTAAACTTTGCAACTGAATTTGTCAACTAGTTGTCAAATGTCTCTATCTTGTTGATCTTGTTAGTTTATTACTATAGAGTTTATCAGAATATTTCTAAACAGAGAATTTTGATGCTGCTATGTAAAAGATGTAAGGATTTGATTATATCCAGAGAGAACATTTAAAGGGGAAAATTGAAAGTACCACCAAAAAAAAAAAAAAAAGAGGAAATATCTTAAAATACCTTAAAATACCTTAAAATATTTATCTGCATATTTCAGCTGTATTTTTTTCACAGTAACACAAATTATTTTTGGACAGAATTTTTCTTATAAGGATAATTCAGGCATTTTATGGTGTGATTTAAATGATATTTATTTGCATTCATGGAGAAGTGGGTATTTCATTAGTGCTATTTCACATCACAGCCTTTTCTCAAAGAAATAAAAAGAAATATATATATATTTTAAAGTGAATGAAAACAAGGCAAATACAGGAATTGTCATTGTCCTGAGTAACAAAACGAAGTATATTGTTTCCTAAAATTATGCCAAGGAAATGGAACAATGAACCATAAAAATTCCAGGAATAATGAATCCTGTGTAGGATGTTCAGGCTGACAAACACATTGGATCAAAAGACCACAAAAGTTCAAGTTTTCCCTTGCCATGGCAAATACCTTTTGTCATGCTTTTAATCTTCCCTAGAGGGGATGGCACTGACACATAGGAACCATCTGAAATAAAGAACAGCGTGAAATATTATGGAGTTCAACAACAGCATAAGTGATAGTGCTGATAAATTAATGAGTCAATGATGGCTGAAAGAATTAATAATAAAGGGTGAGAATTCAGACGAACACACGAACACAGCTGATGGGAGCTGGTTTGGGCTGGGATATAGTTCATTTTCTTCACTCTACCAGGCACAGCAGATTGGGATGTTGTATCCCCTCAGCCTTGACAGGAATCTGTGTATGGCTTTACTGATTGCTGCAGAATGGTATCGACTCACAGGTATTAAGGGAGCCAACGTAGCCTTTAGATCCACTAGATTTTGTAAAGGAGCTCTGGCCAGATTCCCAAACTGGACTGTGAACATACTGCACTTTTTAGTTCACTGATGAGACTTTCCCAAAGGCCTCAGCTTTCTCCCTATACCAGAAATTTCATCCCCTTTTTTCTGCTCAAGTGGAAGCCAAGTCCTTTTAGAAATCAGAATTACAAAATATCCCTGCATGTGCTAATCGCTTGCCAAAATAATTTCCAGTACACCTGTGACCTTAGTCCCCTACAGATTTACATACACTTGAGCTATACTACAGCTAAACCTGGAACAGGCCAAAAGATTCAGGGAGCAGGCTGCTGCTGCTGCTGGCTGTAGGCTCCTCCGCTTTCCACACCTGGAGCAGAACAAGGTACAGCATCCTCATCCTCTCTGAGGATGCGCTCTAACACATGGCCAAAGGTTTTGTTTAATCTAGCTCAGTTCCTGGCTCTTGTCATTTAGTCACCAATACAAATGCGTATTTTTGTAGCAAAATGTGTAATTAATTCTTCCAAAGGGGGCATTTGATATCCAAAGACATTAAAAAGTATGAAGGGGACTGAGTAGAGAAAGAGAAAATGTCAACAGTCAAAGAAACATCAGGACTAAAGAGCACACAAAGAACAGTGATGGAAGACTGCTCAGGACATGAAAAGGTGTGAGCAATGATTGACAGGGGCTGATCTTCAACTCACAGCTTTGGGCTCTCCTTTCTAGGAATAAAACCAACTGACAACTTTAATTTAAATAATGGAACATTAAATTAAGTGTACCCAGAAAATGGTGAGTCCCATGACAGTGATTTTATTTGTGGCAGACAGAACTGACCCAAAGCTCTCTGACATGGGTGGAGCTTTTCCAGAGATTTCAGCAGTCTTTAGATCAGGCCCTTTGGCTAGAGAATAAAATGATTGCTCAGCCCATACCTCCTCCAGGCTGGGAGTATTCGTTGCAGGGGGATTCATCCTGAGGTCTTTTGTAATGCTTCAGGAGGGTCACAATTGCATCATGACCTGGGAAGGAAAGAGGAAATACATGGATTTGCAGGTAACTCAAAAGACTTTTTTTTTTTTTAATTAATTTATACAAAATCAGGGGATTTTTAAAAAAAATGTACAACATGTCTATAAAATATGCAAAGATGTGGTGATGCTAATCTAAACCTACTGTGATTCTTAATTGTAGAAATGTGGGAAATTTCTGCCAGTAAAAACAAGCATGTTGTTTTCATGAGTCCACCTACTCCTAAAATGCAAGATATGGCAAAGGAAAAACCTGCATTGCAGAAATTCTGCAATGGAAGTTGAAATAGTCTTCAGTGGACCTGACAAGGAAAACCAGAGCCTGTAATCATTCTTTTTGTAGTCCTAACTGGAGAAATTTGTACACCTATTGCTGCAGATGGAAGCTACACTTGCCCCTGTCCCTTGAGAGGCACCAGCTGGCAGTGGGGCCACCTGCTCAGGTGTTTGATACACAAAACTCTGCCTGGCAGCATTTAAAATTCTTTCCTAAACCTTTCCAAGATGAGTTTTCCCTCAGTAATTTAATATGTATTATTTTGCCAATAATCAGGTTTTGAAAAGCCTTGCAAACTCATAGTTTTAATATATTACAGTCACTCTCACAATAAAAGGCACTGCAGGGGAATGTCCCAGAAGTTGCAGACTCAGAAAGATGGAAGCTGCTACCTGTCTGTACATGCAAGACAGTATAACAGGAGCCATGGAAAATGCCTCACTTTGATCCACATTTGCAAGAATTCAAGATTACTGACTGATTCATCCTTCCTCACAATGGTCAGCAATAAAATGGTCAGCAATAAAATGCACATGCCAGAGGAGGAACAGCCCTTGCTGCTCAGGCTGCATGTCTTTTGTTTTAGCAGCACAGAAACACTCCTCTTCTTGAGTTTGTGCTGGATTAAACTGGTGTTTAACAGAGATCTGAGGTGACAAATTGAAGTGTTGGGGTTTATAAGCCTTTGTGCCATTCCCTGGGGAGCAGATGGTGAGAGCTCTGTCTGCAGGCATTGGCAGGTTATTTTGCAGCATTATCTCCTTCCCATGCTGCCCTCTCCTTCCTGCACGGCTTCTGCGGATTTTGTAGCAGAAACTAGAAAATTGAAATACCTTTCTCATAAGCCCACATCAAACAGGTCTGCTCATCCTTTTCTCCACTGGACCTGCTGGGATCACAAGCTACGAGATTCATATCAGCTCCGTTATCCAGCAGGAACTGCACAAGGCGAATATGGCCATGGTAGCAAGCACAGTGCAATCCTGGAACATCAGAGATGTGTGGGGAGCACAACTGTCAGAACATGGCAAAACAACTGCAGCAACAACTGTAAAGTGCAAATTGATTTCCTTGATAAACAAATATATTGTCAAAAAAGTACCTGAGGCGAGAGGTGAAAATTAAACATTAAGGCTGCAAGAACCAATCTATTGCCTCTGCCCAATGTGCCACCATTTATTCTGCCACCTGCAAACCACATTTAACGACTCTGTATGTGAGAAAAAGCAAGTGGAAACAAAGACAGTTCTTTGTAGTGGGGACAGGAAGGTGTGCAGCCCTTCAGATACTATATCCCAGGAGCCTATGTCTTTGCAGAAAAATTTCTAAGGCTACTTAGAAGCCTCACTATGGGAGGAACAGTTTACACCAGGTTTTGTTACTCATATACACCCTGAGGAGCCTGATACATCCTCACTGAAGTCTTATCACTTCTATGCCTCCTGTAAAAATATTTCAAGAAAGCTGTGCTCTGTCTGAAAGGTACTTGGGTGCTGGAATTACCCTGGAAATCCTGATGGTGTATGGCTTCCCAATATTTTGGTGCTGGCATATACCCTCATACACAGTAAGTATGATGATGTTACCTGTGTGCCCATCTCTCCCTTGATGATTGATGCTTACAACATTCTGGTCAAGAAGAAACTTGACAAGTTCTATGTTCTTTCCATAGGTGCAAGCACTGCAGAAGCAAAGGGAGTGGTGAGTGCTTATAGTCCATAAAAGAAGTACTTTGGCTAGCCAAAAATTTACAAAGAATTACACAGAGATAAAAATGCAGTAATAAAGGATCTTTAGAAATGTGCAAATGCATGATTAATCCACCAAAGCATATTCATTTTTATTGTTTCAGAAACATTCTAATTATTGCTGAATCACCTAATTTTACACAGTTGTGCAAACAGTCTGTGTTGCAAAGTGCCTCTTAAATAGCCCTTTACAAATTTCCAGCATCCCAACCAAACCATGTTCTGCCACCTGGTTTCTCATTCAGAGTACCTGGCTCCAGCAGACATCCAGGTGGAACAAGCTCTGATCTCAGCTCCCAAACTGGACAAGGAAAGGAACCATCGTCCAACCAGGTGTTGGTGAACCTGATTTTCTTACCTTCCTTGCTCTCACTTCTTCTCTCCCTCTCTCTCTCTTCTCATTCACTGCCTGGTTCTGCCTCTTACTTCATGCCCTGTCATGCATCTCATGACACAAACTCACCCTCCCTGTGTAGCTCCCTGCTGGCTCTGTCCCTCCCCTGGCTGCTGGTGAGACATTTGTAATTTTGGGTGTCGTGCCACACGCGTGTGTAAGTGGAGCTCTATTGACAATGGCATTTGAACACCTCACCTGTGGAAAGCTGTTTCACTGAATATATTCTCTTTAGTGAGACTTTCTGTTCCTGAGAGCTGAATTATTTCCTTGACAACTTCAAACTTCCCATTGTAACAGGCACTGAAGAGGAAGCCAGTACAGAGGTGTTAGCAAACGCGGCCTTCCCACGAGTCCCAAACCTGTCAAACAGCTGCTCCGGGGCACTCACAGGTGTAGAGGTGTGTCTCCATAGATATTCACCACGTGGGGCTGCACTTCGAAGCTGCTCTGCAGTAAGAACTTCACAATATCATGGTGCCCAAATCGAGAGCAGAAGTGCAGAGGCACATGATCTTCGTTGTCCTGAGCATTCACTGCCGGTTGACCCAGAAAAAGACCACAGAAAGGATTTTATCCTTAGCACAGTATGTCTGGGATTGTTTGGGATATTTAGTAGAATTTTATGTGTTGTACCCATGCATTTTGAAACCTCCTGGGAAAATATTTGTGGGCATATTTGTTTAAAATTGAAATGTCTGTGACCTTTCGTATATTGAACCCACATTGCTCTGTGTCACCTGCAGTGCACTGTCACGGTGATTTTCTGAACTTGGGGCATAACTGCTTTCTTCCAGCTGCAAACTGATTGAGTGTTTTGATGCAGCTTTCCATGAAGCAATCGTGAGTTATAAGTGACCCTTAGAAAGACCAATTTTGAAGCAAAAGTAAGATAATAACAACATCAACAGAACTGGGAACGTCCAGGCAGCACAGAACTGCTGGTATCTACCAGTAGTAGCAAACTGTTCTAAGGGCAATTGCATGGAGTGTCCCTGGAGTATCCTTGATCTGCAGATGGCAATTGTTTCAGACTGCCAGCTATCATGGACCACATCCATGCCAGGGGGCCTTCTGCCTGTTTATGGGATGGGCAATTGCATTCCAGCACCAGAAACGGGAGTGGAGGTACCTTACATGGCTCTTCCTTCATCTATCCTGTAGGGAGTGAAGAAGAGATTGGACAAGGCTCTAGGCAGAGTTCTTTGTTGGTACAGACACCTACAAGTACTGTTTTCATTATCCAAAATAAGTCTTTAGTCAGTTTTAAATGTGTTTATTTGACTCTTGGTGTATTTCTTCCTATGTTCTTCCAGAACAACCTTCTGGAAGGTATGTATGTCCTTCCAGAACAACCATAACCAGTTGATTTTGTAACTGATAGAAATGACAAACCTAGGCTTCTTTGTGCAATATTTAGTTCTTGGTTCAGCCTGGCACCAGGTCTTTGAGGCAGTTTACATAAGTGAATAGACTACAAGGGAATAGTTGTCCATTGGAGATGTCCAAACCTGTACTGCCAGGCTTTTCCATGCAACTCTGACAAACACCCCTCAGGAACATCTCCTACAGCT
Organism: Corvus kubaryi; assembly: GCF_017639235.1. NCBI lineage: Eukaryota > Metazoa > Chordata > Aves > Passeriformes > Corvidae > Corvus > Corvus kubaryi. The sequence goes on along the minus strand of NW_024581108.1, from coordinate 25,990,944 downwards.
CAGCCTCCTCAGGACAGAGGCCAACCCAATCACATTCTGAGGGTCTGTCTTCTCTTTGATTTTCTGTGAGTATAACAAACAGTGAAAATGAAAATAGATTCCTATTTTAAAACCTTTTTGAAATGATGCTGAATGCTCACAGAAATGGACAGTCCTCTGAAATGTGTGGAACTTACAACTTCCCTTGTGTCTAGTGACAGAGAGCTCCAATGGTGTGTTCTGTTACTGAAATCCACAAACTTCATTAACTGCTCCCATTAACCTTCCCAGCAGTCTTGTATATAAGAAGTAAAGAAAAGTAGACTCTTTTCCCTCTCTATTCTAAAATAATTCTTCACTTTATAGCGTCATGTGACATGTTGGCCTTTAGTTTTTATTATGACCTGACCTTCTGGTACCATTTCACCAGATCCATTGTGAAGTGCAATAAGTAAGAGTGGAATAAATGTCAAAATTTTATAATGATAAGTATCAGCAATTTAGAACATGTTCCCACAGAATGGCCTGAAGGACATCAGGGGCCTCAGTCTACAACACAACAAGGTGCAGGGTGGAGAAAGGAAGGAACACTCCTTTACTTATCCAGTCAGAAATGCCTGCAAACCATTTCCTTTGCCTCTAGAAGGATCTATAACTAGACCATGGGATAATGGGTTTTGTTTCAATTGGTAGCTTTTTGCTTTCTAAATGAAGCACACCAGATACACTTTGTCTTAAAAAGAAGGAGAATATTGTCTTAAAAAGAAGGAGAAGTTCACATTCAATACAGCAGAAAATCAGTCAAAACATCTTAGAAGAATGTTATGGAGAAAAAAATACCATCCTACTGATTCAGGATTTACTCAAGAAGACTACAGAAGAGTTCTTCAAATTGAAATTTTTAAAGTACATTTATATTAAATTAGACCATAGAATGCAACTGTCTGGGCAGTCAGGGACTGAAAACTGAGGTTGCCTTACAAGTAAGCAGGAAAACTGAGCAAATGCCAAATTCTTGTCTGGAAAAAAAAAGAATTCTGCAGAAATCATTCTTAGCACTGAGACATGACATTGGTAGAAAGTAACAGGTGAAACCATCACTGTAAACAAATAAATGGAAAAAAGGACAGTGCAGGAAAGTGCTTGAAAGAGCTTATGGGATTTCTGAAAATACAGAGGTTACTTAGTTCTTCCCCAGAGTGTTTATGCTAAAAGAAATTATGGGATTGGCATCTGGAGAACCAGCCACACTTGTAACACTGGGTTTATACATGGGCCACATGTAGAACATGAACCTTTGTGATGACACATATATAAGCAGCACATTTCTTTTACATGCTTTTCTTATAATTTGTGGTTGGGCTGGAGAAGGATTTTGGCGATTGTTAGGCTGCAAATATTCTTACTTTCAGCAGCATTCTGACCTTTTCAGCCTGATTCAGTGGTCACTGCTTGTTTTCAGTCACTGTGGTTTTGGGCTGACTAGCGAGTCACATTATGTTAAAAGAAATAGTTCAAGTTTGTGACCCCAATTACTGATCTGCACTGAACAGTGCCAAATTTATTCAGGTTCTTTCCCCAAATCCTTTCATTCCTGGGCTCTAAAGACTTGTTCCTCCACTGCTGCATTTATAGCAAGTTTCAAAGTGTGCTACTTTAAGAGCAAAAGGCTTCCCGCTTCCAGTCTCCCTTTTCTTTTTTCTGTGCTGAAGATTCTGAGTTTAAAGAAAAGGACCTGAAATGGTGCCCCAGATTCTTTCCTTTTGGAATAAAGTCTCTAATGCAGAGCAAACCTCCCACTGCCTTGTCATGATGAGAGAATGTCTCTTTTTTCCCCCCTTTATTATAATTATATCGGCTCAGTGCACACACATCGAGGCTGAAACACCCTGAGCTCGCTACTGAAAACAGCATGCACAGACCTGACCGTGCTGCTTCCCTCCATGCTTTTTTCCTGCATGAGGAGGATGTGTGATTGCTGGCAAGACTCACAGAGAACATGGTAAATTGATGTATTAAAGATCAGTACATTTCCAAGCAATGTACTGTTCCTTTCCAAAAACCATCTCTGTCCCTTACTCTGAGGATAAGAAATTAATTTCTAAATAATTTGAACTTTGCTCAGTATTTCACAGAATCATAGAATGGCCTGGGTTGGAAGGGACCTTGACCTTTAAGGTCCCTCCCCATGGGCAGGGACACCTTCCACTGTCCCAGGCTGCTTCAAACCCTGTCCAATCTGGCCTTGGACACTTCCAAGGATGGGGCAGCCACAGATTCTCTGGGCACCCTGTGCCAGGGTCTCACCACCTACACAGGGAAGAATTTTTTCCCGGTGTTTAATCTAACCCTGCCCTCTGTCAGTGTGAAGCCATTCCCCCTGTCCTGTCACTCCAGGCCCTTGTAAATAGTCTCTCTCCATCTTTCTTTAGGGCTACCTTCAGGTACAGGTAAGAATCTCTGCATTAATAATCACAATATGCATAAAATGTGACCTCTAAGTTACAACATTTGTGTGCCTTTGTGGGATGTGTCAGCAGTATGCACAGCCACACTGACACAGGAGTCACAGCAAAGCAAGAGTAAGGCTGCAGTGTGGCACATTTTGTGCCTTCAGCGTTACTGAAACAGCAAAAGGAGGGGGAACAGAGCAAGAGTAAGAACCCAGCAGAACCACCAGCTGCACACTGACATTAGTCACAGGAGAAACTCTTCTGAGTTGCGACACAGGCGGAGTATAAGCAATGAAACGCAAAGTCACAGCCGAGTGACATCGCTGTGAGGCCAGCTGGGCAAGGAACACCCCAACCCACAGAACACCCAGAGTGTGCTCAGACACCTCTGTGCAGCCCACCACGTTTTCACACAGGCACTTTCTCTGACAGAAAATGGCCCACAGTGAAGAGTAGGAAGTTTGTGGAGCGTAATAAATCATGTGCTAAAAAATCTCCTTTTCTGTGGAATTTCGACTTCCGTATGAATTATTTTAAATTATTTGCTGCATAATTTCAACTTAAAACCCTTCTCCTGTACCTCATTCTCTAGTTCTCTGTGCATTTAAGTCACTTTGACTACAAATACTCACCACATGGCCACATGTTCCCTGCCTGGATAAATGTCTAAATAGTGAGCCACCTCTGCATGTGAAACTTAATTTTGTTTTCTGCCCTATCTAACATCTGTTAGATGTTTTTCACCTCTAACTTATTACTGAAAATAGAGTAAATGAGAGATGACAAACCAGCATACTTAAGTGAGGAAAAGTCTCCAGATGCCCTTTTCTTGTTTCAGTTGTCCAAAGATGATACATGCACACACACAAATAGTATGTGTTAGGAAGCTAAGATTCTGTCTACAAAACACAATGCTAAGGATGATTTTTAAATATCTTTTCTTACCATCAGCTTTGCTTCCCTCTTCCATCAAAAGCTTTGTGATGTTAAGAAAGCCTTTGGCAGCAGCCAGATGGAGAGGTCTGTCCCCAACTTCACCACTCACATTCACATCAGCTCCGAACTTCAGTAAGAGGTGGGTTACCTAAATATTTAATTAAGGTTAATTAAAATATCACATGAAAATAAAACTTTGAGAACATCAGATCCAGTATTGCATTGGGTAATACTATATGTGAGCATCTCTGTAAAGTTAAAACAGGGAGAAGAGATTCAATAGAAAACTAATTTTTAAGTTACATGTCTATAAAAATATTAAAATTCTCAAAAGCAAGCTCACATTCATTCTCAAAAACGTTCTCTATGGTGAAGGGTCACCAGACATGTTTGAATGACCAATCAGCATAACAAAGCAACACTCTCAAAGTCCCCATGAGCCAGAGCTGTGGCTCCTGTCTGATAGGTCTCTTCTCCCAGAGCCCCACAGGAGCTTTCAGCACCATCTCACAGGACTGTGACTGCTTGTTCTGAAGTGGCTTGTGGCAAATGAGCGAGCTAATCTCTCAGCCCCTACAGCAGCAGTTTCTTCTGGATGATGAGGTGCACAGACATGAAAGCAGCACCTCAGGTCCCTGGCTCACTCACACCCTTGCTCTCACCCAGCTGCAGGGCAGAGCACTCCAATCATCTGGACTTGCTGCTTTCAAAAGCTCTCCCTAGACAGCTCCTCCATGCACTCGAAGTAACACTTCACTGGAGTGGAAAAGACACCGTTCAAAGTCATCCTTTGAAACTTTGAACACCCCAGAACACAAGGCTTTAGCCAGAGAAAGACACAGAGAATACTTGTATAAACCAAACAGGCCCATTATCACAGTTCACATAATAAAAGGGCTGCTCAGGGCTAATACTGGGCTGTGGATTAGCCATGTGTCAATTGTACTGTCCAAATATACAGAAGAAAGAGAGTTGAGGGGCTCAGTGTCAGCTTTGGTCAGAACTCCAGACTGTGTTTCAGTCAGCCTGTGATCTGTGTGAATGGAGAAAGCTCAGCTGCACCGATCATGAGCACAGCACTTCAGGGAAAATCCTGCTCGCTGAATGATCATTTTTTCCCACAAAGTGAAAAGTTTGTGGATTCCAAGGAAAGCCAATAGAATTGCCATTAAATTATTACTGGAAAGTGATGTTCACTTCCTCGAGAGGTTTGGAAAGCACAGACACATTCCCCAGGCAATCTCTGACACGGGATGAATGAACAGCAGATGAAAAGTGCCTCTAGGCCCAAGCCTGCTTATCAAAGCCCGCTAAAGAACCCTTTGTTTCAAGAGGTCTCAAGGGGAAAACTCCATGTTTTGCTGGGGTCTAGTACAGAGGACAGAAGTGTAGAAATTTCCTGTTGATTTTCAGACTCTTAGGACAAGCAGAGATGTGTAGTTATACACATCTCTGAGTGTAATTTCAGTATATGAGGTTTTTGCATGGAAGGACCCTCTGGAACGTAAAGCAGAACCATCTAACACTAAACCTACAGGTGACCTGGTTCCCCTGCCCAGGGGTCTGAATCTGCCCTCAGTTACCTGCTCATGGCCATAATATGCAGCAATATGCAGGGGGGTGAAGAACACTGCATCCTGCACGTTCACATAGGCTCCGTGCTGCAGCAGAATATCCACAGCCTGCAAGGAAACCAACATGACATTCCAGTTAGAAGCAATATATATATATATTATATGTGCTCAGCTGATAAAACAGGACTTTGAAACCTCATGCCTCCAATTTTAAAAAGTCAGCCCCAAACAAGTTATAATGGTGCAGAGCTGTGTACAGCATGTAAAAGTGATTAACTTACAGTACTTGAACTGAACACTGAATGTCACTGATGCTTTATAAATAAGCCTGAAAATCAGTGTGCTGGTAAAAAACCTGATGTACGAAGTAAGAGGCACAGAAATGGCTATGTGGATGTTCTCAGAACAACCTTAATTTTCTTTTAGCCATTATGAACAAAGAGCTGTAAACATATCACAGCTTTTAGAAGTGAAAAAGGGACACAAAATGAAAGATCCTTTTAAATTTAAATGTGTGAAGGTAAATCCTCAAACATGGAAGCATTTCTTTGTATTTTAGAAGATAATAGTTATTTGGCTTCAGTAAATAACCCTAAGTGTTTTCTTTCAAATTTCTACTTTTTTTTGGTCCTTCAGGAGGCCCATGTATTTCTGGAAAGCTATGAACTCTCAAGAAAAATCTTGCTGCACAGCTGTCAAAATAGAAGCCTGAATGAAACCACTTTGGGTTCTACACTGAAGCCTGAGGGCTGCTTGTTTTTCTGAAGCACAAGGGAGTCTTTGGGCACATGAAGGGCTTGGGCTGGGGATTACTCCAGAAGTTCTACATATCCTTTTGATGGATGCAAATTTTTGCATGTCATGATGATGAAAGACACTGGACCATGAATCACCACAGCACAGTGAAGAACTGGGACTAACAAGGGTGCGGAAGTGGCCAGCTCCTGTACTACACCGTTCCTACCGGAGCCTGCCCGTGACGAGCCCCTGGAGGACACCAGCCAGTGTCAGCTGAAGCGATGCAGAAGTCTGTCACCTGCCCTCTAGGCTGAGACCCCCCAAATCATGTCACACGTGCAACAACAAGGGCAGTCAGTTCAATCCATGTCACTCCCAAGTGCTCTGAGAACACAAATTGTTCCCAAGCAACATCAGTGTACAGGGATTGTTTCTTTACACAGTTTGAATTATTTTTTTCCGTGTGATGGCCTGCAGATATTTTCTGCATAAAGTCTGTGCCTGACATATGTAAATGTGTCCATTTCCCATTAGTTTTAACCATTTTTCTATGGCATCAGCTGTAACTTCCCTTGGAGGCAGCACTGCAGGGCGAGGTCTGACTATTCCCATGGGTGGAGGTTCTGCGTCATCCCTGGAATGCTCTCAGTGCTGCATCACTCTCATTGTGATCCCCTCATCCCCTTTATATACAGTCAGAATTTCCCTTGCTAAATGTCACATGTGTTGACATCCTTTTGCTGTGAATCCTTTTGCTGCAGATCTCAAAAAAGCATTTGACTACATAATAAAAATCTTAAGAAAGATCCCCTGAGATCGCTGGAGAAGCTGCTGGCTCTTCTATCAACCAAAGGACAGCTCAGCAGCAGGCACCCACTGGATGGGTGGGAACGTGTTCAGGTAGTAAATAAAGGACACACTCAGTTATTTAGTTAACACAGCTGGCTGGTTAACAAACAACTGATTCCCTCCACTGTCTTTCCCGTGTCTGGCCGATTTTCAATATCTTGGTGGGTCAGAGGTGGAAACATAGAGCCAGCTAGCCAGGGATTTAAAATGGCTTTGAAGTGATTCATCTAAGACATTTTTCAGCAAACTTCCATGATAAAACCACTATGAAGTTGTAGCTGTTTTCTCTGAAAAGAGATGTTCGGGCCTGTAGCTTTTACATGAATATGACTGAAATGTCTTTGGATCAGCTTGATTTTAATTTAGCCATGAACTGTGAGGCTGCAACACATTCAGAGATACGACCACAACTCCAATTATCCTTAATCTCTTTGGGAGCTGGAATTCAAAATTTAGATTAATCTAGAAGCTTTCAAGGTGGATCTTCAAGATGAAAAAACTGTGTTGAGTGATGTGAATCCACCTCTGATGATGAACATAAAATTAGATGGGTTTTGACACATTTTCCAGGCTGTAGCAATGGCAGCCATGCTTGCTGCTTTGTGATCTCCTGATAAATAGAATTCTGTGTGCTGTACTAAGCAAACTCCACTCAAGTGTAAATTATGAGAGGGGTACAGAGACAGGCTTGATAATTTCTCAGACAAGACATCTTTCTAGGAAAGAAAAAAGGAGTCTTAGAAAGCACTGAAAGCTGTCATAGGCATCACAAGTAGGAGGGTATGCTGGAGGGATGTGCAAGGATAGAAATACTTCAGAAACCAAGGAGAAAAAAAAAAAATCCTCAGGAGACAGACTGTGAGTGAAGGTGAAGCTCGTAACCCAGGGGACATTCCCAAGCTGCAGAGAAAGAAGCTGGATGGGCTGGTCAAAGGCAGCCAGCAGCATCCCAGTGAGGTTCACGCCATCCTGAAAAACAAGGGGAACTAATACTTCCCTTTTCCTCGTACAACCAATTTTTATTTCAAAACAATACTTTGAATTATTTGTACAATAGTCTTACTTTGTAATTTCTCTTAAAATTCTCTTTAAAAAGTTTTATTCAGAAATTTTTGAACAGTCAAGTCAAATGATATTCACTTCAAAGACAATTAATTAAGTCACTCTGAAGTTCAGAAGGAGCCAACAAAAAACCCCATGAGACAGACATAAGGACCTTATGTTTTGGACAAGGGCAAGGGATAAAAGCTCATCTAAGAAAACTAGATCAGCGATTATTGATTTTTTAGCAGGTAAAATTTAAATGAGAAGACAATTTCAGCAATTAAGGCCTTTGCACAGTGCCAGCCTCCATACAGCCTTACACTGAAATATCTACAGAATCTCTAAGAAGATTCTTCCCTTTTCTCTAACAGATCCTTGGCACACATACACTCATAGCTCAGACCCTCAGGTGTGCAGGTACAGAAACTGAGTGACACTGGTTCATCCTGCCTGTGACCCTCCATCCAGCTCATGCATCTGCAGGTGTTGCAGTCTCAGAGTGAAAACTTTAATTTATATGAAATAGAAAAGACAGAAAGATACTGGCTTTCCAAGGTGCTAATATTGGACAGCACGTAAATGTGGAAGAGGTCCATGCATTATTTATTCAGCAATGACTTCCCTAGACTGGAAACATTTCACGTTTTCAAAATAACAGTCTTAGTGAGAGATTTATTGAACTTATTTGCTGATTTTCTAATATGTTTGTAATTTTATTTTATAATTTTTCATTAATTTTTTTTACCTTACGGGTTTTTAAAATTTATTTTTTAATTTTTCATTAATTTTTCATTCTTCTCATTGAGAACTGCAATTTCCATTAACAGTCAAAATCAGCAAACAGCATATTTTTGGTGAAGTACAATACAGCCCTAAGTCATAGAGAACATGCCCACTGGCTCTAATGAGCGGCAACATCCCATTGATGCTGATGGCCTCATCCCAGAGAGTGGGTTCAGAGGTTTCAGGTCTGGTAATGCAGAAAAGCCAAAGACTGACTGTTTGGGGAAGTGGGAAAAAAAGCATTTTTTTCTCAGTTCTACCTTTCTTCTAAATATAGTCAGTAATCTCCTGCAGTAAAAAACTATGTTGCATAGACAGGGATATATACCTCTGCTATTTATTTAATGCTATAAAAAATTATTTACCTTATTTGAATCAGGAAGACAACCAAAAATCAATTTCCTCTTTCTTAAACCTATTGTATTTATAAGGGGGGTTGAAAAAATGATTCCATATTGTCATGAATATTAATGAATTGTGGACAAAACAAGCTACTTTATCTAGCAGAGGAACTTCTAAGCTGACTGAAAATTTCACAACTATATAAAGAAGGAAAGCAAGAGCTTGGACTATAAATCCTTGGTTCCAAGAGCAGCAGATGAACCAGATGAGTTATATAGAGTCCCACTTCATTTATGGAGGTGCTTCTGATACAGAGCTGATCATTCCCAAGGTAGATATAAGGAACTTTTCAAAACTACTTACAGTTTATTTTTTATTGAGTTAATGGACTCATCCTTGTTGGGTTGTGAGCACCCTAATTTGCCCATAACCTCAGCAGGGTCTTGGGACGTGGGAGCAACAGCAGGTCCGCCTTTGGTATTTACAGCAAAAGGCCCAGACATTTTAAAAATTACTTGGAACCCCAGAGTGCTCAGAGAAAAGCAGTTTGCACTGTCCACAGAGGAGACATTAAATACCTGTGAATGAGACCCTCCCAGAGGCAGGGCTCAGGGTAACAGCTCCACCATCAGCCTGCACAGAACTATTAGAATCAAAGAATCATCAAGGTTGGAAAAGACCTCCAAGACCTATCATGTCCAACCTTTGATCTGTGTCCTTTGTGCATGTTTGTTCAATGCAAAAATACATGCACAGATTAATTTTCCCAAAATGCAGAAAAAAATCCAGTAAAATCCAGCTGTACTTAACCAGTTCTGAGTTTTGTTTTGGAAGACATCAGTGTAAAACAGAATGACCTGCCAATGTTAGCACTCACCTGTTTCAGTCCTGTGCAGCAAAAGAGAGACATACCTTGTGGTGGCCGGCGATGGTGGCGACGTGCAGGGCCGTCAGTGCTCCGTACCCAACCTGCTGGATGTCAGCCCCGCCATGCAGCAGCGCTGTGAGCAGCTCCACATTGTCCTAAAAGCCATGGATTTAACCCATATCATTCCTGGGACACAGCTCTCACAGCTGAAGGGAGCAGCCCCAGCCTTGGCCTCTCTGGCTGTGACACCACTGGCCTTGATGGAGAGGGACCAGCCGTGGTCCAGGGGCTCAGGGTGCAAGGAGAGGCTGGGGGAAGGTTTGTCCCAGGCACCAGACATCTCTCTTTTGCTGTACTAAAGCCTGTGTGTTAGAAAAGTCTCTATCCTGATTTTATGGTGGCACTGGACAACTCCTCTGTCTTGAGTTGCATTGGATGTCTGCATCAGTAATTCCAAAGCAATATCCTACCCCGTGGATGACATTGCAAAAGCACATGCTGTTTCCTGTGCATGGGCTCCTAAAAAGGCATTTTCCTATGCACCACAATTGTGAAATTTACATTTTCACCAGAAATAATGACTAGAGAGCTCATCTAGACAGTTCAGACAAATCAGTTGCTCAGTTCTGATTTCCTGTCATCAATTCTATTTAAAATCATTTACCTTATAAGCTGCCAAGTGCAGAGCTGTAAATCCATTTCTCGTTAGTCGGGATGGGCGCAGCCCTTTCAGCATGAGAGTTCTGATGTGTGATTTGTTGCCTTTAGAGAGAAAAGTGGAAAAAAAAGGAAGTTAAAGGAAAGAACATGCAGATGAGGTAAGAAGCTCCTGTGTGAGTTTGAAAGCAGAGAAATAGGTATCTCGACTGCTGACCTGAGGCAAGTAATAAAATACATCTTTTGAAACCTTGAAATGATGAGGCTGACGGAAATATCTCATTGGCCAGGACAATTGGAAGTCTGGCCACATACCAGCTCACTGTTTGTTCACACTTTAATGAGGATTTAGCTGAACTGCTAGAGAAGCAAACTCCTCCTTTAACATCCAGACCATGCTGCAAAGAGCTCCATGAACCAGAAGGTGCTTCTGGAACCTCTGGTTCCTCAGTCTCTGAGCTCCTTTGCCATCTCACAACTGGAGCACTGCTCTCCTTACGCAGGACAACCTCACAGGGACAGTCATTTTGGGGAGTGCTAATGTAGGTCCACACAGGCAAGTAGCTTTGCTCTGACCTTTTTGATGCATGGTGAATACATAAATAAATTCAATAAATTCATCTGCCTTCTGAATAGTTGTGGCAGTAACCAAGGACAATGTCAGCTCTAGTAGCTCTTTGGCTTCCTCCAAGTGTTCACATAACTAATAATTCGTGTGTGCTTTCTTCCTCTCAGCTACCCCAACTGCTCTAATGTTCCCATGCATTGATGCCGTCTTTGGATAGGCTCTTGCATTCGAAAGTGGCAAGTGAAGATCCACTCGGTTTTCAGCAGTGCAGGATCAGGTGGTTCCACGTGGTGAACATCTAACAAAGATTGATAAAATCACTTATGCATATCATTAGTCAGTACTTCGCAGAGCTGAAACCTCAGGGTAAAAGTCTCTTTGCCTCTCTTAGCCAATTTCTGCTGAAAACTGTATAACAAGAGCAAAGCAAGTGCATGAACTAATGACTTGGTGTGGATAACAGAGCAGCTGTGTGGATCCAAGTGGAAAATCCCACCATTAGTACGTTTTTATGAGCATCCCAGAACACATCTTGCCCTCTTCTCCTGTGTATTCTGATCTCCTATCTGCCAAAGCCCTATCAGCTGATGTTTGTCACTAAAGCATTTCAGTTATTCTTCTTTTAATCAATGTGAAATAAAATACAGGTATTTTCATTACACTAGAAAAACTGGTGGTTTAAGTATGGCAAAGTGCTGCTCCAACAATGTCCCTGTCCTGGAGCTTGAGCCATGGACAGAATCCAGAAATGTGGAGCCATGCTCCGTAATGAGTGTAGATTAACGAATGGATATAGAAGCAATTTTGAATGAGTTGAACCCCTGTAGTAAATCACACTGCATCATCAACCAGAACTTTTGTCAGACTGAAGAATCAGCTGTTATGGGGCTCTTTGTAACTCAGTGCAGCCCTCTGGCAGTGCAGCTTAGAGTGAGGCTGAGAGCTGCTTCTCCATCTGAGAAGTTCCCTGAAAACACAGTCCTCCTGACACTTCCAGCCAGAAGAAATCAGTAATTGTCCCCAGTGTCTCACCACGCTGTTGCAGACACCTACCCCCACACACACAGCACAGGTGGAGCAGCGAGAGCCCGTTCTCCGTGCGGTAATTCAGATTGACTTTGCAGAAGGCTTCATCAGAGCTGAAAAGGGGATTTTACAGATGATTACTTCTTTCATCTTTCAGCACAGCTTCTTGCATGTGGGAAACATTTAAAAGAAAAATCTCAATGTAATTTTTTTGAGACACAAGGCTGAATTTATACCCAGGTTACAGTCTGTAAATCTAGAAATACTTTACTACTATCAGGTTGAGTGGTCCAGATTTATCGTTTTCTGAGAAATCCTGCTATGCAATCACAATATATACATTCAAAATGTATCTAAATTAGGGGAAATAAGAGGAAAGACTCTTTAAAAATATAAATAATCCATACAAACTCAGCTTCTCTTGTAATGCAGTAATAATTAAGAAGTATTTTTTAAATGTGTGTATTGATTCTAAAATGGTGAGTAGGGCATGCATGGAGCAGGGACCATCTTGCTAAGTGAAAAGAATAATCAGGAAAAGCCTATAAAACATGAGTTTATACTCCCCAAATGGGATCACAGGGACAGTGATCACTGTGCTCGCTTACAAGTTGTTAAATGAAATGGTACTTGGACATTTTAGCTTTTGTCATCAAGCCTTGTAGGTTTCCTTCAGTACAGACTGATTTGTTACTGATCCATCAAACACTCTAAGTAATTACAGTTATTGAAAACTAAATAGACCTATAGTTAATATTTCTTTGGAGAATCTTGATTTTGGCCTGCCCATAGAAGTTTGGGATTTTCCATTCCGTATCAGCACATCCATGACCCTGATTTTGCAGGATTTGTGTAACTATAAACCCACCCTGAGGGAGGAGCAACCATTAAATATATTTAACAAGGTTACAATAAAAAGTAATGTTTCAGTACTTTTCTCTAATTTTAAAATACAAACTTATGCTGAGCTCCCCTTAGCAAGATGACCCATTAAGAAAGGGGACACTTGGGGTTTTCTTTCAATAAATATTTCAATAATTTATTCTTTAAATAGAATTTAAAAGGCAGACAAAGATGGAGACTTGTCTTTACTTCTGTTTTGTCAGTTAAGTCTATGCTCTAACCTACTTGTTCATTGTATATCATCACTCTGAAGCTGGACTAAAACCTGTGTTTCCATATTGGGCGTTTTATGATGTGCAGAAACAGTGCATGATTTGAAAAGGATAAAACCAGAGTATAACAGTTACTGTTTATGCAAAAAATGGACTTATTTGCCAAAACTGTGTGCTTCAGAGAGAATGATTCTACAATCAGTCTAGATTCTCATATGCATTCCTTTAGAAGGGTTTCACATGCCAGGGGAGCTCATTTTTTGATGTCTTATATTAAAACCACTTCGGTAAGGAACATTTTTTTCCCCCATGGGTGAGGGCAACTTTTGGAAACTAAATCACTGGCTGATTCTTAAAGCCTGACCTACAAAGAAAAGCCTTCCCACTGTACTGTCCTCAGGATGATCAGTTCCCCCTGCTATGGAGAGAGGAGCAAGGCTCTGTAGCTGAAGAGTTTCGCTAACACTGAAGCTTACCTGGGCTGGTCCGACAGACTGAGCTGAGCTGCCAGAGCCCTGCTAACCTTGAAGGGAGTTTTAATTTCTTCTTATGCTTAGTGCAGGGAGTTAGCACTTCCACCATATACTCCCTTGTCTTGATTATCTAAAATAAAGAGTACCCCGGCTCCAATTTGTAAAAATTATCAATTTTACTACTAAACAGGATTAAAATGAGGAAAGTAATTAACTGAAGCATAACCGAAGTAGTCAGCACCCTGCAGAGAAAGCTCAGTGGCTCAAACAGTGGTAGCAGTGGCAGCTGAAATGGAGCATGAGGAATAATTTATACAGCCAGGTATATCTGGCTTTTTTGATCTTGTGATTTATTTCTGATTAGAATCCCCTGTTTCTTCAAGGGATTTTGATGTCTGAAATTATTTGCCTGCTCATTTTCTCAACTCACTTCCAGTCTGTGAGCTGGGTGTTTGCTGCACTGGAGCTTTGCAGGTAATGAACACGTCAGGGCATTACTTGGTTGGGTGAGCCTGTGGGGGAGCATGATCTACCCTGAGAAAACCAGTAGAATCCTAATTTTGAATCCACTACTTTTGTGTTTGTTTACAGTGTGATACTTCAGCAATATTCCTGGCTGCAGAAACACATGCGCAAAACTGAAAAGTGCACAGCAAAATCAGACATTCTACTAATGCTAATTAATTTACGAAAGTATATAGGTGTTTGTTGTAAAATATTGGCATTAATAATCAGCAGCCACTAATTTTGGTACTCTGCTGTGGGGCTCTGCCCAGCACTGTGATGACGTATTCCCAAAAATAGACATAAAGAACGTGCATTCCATACACGAGAAACTCTGTCCATAAAAAACACCTGAGACTGAAAATACTGTTCGATAGCAAATAGTCATTTGAAAGAAATCAATAAACAGATTCCCGGAATATTTTACCTAAAAACATGCTTCAACTCTGCCAGCTCCTTCTCCTTGACTTGCAGGTCGTCCTCCAACCGCTCTGTGACTGTGGCATAGGATTCACTGACTTTCTTCTTCCATTCATCTACAACAAAAACTCCTAATTGATAAAACACTTCAAAGCACAAAAGTCATAATGTCCCTGTAACCGAAACTCTCAATTTTTTAACATCCAATTGTAAAATTTCATATATCTTTCTATTAAAGTTTAAAATAGCTATTAAACTGCTCCTGCTGCAGCCAATACAGAAATATATACAAGGATTTCAGAGACAGTGCATATGAATCCTTACCAGAAATATTTTAATATTAACTAATATTTAAGAGAAAACTTAAAGCTCAGGTTGCATTTGTTAGCTCTCATTTCCTAAACAGGCACACAGCAGAAAAAGGTTGGAGATTTAAAGGCTTTTCTCATGAAGTATGACTTAAATCAACATAGTAATATAGGTTAATATGATCTTATATAATTGCCCAGCTAAATTTAGTTTAGTAGCTTTTTTTGTCCTTTTTGTCTTCTTTCACAGTCTGTATCTGGGTTAAGTCAAGAACAATACCTGAGCCTTGAACTCAAGAGTAAACCAGCAATGAGTTATCTCCCGAAATACCATTTGCTCCTTGCCGATGGATGGATGGCACATTGCCTGTAAAAAAGTGACATTAGTTACCCGTGCAAGTCTGGGTTGGTCTAGATTTATAATTTCCCATTTGTCCAATATATCTTCTTTGTTTCAGCAAAGTTCTTGCAGTAATATGATTCCCTGTTCAGGGGCAGTGACAGTCCTGCTGAAAAATACTTGTGATAGTCTCTGGCTAAAAATAAACACTGTGCCAAGAGGAATGTCATGCAACAATAGCATGGAGCGAAACAGCCTGTGCTGTCCACACGGCTGAAGTCACAGAAACGCCCACTCAGCTTGCTTAAAAATCTCCTGTTTTTTCTCACACAAACACTTGCCTTCATCTGTTGAACACTTAAAACTAGTGGGAAGTGGTAATTTGGCAGCTTGCTACCGATTTTGTAGAGAAAATGGAATTTAAGCAGCTGAATGCCAGGTGCTCTGTGAGAATCCCCAAGGAGCACAGGGGGTCCTCAGCTCGGAGAGGTAGGGGATGATTGCAACTCACAACCCCCTGACACAGGGGGTGGCCCTGGGAGCATCTGGGTATGGCACTTAGGAAGTGCAAGATATAATTCAAAGTGAAATGCAAATATACACACATAAATATTTATATTCATGTATTTATATATTTATGTATTTATGTATTTAAAGTGTGGTGATTGACCTTGGCAGCTGTTCCGTGTGTGAGTTCTCATCTCAGTGAAGGATTTCAGGCAAGCCGACATGTCAATAGAACACGCATCTCTAAAACCTCCTGCATGCTGCATCCCACTGTAACAACCTCGATGCCTTGACAGCTCCTGGCACTACTAGCTCATCAATTTACTTGCACAAATTTACATATGAATCCAAGGATCTATTTCAGAAGAGTTTGAACTGCTGTGACAATGTATCCCGTGATATTCAACCAATTACTTGCAGAAAGGCACCAGCGTGGCAACTGATTCCTACATCCAGTCGCCAAACAACTGGGAGAGCTGGAGATACGCTCCCAGGCGGGATTCCCTCTCTCAGGGTGACACCTTTCCCATGTGTGCCCTCTCCCACAGGGCCCCTTCTTCCACGGGAGCCCCTCTCCTGAAGAACAGGACTTTCCTTCCATCCAGACCAAGTCAGCTGTGACAGGAGTAAGAGAGACCCCAGAACCGAAGAAATGCCCTATTCATCCTGCACAGAAAATGCAGTTTAACACAACAGCTGTATAAATCAAGAGCACAAGATTTCCAAGAAGAGACAGAGATGAAATTCTTTGCTTTACAAGAAGTAAATACCTTGCACAGTACTTGTATTCTAGTACCATCAACTTTATGAAAATACACCAAAAAGGAGTCGTGTTTTGTTCACCCTTTGCCAACGTCTGTGTGGGTGAAGATTCATTCGCACGGATGGTGGGAGCAGAGCCCTGGGAAGGGCAGCTCCGGGGGCTGACCCCGTCTGCCCCCCATGCCAATGCAGCAGCTTTGCTCACCTGGCAGCAGCCTCAGGTGAATTCCTGGAGCATTCACACCCTCGGTTGTGAGAAGCAGCTGCAGAATAATTGAAATCGGGGAGGAAGACAAAAGAATAATTGTAGAGCCTATTAGCAAACAGGGAAGAAACTGTGTTGCCTCTGTATGGCCAGTTTGAATGAACATCTCCACAAGAAGCACTGGAATACCATGAGCAATATTTGTCAGCGAGTAAATTCTTTCAGATGTGAATTTTACAGAACACTGAGCTGTACAAATTTCTTTTTAAGTTTTGTTGCAGTTTTATGTTTGGAACGTGCAGCTGTCATGGCCAATCTTACAGCAGAAATGTGGGAAAAATTATTTTCCCACTTCTGGTTTTAAATGTTCTTCCCAGGGAGGCTTTACAGAAGTCTTTTGAAATTATCTTTATTTCAGATTCATAGAACATATCCACATCTATCATTAACTTGGAGATGCTGTAAGTTGCTCCCATAAATTTCATTGCCATCCCAGTGATATTCAGATATGTCACAGGAAATGAAAAGGGTGCTAAAAGAAAATTCGTATTTTTAAGAAGAAAATAGAGGAACTCTGTGGCCCTTGTAAGGGAGCAGGTGTTTGCAGTGGCTCCCCTATGGCCACAGATGAACAGAGCGTATGGCAGAACAGTGCTGCTATTTTTGCTCTCACACCACCAGAGAGGCCTTTGCATGGGAACTCAAGTTCCACACGTGCAGAGAGCAAAAAATGAAGCTCTTGCATCAGAGGTTTGGGAATGAGAAGAGGCTGGAACCTCTGAGCTCCAGCAAAAACACCCTGACAAGGCATGAACATTGCTCTACAGATCCAACTGATCCTTGGAGCTTACTTCCTCTCGTCAGCTCCCCAAATCCTTCTGGCACAGATTCCTCTCAGCTGCTCATTTTTATTTCAGCTGCCTTCCCTTGTGCTCTTTGTTAAGTGCCCAATTTCTCAGATTTCAGTTTCCTGCACCAAAGGTCACTCAAATAACCCCTCTCAAGTTTCAGTGTAACACAGACAGTAGGGCTAAACCTCTGCTGATCACAGCACATGCTCAAGGCATTCAGGGAAAATCATTGCAATGAGGTTCATTATGAGGCCTATTATTGCACTACACAGCAAAACAAATAAAGAAAGCTGACATGAAAAAAATCATCAAAAGCTCATCTTGACTTTGTTTGAGATTGTACCAGCCCAAATTGCATTTCAGGATAGATGGAGCCAAGCAATGATCGAGAGGACATACGAACACTGCACCCATCTGGGAAACTATGAGGCTCAACCAAAATCAAACTCTAGGTTTCAGCAGATGACTTCCATCCACAGAAGGTTTTGCATGCCTGGCACTCTCAGTACTGCATCCTTCATCACTCAGACTGCAGGAAAATCATGGGCCAGGATCCTGTGACGGTCTTAAGAACCTGGTACTGGAAACCAGCAACCCCCAAATTACTACGATCTTGCTGTGAAGTTTTAATGGGTGGCCTTGCACAAGTCTCTCAGTTTCCTTGGGACACACTTATCCCAGCTGGCTGCATGAGAAAATTGTTGTCATTTACAATAACAGCAGACTGTGGAATACAAAGAGTACCTCAAGTTGTAAATGCAATACAGGTAAAATACATACACGGATTGAATACATCAGACTTGGATTGTTAACGTCAGGAAGGGTCTGGTCTGCAGGCTTTTTGATTTTAATAACATGTGCTCACACAGTAACACAACCCTTGCTGTAAGGACTGCAATTTGTTATAGCTAAAAATGCACACACTTCATAAATAGCTGCACTAGAGAGAATCGTAGGATCAAAGAAGCATTTGGACTGCAAAAGCCCTCCCAGACCATCAAGTCCAACCATTCCCCCTGGCACTGCCAAGGCCACCACTAACCTCTGTCTCCAAGTGTCACATCCACATGGCTTTTAAACCCCTCCAGGAATGGGGAGAAACAGCAAAGAGTTCCATCAAACACAGAATTCATGAAGGCTCTGGGTTTTTGGTCTGAAGCTGATGCAGGAAATTCAACAGAACCAGCTGTTCTCTGTAGCTGGTGGGTTAAAGCCACATTTCAACCTCACAGAAGAGGCTGCACAAAAGCAGGTCTCTTGTCTGCCGAGTCTTTTCAACAAAATTCACCAAAGTACAATGGATGTGCATTCTAATTTTTAAATTCTCCCAGCCCTGGACAGCTGCACGTTAAGAGTGCCAGTACCATTACAAACCTCCATGCACTGACATTCCCTACAGCACAGGCCCTTTCCTCTGAATAGTTCCATAAACTTTCTAATCTCCAACTTCACAATGATCTCTTTATTGATAGTAAGACCACCAAGGATGATGGATGCATTAGAAATTTAATGGGCAAATATATACTATCTGTTGCTCAATGAAAATTAGTGGAAGCCTACATATGAAAAAGTGTTTATGGCCAAGTGTGGAATCCAAGAATGAATTTACAGAATGAACTTGCACACACAGAGCCCTATGTGAGACAAAAACATATGGGAAAATAATTAATATTGCCCTGTATAAATAAAACATATATTTTAATGTTTTTTGTAACTTTTTACATTAAACTTGATTGCAGTTTATAAATGAAAAATGGTACACCACCAGATACTCCAATACCTGTGGAGTAAATCCATGAAACCTGCTGATGTTATCCAGGGCTAATAGTGACCAAAATCTGCCTTCTCATTTTGAGACAAAAATACTCAGTGTAAGAGGAAAGCATTGGGTGACATACAGACTTAAGGAACTGCAATGTTTCTTACCTGGTAAATCAATGCTTATTCCATTACAACTGATTTTTTTTCATTAAAACCTTTGCCTCAAGATCCAACCTGGGGGCTAGATGTGCTAGTCCATGGGTACCATCAGGATGACACTCCTGCCCCTTTTTTTTGTCTTGAATTCCACTGCTCCCTAAACTACAGCAGCAGCTGCTGCTGGCCCAACCTACTGCAATCTTTTCCACAAGTTGTTGTCACTGCTTTTCCTCATTCTCTTTTCCCAATACCTATGCACCAGAAGTAAATCCACTTCCTATTTTTATCCAGTTTGCTTTCACTAATGAAATCAACACATGGTACTCAGGGAATTCAGAACAAATGCAACTATAACAGTTAAAGTGGATAACCATGTTAAAAGGATGCCTTTCGCTGTTACCAAACACTCGGAGAACTCACCTGGCAGCACAGCAACCCTCAGGAAAGTCTGTGCCAAACAAAGTTTGGTCTCCAACTGAAGATGCAAAGTCTGTGTCAAACAGACACGTTTCTCCTAAAATGAATTGTGTAACAACAGATGAATAAATCATGCAAACGGGGTGATATACAAATGACAACTCCATGCTCTTATGACTTCTTTCACTTTGTGACTTAAAGCATTTATCTTAGACATGAGCGTTCCCAAACCTACTGCTTCCATTGTTTAACTAATATTTCATACTGACATTTAGACCCTCTGTATGCTCAGAAATTCTTATTCCTTCGAAGTCAATTCCAGCAATTCCCAACTTCCATGTTTAGCTTCTTTGAATCTCTTCTTGGAAGGTTTCTTTATTAACAAAGAAGAAACCTAGTGCAGGTTAAAGAAGGGTGGGTAATACTCAGGGGATGTTATTCTGCTGCCTCGTAGGTGGTATAAGAAAGGTGCCATTTGGGAATTCAGTCAGCAGGGAGATAAACACTGTCACTGTGAAACATTAAATAAAACATGAAAACCCACAGAGAAATTCAAGAGAAAAAGATGCATCGTGTTTACAGACAAATCACACTGATGCACTGCACAGCATACTCCTAAAACCAGCAGATTTATCTATCTGGAGCTGGATCTTAGGCATCTAAACTAGAAACAGGGGGACTTTATTGTTAACTCTATGTGCAGAGGGGGGAGAAGCGGAAGAGATTTTCTCTGGATACACACTGTGATGCTGCTCACAACAAACCTCTCCGGTGTCTGCTCCGCTCTGCAAGATGAACCACCACACCAAGGACTCCAACAGCTCAGTTTAGAGAAATACAAAATGCTGTTTTTTGCATGGCCCACATCAGTCAATCCATGGGTAACAAAGAGCTGGCACCTTCTCAACTGCACTGCCAGCTTCCAACAACTACCAGTAAAAAAAATTAATCAGTAGGTCTTGATGACAGGTGTTGACCTAGCTATTATGAGTCACAAGGGGAAGAATAATCTCTCATGGCAATCTTTTATCCTCTGACAAAAAACAGGAAAGGATAAAAAAATTACAAAAGAGAAAAAATTATTAATGCCCAAGACAAGACATCTTGAATTAAAAACACATTTAGTAATTTACCTCTACCCAGTTGAAACTGTATTGCAAAATGGCAGCATGAAAACAGAGAAACCTAAGTTGTTTTATTCCACATTGCTGGAGCTAATATTCTACCCTTTAAAAGCTTTTAAAGCAGCTTTCAGTCAAACAGACAATTAATGAATTAATCTGTACCATATCCTTACTGACAAAGACTACAAGACATAACATACAACCCACAAAAAGTCACCAGTTAGTGTTTTCAGATCTGAAATATTTCCCTGCTTTAATCAACAGAACAGTTTATCTGCATTTGCTGCTTTATTAATGTTATGCAATTTCTTTATTTCTACTTCAATGAGATCAGAGAAGAGATCTGTGTAGTTTTCCCTCAGGATTCTTACAAGTAAGACTTAATCAATTCATCCACAAATGAAAACAGGAGATTTGTTCAAGTACTGTTCATTCTAAAATCAGACTTCCCTTTTTGTCTTTGTTGGCAGATTTCATCATAAATTTGCTTCCTAAACTTCAGCATGTCTTCCACATCTTTGTAGATGAGCATTTCTTCAACAGACAAAAGCTGAAAGCCGCTCAGTTTGAAAGCTGACGTGTGCTGCACAGAATTCAGCATGTTCAGTGACATCCTAACCGATTCACTTAGAGTAGAACAAACAGGGAAAATCCTTGCAGTCCACAGCCCCAAATGCGTATCCTTACCGGAGAAGAGCTGGTCTGAAGCCTCTATGCTCCAGAGCTCAAGGCATTCTGGTAAACAGGCCCCAAAAAACTGGAGGGAGTGTATATCCGACAGCAATTTCACGCTCTTTTTCAAGTCGTCGCCTACACTGAACACCATGGTGACATACTCCACTCGATCATTAATTTTCACACTTACTGAACTCAGGAAGCAGTTTGAGGGTATGTCTACATTGAAATTTATGTAGGACCCACTAATAATGCTGCCTTTCCCTACCGAGACTTCAGGCCCAATTCTGGAGTACTCAATGACAGACCCAGGCCCTATCACACATCCGGGCTCAAGGATGCTCTGCATGATGCTTAAGCGATCCAAGGTTGTGGCTGCGTCAGCAAAGATGCTAAAAGCCACAGGCTGCAAGTCAAGCTCGAATCTCAGTTTGCTCTCAGCAGTAAAATGAAACAAATACTCCTGAGTAGTTCCGATGTGGTAGAACTGGGAGTTGTTGAGGACTATGACATTGAGGGCGGTGCCTTGCAGGAGGGAGTACAGCTGCTGCCGCACTTCCACCAACCCTGAGTCCTCCTTGGAGACGTTACTTGTGTTTTTGGTGTAATCTGGAGTGGCTCCAGGCCCCAGTGCCTGCAGAAAGTCACCATATGCATCTATTTCACAGCAAAGAGTGCCCATCTGCTTATAGAACATCAGTAGCTGCTTTGCAGTGCTGTGATCAATGTAGAATACGCTGTCCGTGTACACACACTCCGAGGCCATTCCTGAGTCGCCGTGGTTCCCAGAGGAGCTGAGCTGAGGGCGATCTCCCCTCACACACACTGCACCACTCTGCTGCATTGTCTCCACGTCCGGTTTGTGCAGGAAACGATAGCATGATACATATTCCAGTCCTCCTTTTTCCGAAAAACTGGACAGATCTAACACGAACACGCCGTGAGTGGTCCCGACTGCCAAATCTGAGGGGTGAGCCAACGCAGTAAATCCAGGTTTATCAAATGTGATGGTTTCTGTGACTCCAGTGCTGTACAGCTCTATGTCATCCGAACATGTGATGAGGACTCCTGGTTTCATGTGACGGGGGAAGTCAATGTACATGGCTAGTTTCAGCTCCAGCATCTGGAAAACGGGGTCGCCGAACGGCAGGGCTGTGAAGATCTTCCCCAGGGCACTTGCATTTGGCAAACGTTGGCTGTAACCACCTGAAAAAAAGACTCTTTTAGCTACACAGAGACACTGTGCGTAAGTAAGCAAAAAACTAAACATGTGCAGCTGTTTCACAGGTACACAAAGGCATTAAAAACCTCCCAGCTTGGTCATATACCAAGTCCCAAAGTAGATCTGACTTTGTGTCCAAAACCCAGCCTGCCTTATACAGCTCATATTAAAATGTGATTGATTTCGTTACCTTTTAAAATTGTTTCAGAGCTACCTGTCGCTGAAGTGACAAAAGCAAATGATACCCATTTTGCTTGGAGGAGAACCCCCACATTCCTGATGGGAATTTTAAGCCAGAGATGAGTCAAATAAGCAGAGGTTTGGTCGCAACACTTGTTATCACTTGGTTTCTTTCTCCTCTGCAGAGAACTGATGTTCTTCCAGATCTGGAAGTGGCCTAAGTGCATAAGAAGGCAAGTATTCAGCCTGCCCAGAGGTATGAGGAGCCCAAGGTCCCCCGAGAAGGGTTGTGTTCCTTAAATGGATATTTCAAGGTAGAAACTTAAATCACACCTGTGAATCACATCTCTTTCTCACTGACTGAGCAAATTTAGTGCTGAGAAGAAATGCTGAAGTGACAGTAACATCTTGTAAGCACCAACCTAATTTCAAATTATCAGACACATTGGTTACTTTTCTAAGGGAACTGTATTTTGGAACTCCGACTCCTCTGCCACTTTAATATTTTAAGAAAGAAAAAAAAGAAAAGGTATAATTTTAGAGCAAAATACGGAAAACTGAATTTACCAGAATGGATTAGCAGCACAGTGAAGGAAGTCCACTGATCACCACACTGCTCCTCCAAGCACCGAAGAACATGAAGAGTTGATCCACCATTTCCTAAAGAAAAAGTATTTTAGTATCTGTGAGAAGAGCTCCAATAATGCCTGTTTCTGACAGGTGAGGTGTACTGGTGCCCGGCCAGCACTGATGGGGTAGTCTTTCTACCGTATCATGGTTGGTAAGATCACGCACAGGAGCTGATGGACAGTCCCTCTGGAAGTCTGTGCTTTCTGAGGGGATGGCATCCTGAGCAGACAGCTCCCGGGAAAATTCTGTGATTTCCCCTCCCAGTCACCTCCACACAGCCCCACCATTTGAAGCATTTAATCAGTTAAATAGGCCACAACTCAGCCATAAAAACCAGCTCCTGTAAGAAACAAGTCACACAAAAGCCTACTAATGGATTCAAGGCAGTGTTCAGAAGTACTTCTGACATTTACAGTATGGATATAAGGAAGATTTGGGATCTGAGGAAATGGTCTGGGTTATTTTATGTGCTTCTACAACTTGAAACTGCCAGATTTCTGAGAATTAGCCTCTACATATTACTCTACACTGCAGATAATATTGAGCTTACTTACTTTGTACATCCAAGCGAACAGGAATTAAGAATTACAGGATAGTATTACGGGCAGTGAGACCAGTTTTACATCACCATTGGGTAGTGTATTAAAACATAATCAAACTGTTTAAATAACCAGGTTAAGGTAAGTACGAATACGTAACACACGAGTTAGCGCTATTCTGTATCCATGGGACACACGGAGGAGCTGTACAGCTCATTCACCAGCACCCCCACGCCGCCCCGCCTGCCCGCCACAGCCGCGCCGAGCCCCGCCCGGAGCCGAGCCCCGCCCGGGCCCCCCGAGCCGGAGCCGCGGCAGACGAGGAGCGGCCCGGCCGGCGCGGGGAGCCCCCCGCAGCCCCGGCCCCACGCACCGATCCTGGGCCCCGGCGGGTCGGCGCACACGAGGTACCGGACGCCCCTGGGCAGCTCCCCCCGCCGCAGCTTCTCCGCCAGCTGCTCCCGGAACGCGCCCGCCTGCGCCGCGTCCGCCGCCGTCAGCACCACCACGTCCCAGAACTCGCGGGGCCGCTCCCCGCAGGCGCGGCCGCCCGGCCCGGCGAGTTCT
>NW_024581108.1:25920414-25965968 GCF_017639235.1 Corvus kubaryi | reverse complement strand
GGGGCAGGGGGGGGCGGGGCTGGGGGGGTCCGGGGGGGTCGGGGGGCCGGGCGGGGCCGGGGGCGGCTCTGCGCGCTCCGAGCGGGCGCGGCTCGGGGGCAGCTCCGTGAGCTCGCGGGGGTTGGAGTCGGGCGCCCGGTTTGTTAATCCAGTTAGAAACAGAGTCCGACCGCGCTTGAGCTCGCCCGTTTCCGCCTGCCCTGCCCATTCCCGCCCCGCTGGTGCTTCTCCCGGCCGCACCTGCAGCCTGCGGGGCGCGCTGGGAGCGCGGAGCAGGGCTGGGAACTGGTGAGCGGAACTTACCCGCACTCGCTGCAGGCTGTTAGCGTGTGTTTTGTCTGTTAGCGACTGGCAGGAGTCACATAGCGGAAGGTTTTTCCAGTTGAAGGTTTTTCCCGCCGCGGTTCCTTGCCTTGGGTATTGTAGGTTTTGATCTGCGGATTCCGTCTGTATTCAGTCTGTTGAGATTACGGATACCAAATGCAATCAGAGAGGAATGGAAGAAGGCTTTGCCGTGATAAGATCTCATTATACACAAATCTTACAATAAAAAGTAGCTGTGAAAGCACAATAGGAGCTACTGAGAAAAAAAAAAAGAATTTATGAAGTTAAAAAAAAAAAAAGGTATGACAAATCCATAGTTTTTCATGATTGTAAACCACTGACAGAGAAGATTAAAGAAAAAAAGATAAATGCTTCACTGTGCTTTCTCAGTGTGAGGCTTTGCTGTGATGCAGGTGATAACAGTCCTAATCAGAGCAATGCACACCACAAAGATCCGTTTGATCCTTCCTTGTGCTCTCTACTCGCTCCAGTAAGGACGATGGTCTGTTCTGTTGGAACTACACCTCTGCTCTTTTGTACTGAGCTTTCATTGCTGACAGCAGCTGAGATACATTAAATAATTATGTATATTGTACAGGATATTGTATAGAATATTGTATAGAATAACTTTGCGGAGCTTAAATATGGATTATTTTAAATCTTTTAAAATTCAGACTAGGTATTTCAGTAATGTTAAACAAACATTTACATGTCAGTTCACTTCGTTTAAGCTGCACTGAAAGAATGAACTGTGCTTCAGTCCAGTTCTGAGCACTGCCTGCTTCTGTTATCCTGTACAGTAACAGTCACAAGGCCGCTTCTTAAAGTAGACTTCCTTTGCCTGAGCTTCCACCACAAAGCTGTTATGCCAGAGGCGAGGCTGAAGGAATTAGCTGTCAAAGCAAAGCTCTGGTCTGCAATAGGAAAAACTTTGAGTGCCACACTGTTAAACCAGAACAGCTCTGAGGGGGAGCAGCAGTCGGCTGGAACAGGAAAGTGCTCAGGCAGGGCCACCCAGAGCCACGTCCAGGTGCATTCCGAGTATCTTCAGCAACAAAGACTCCACCATCTCCCTATGATACTTGGCCACCTTACAGAGAAAAAGTGTCTTCTGGCATCCGAGGGGACCCTTCTCTGTGACAGTGTGTAGACATGGCCTCTGGTCTTGGCCCTGGGCACCACTGGCAGAGCCTGGCTTTATCTCCTTGGCTCTCTCCTGCTGGTATCTGTACACATAGGTGAGATCCCCCCAAACCTTCTCTGCCTCAGCACAGCAGTCCCAGCTTTCCCAGCCTCTGCTCAGAGCCCAGATTCTCCAGGCCCCTCATATTTGTGGCCCCTCGCTGGACTGTGCAGTATCTCTCTCTCTTGCACTGGGGAGCTGGACCCAGCATTGCCAGGGTGTCTCCCACTCCGTCTGCTGGCAGTGCACCCCCCACTACAGCCCCCACAGTGCTGGCGCCTCGCTTGTGTTGTGATTACACAGGACACAATCCGAGCTAAATTTGTCACTGAACAGGTATCCCTTCACTCGCTGCTGTACTAGAGTAATGCAGTAATAAAAAAAGCACAGGCATTTGATTCTGAGCACAGTTATTCCACCAAATTCCATCAAACTGTGTGAGGAAGAGGTTTCCCACACCTGCAGTGTGAGCAGCAGTGACCTGTGCTGCCAGTGGAAGACCTTGAGTCCCTCTGACACCTCAGATGGAATATGCTCAATATTTATGGAAGTGCTGAGATTTGATGTCATTTTTGTAATCTAAGCTCTTGCAGAGGCACAATGAGAAACTATTTATTCTCAGCAGTGATGGACCTGTAACACCAGACCCGCTGCTCTGCTTTGCCTGGCTTAAATAGCAATAAAAAATAATGACTAAAGTATAGTCTCTGATTTAGCTCAGATTTCCTGTAATCCCACCCACAACAGCAAGTATCTGGTATTTCAAGGTGAATTAAATGCATTGATAAGTGCTGCAAATCTGTGCTCTTACTGGTCCCTTTTCTTAGAACTAGATTTTAAATGCTGCATAAAATGGGAGGAAATACCTACATGCTTCAGGGGCCAAAATATAAACAGGTATGATGCTGGGTTGTGCCATGCAGGAAGAATTTCTTCACTGAAAGGGTGCTCAGGCCTTGGCAGGGGCTGCCCAGGGAGGTTTGGAGTGCCCATCCCTGGAGGTGCCCCAGGAAGGGCTGGAGGTGGCACTCAGTGCTCTGGGCTGGGGACAACGGGGGCATCGGGCGCAGGCTCAGTGATCCTGGAGGTGTTTTCCAGCCTCAGTGATCCTGTGACTCCGTGCCCAGGATCTGCAGTGCACGGCCCCGCTCCGTTCCCCCTCCCCTCTCTCCCCACGCCTGGCACAGCTGCTGTTCCTGGCTGCCAACCCTCATTAGCGCTGTCTCTACTTGATTAGTTTCCCAGTTCTCACACATGCAGTTACTTATGGTTTGGGCTTATTTTGCATAAATTATCTGTGTATCCATGTCACAGTGGAAATGTCCCCACTGCATGCCGGTGGCCAGGTCAGCTCATGGAAAAATAATTTACATGTGTTGTTATTTGTATACTACTATATATTAGTATATATATGTTGTACTGGTGGCATTATAAGAAAAGGGGATACAGTTCAGAACATTTGCCTGTAAATAACCTTTCCCTCCCTAAAATTAGTCTTTCTGGGTATAAGAAATTATTTTTTTAGCAATACATAATATGGTAAAAAAGCTTTCACAAAAATAGAACATTTTATAAACATTTTATAAAAGTCATATGTAAGAAAAATGTTAAATATTTTCTAGGCACATCAGCTGTGTCTGTGCTGGGCTTAGTTACCTGTCAGAGGTAATATCTGCAATTTATTGGAGACAAAGCAATTGAAATGCTTAGCAGAAGATAAATGATCTTTTTAGCTGGAGTATAGAGTCCATAATTACAGTGGGAAACAGATTAGGAAAAATAGCATTCCATCATTTCTCCTGTTTGACATTTACAGAAGTTCAGGGTATTTATTTAATAATTAAACAGCCCATCTCAGGAATGTTTTCAATGTTTGATGTGGTTGAGCACTTCCCTGACAACCTTCATCATTCACCTGGATTATTTTTGTAGGCATACATACAATATTTTAAGATTCTGTCTTTTATCTGCTGTGTGTTTGTACCTGGACAGTTTGTGAAACTGCTAATGAGTCCCACGGGGCAGTATGTTCAAATTAAATGACATTGATACCTGCTAGAAATAAATTTTAAAAGCCCAGAAAAGAAGTCTCTCTCTCTCTCTATATATATAAACAGTCTGAAGCTAAGCTGTGCTGTCATATTATGGGTTGGGTGTCAGGTTGCCTTCCCCCTTCTTTGGAGTGGGCAAGCTGGGCACCTTTCTGGCACTGCAGGACTGCTGGAGCACTGTGCCCAGGTTTGGGATCCCCACCACAGGAAGGGCATGGAGCTGCTGGAGCAAGTGCAGGGGAGGCCACGGAGATGGTCCAAAGCCTGGAGTCCCTCTGCTCTGGAGCCAGGCTGGGCAAGCTGGAGGTGTTCACCTGGAGAGGAGAAAGCTCCAGGGAGAGCTCAGAGCTCCTTCCAGTCTCTAAAGGAACTTATGAAAAAGAGGGAAAGTGACTTTTTACATTGGCAGATAGTGATAGGACAAGGGGGGGATGGTTTTAAACTAAAGAGGAGAGATTTAGATTGGAGATTAGGGACAAATTCTTCTCTGTGAGGGTGATGAGGCCCTGGCACAGGGTGCCCAGAGCAGCTGTGGCTGCCCCTGGATCCCTGGCAGTGCCCAAGGCCAGGCTGGACATTGGGGCTGGGAGCAGCCTGGGACAGTGGGAGGTGTCCCTGCCCGTGCAGTGGAGGGGAGTGGATAAGCTTTAAGGTTCTTCCCAACCCAAACTAGTCTGTGATTCTATGAACTGTAGGGAAGTAAAATCGATCACCTCTCAGAGTTTTTTGAGAAAAACACTTAACTGTTGCTGGATTAGGTTATGCTGTCCAGGAGATGGCACCATACATTCAGTCTTTTTTTAAAAAACGAACCCTACCCCAACCACAGTAAAATCTTCAAAAAGTGTGGAGGAAATGCTTGCATAAAGTCCAATGTATTATCCTTACAATGTTGTGTACAAGTTTCTATTTTTTATATAATCACCAAATATTTGACAACTATTACTCCTAGTGTAAATCAGTCTTTGAGAAATGTCTGGTGAGAAGCAGAGTGGAGGAGTTCAGTAGGAAGACTCCACTGGAGGGTTCAGTGAGTGGGAGAAAGTCTCTGTTTCTGACTGTAGTGTATTTTTTGGGCCTGAGACGCATAAGAGCAAGACAGGGGTGTGGGGCTGGTTTGTTCCTTCAAGAATGTGAAAACCTCTAAGCCAGGCTTTACACTGAACGTGCTGATACTTTTAGTAGGCTTGATAGGATTGGATCCAAGTTCCCTGATAGCAAATGCACCTCAGAAGTGTTTAGGTTTTTTTGTTTTGATGGGGTTTTCCCCTTGATTGTTTGTTTTTAAATGTTTGGGATTTTTCTTTGCTATTTAAGCCGCTATTTAAGATCTGCCCTTGGGTTGCCATGGCGAGGGTGGTGGCTTCGTGCTGCAGTTCAGCTGGGCTGTGGCTCAGTCCCAGGGCTCACCTTGGCCCCAGCCTGGGGGGACCCTGAGCAGGGCTGACTCCTGGCACCCATTGAGGTCTGACCTTGTAGCTTTGTACTTGTATGGAAATGAGGGGTTTGTCGCAAAAACTGGCTTTGCATTCTCCAGGTGTGCTCCCTGAACAGTGATGCTGATGCAGGAAGACAGGAATGATTATTTTGTACTGCTCCTGGCAGCAGTTTCAATATTCTTATTTTCTGTTCATTCCCAGCACTTTCCCTTTTCAATACTGCACTTTTTTCCTTTAATACATCGCTTTTGTTTCTGTTGCACTTATTTGCTATAAATATATTATTGTCTATTGGTTGTACAAATGTCTTTTGGGAATTTTTTGTCAAAGAAAGGGAAGGAAACAGGGAAAGAAGAGAGGTTTTCTTCTGCTTTTGGGACAGGTCAGTGCTCCTGGTCAACCAGGTAGGCAACTGCTGCCCTGTGTTGCTGTCTGCTCAGGGAGTGGCCTGGAGCAATCCCCCCGGGGCAGCTGGGGTGCCTGGTGATGCTCATGCTCTTCTCCAGCTCCGTTTTTCCAAGCATCCCTCATGGATAAAGGTGAGGCGTATTTCACGTGCCTGTGAGGAGGAGTCAGCCCGGTGCTGACACGGCTCCCACTGGCTGCTGCAGCCGATTCATGCCCATGGGACTCCTCCAACCCCTGGAGCCCGTGTGCCGTGTCCTGTGTGTGACAGATAAGCCTGGGACTCGCTGAGCTCTTCTGGAGCAATTTCTCTAATGCATTAGGCACAAACTATCTTTCTTGCTTTCTTTCAGAGTCAGGCATGTGTGTCTCATCCTAATTATGTTTTTTCCCCTCTAACCCATTTTTGTTCAAGTTGTTGCCATGGGCAGTTGTGACAATGTTCTGCTTCCATTGTTACTATATAGAGGGGATCTCTTATAGTTATTGCTTAAACTGAGTTTTTCTTAATTGAAAATGTTAGAACATACATTGGCCAAATGTGCTGGCTTTGGGCCAGGCCAAAATGTGCCTTCTGTCTCCTGGTCATCCTGCTGTCGAGAGTGTGCAGGGCAGGCTCCAGGGGTGCAGGCAGCAGGGCAGGCACGAGGCATAGTGCTGTTCATTTCAATCTTTTTGCTGTATTTCCCATTTATTTGAAAAACAATTCATCTTGACTCTTGCGTGACCAACAGAGGACATGGGTCAGGTCTGTGTTGGTGGGCAGACATGTGGGAACACTTCCACAGCATCTAGTTTTCCATTTAAAGTTAGAAAAAAGTAGAAAGAATTACAAATAATTATCTTTTTCAATCCCTGCCTTTAATAAAAGTCTAATGAAGCTGTGTCGAAATGTGTGAGTAACTGTTAGATGTATAATTAAACCTCCCTGTGTAATCTGGGGCGCTGCAAGATCGAATGAACCATGAGGTTTCCCTTCTGGATAGATGACCTTACTGAAAGCTCTCAATATTTTTTACCAAGAAAGACTGAAAGATGTGGGTTTTTTGAAGAATGGGGAAGTTATAAATTACAAAGCTGCCTAATATTGGCTCTGAAAGAAAAAAAGCAAAGTCTACGAAGAGCTACTGTTGGTTGTATGGACGTTCAGGAACCAGCAGTGCTGGGAGCTGATGGGTATGGAACAACTTCAGTGTTGTGTTGCTGTTCTGAGACCCTTGTTTACAAGTTCATCGCCAAGATTTAGTCCCATAATGGTTTCTGGTTAGTAAAAAGATAAAGAATGTTCTCAGTTACATTTCGATGCAAAAAAATGGGTGCTTGATTTCTTGTCTTTATCACACGCTTAAAGGAAGAAGAAAAAGACATGAGGAGCCTTTGGCAGCCAGAGACGGAAGTGAGGCTCCCAGAAGACGTTTTAATGTGGCTGTAAAGAGATTCCAGACACTGCAAAAGAGCAAAGCACTTTCTAAAGCACAGAGAAAAATAAATATTTTTAAAGGATTTCAGCATATTTAACATAAAACTTGTTGATTTATAAGAGTCTAATTATTACAATCATTACAAGACCATGATTATCATTAAAAGCCTATTATCAGAAATGAAATGCTAAAAACAAATGATATATATCGAATAGGATCATACATATTTCATAGAACATATTATACTGCAAAATAAGTTGTCATGTAGCCATGGCAATGACTTTTAAGTTACCCTTTTTGATGCCTTAATGCACTGCTCTGCATGTTTTAGTGTCAAGCCTCTGAACATGCCCAGCACCCAAAAGCTCCAGCTGAGAGTGAATATAAAGTGGTAATTATGTACCTAACTGGTCACATGCATGGATAAATGGTGTTTGGGGGCACAGGCCACGTCCCTGGGAGCCAGAGGTGTTGGATGGGAGCCAGAGGTGTTGGACGGGAGCCGGTGGTGTTGGACGGGAGCTGGAGGTGTTGGACGGGAGCTTGAGGTGTTGGACAGGAGTTGGAGGTGTTGGACGGGAGTTGGAGGTGTTGGACGGGAGCTGGAGGTGTTGGACAGGAGTTGGAGGTGTTGGACAGGAGCTGGAGGTGTTGGACGGGAGCTGGAGGTGTTGGACAGGAGTTGGAGGTGTTGGACAGGAGCTGGAGGTGTTGGACGGGAGCTGGAGGTGTTGGACAGGAGCTGGAGGTGTTGAATGGGAGCTGGAGGTGTTGGACAGGAGCTGGAGGTGTTGGACGGGAGCTGGAGGTGTTGGATGGGAGCTGGAGGTGTTGGACAGGAGCTGGAGGTGTTGGATGAGGGCTGGAGGTGTTGGATGAGGGCTGGAGATGTTGGACGGGAGCTGGAGGTGTTGGACAGGAGCTGGAGGTGTTGGACGGGAGCTGGAGGTGTTGGACGGGAGCTGGAGGTGATGCACGTGCCCAGATCTCACAAACCACAGGAAAATGGATTTGTTAGAACAGAGATTGTCTGCACTTCTAAGTGTCCATATCCTTTCTACATGTCCTTAATTAGGGAACTTTTTCAGAGTATAATTAAAACACCAAGGCCAATACTGACTCCCCAATTAACTTCAAGGCCAGGGGAGGTAGGAATGGGTTTGTTGTAGGCCATGGGGCTGCTCCTGATGATCTGTTCTGAACCGGACATCTGTCTGCAACAACTTTTTGTTAAAAAAAAAAAAAAAAAAAGAAGGGGATTCTGGAATATATTTGTGCATTTAAAGTTCATAATATTTTATAGATAACCCCTTCCTCTCTCATATTATGTCTGTCTACTTTTTTCGAGTGTTTTCCTTGATTTCTGTGTCAAAGAGCTGATGGGTACATCACGGCTGATAAGATCCAGCTGAGATTAAAATGACTTCAGGTTTGTGGTAGAGAAGAGAACAGTTTCTACATATTGGATCTCATAAAAGCAGAAGGTATGGATGCATGGTGGGTGCTGAACTCTCATTTACCCTCTCATTAGACCACATGGGACGGGAGCTGGTCTTGGTCCATATGCTGCAAAGGCCGTTGAAATCTTCTATTGCAGCCTTTTATAGCAGCTGTTTCACTGGGGAGGCTGAGATGGAATCATCCATGTGAAGTCCTTGCTGACAGCGTGGAATTCCTTGTGAATAGCTCTCCTTGTCACATCAGGTGTTTGCTGCTGTCTGGGCTTTCCCCATTTGCCCTGGCAGGGGCTGGTGTTGGGGTCCCATGGCTGAGGGGACTTGCAGGTGTGAGGAGACAGGGCTCCCCAGAGGAGGCTCCAGTGCAAGGAGTTGTCACCCAAATCCACCTTGGAAAAAAATCCAGGTGTCTGGCCCGGGAGAGAGCTGAGAAAGCAAACCCTGGGACCAGAGATGTGCAGACTGGGCTGCATCAAGTAGGGCAGTTTCTTATTTCTTCCTTAATATTTCAACATAAAGCATCATGATCTTTCCTCATGGGTGTGATATGCTGTCTTGTGAAAGGCTGAGAGAATTGGGATTGTTCAACCTGGAGAAGAGAAGCTTCAGGGTGACTTCATTGTGGCCTTCCAGTACCTGAAGGGAGTTGACAAGAAAGATGGAGAGGGACTATTGACAAGGGCCTAGATTGACAGGACAAGGGGGAATTGCTTCACGCTAATAGTGAGTAGGTGTAGATTAGATACCAGGAAAAAATTCTTCTCTGTGATGGTGGTGAGGCACAAGTTGCCAAGAGAAGCTGTGGCAGGAAGTGTTTAAAGCCAGGTTGGATGGGGCTTGGAGCAATCTGGGATAGTGGAAGGTGTCCCTGCCCATGGAAGGGGGGTGAAACTGGATGAACTTTAAGGCCCCTTTCAACCCAAACCAGTCTGTGATTCTATAATTCTATGTGTGTTTGGCTTTTAAATAGGCAGTGTAGAGGAATATCCCAGGCTGTGTCCTCATTCTTCAGGAGGACATTAATTAACATGTTCGAGGCCAGAATTTATGTCCTCACCCTCGGCTGCAAGCTTTGTGATGTGGTAGGTGAGACAGTGTTACAGCCCTGCAGTGATCATGGTGCCTGCTCACGCCTCAACAGCCCACCCTGCACGGGGCAACCCTGCAATCATGTCATCAGGGTGCCTTACACAACCTATAAGGTGTCATTGCAGTCACTCAGAAATTACACAGATGTGGTAGAGGGTGACATTCTTGTCATCTTGACACAATGGTGACATTAGCATCTAATTATCTTGTAGTCAATTTAACAGCACCAGTCACATCCTGTAGATCACATATTGTACCACCCTGATGAACTGAATCTCCTGGGGACATTAAGTAAG
The DNA here is from genome assembly GCF_017639235.1 of Corvus kubaryi. NCBI lineage: Eukaryota > Metazoa > Chordata > Aves > Passeriformes > Corvidae > Corvus > Corvus kubaryi. The sequence goes on along the minus strand of NW_024581108.1, from coordinate 25,956,303 downwards.
TGTGGATCACCAACAGTTCAGGTGATCAAGGAAGCATTCAATGGATTCAATAAGCATGGCAGTGCTGAGCTGTCTCTGCAGTGGTGGTTTGCTGCTGTGAGGCCAGGGTATACACGGATGCAGTGGTGAAATGAATGGAAAGGAAAAGCTTGGGCTGGAAAACCAGGCAGAAATAGTGTTACACCAGCACCTGGTGCCTGCAGGATGTGGCAGCAGCCCTGAGAACCAGGCATGCCGGGGAGCACCACAGAACCCGACTTTGCTGGGAGGACAAGCCTGGTCATTAGCACAGTGCAATTACAGCTGACGAGACTTAAATTGGATCAGCTTCTTCCTATTGTTGGGTGTCCCTGATTTCTCATTAGCCCCAGCTGCGGTCAGGGCTATCACCGAGTTTTTGTGTGAGTCGGTGAAACGGTGAAGCAGGGGATGGGGTGATCATTGCTGCCAACACTGGAGACTGATGGTTTAATCCAGACATCTGGAACTTCACAGGCTGGTCAAGTAACTGGAGAAAGTAGCGAGTAATGTATTCCGCGGACATTCCAGCGTGAGTGAGAGAAAGGATCTGTGTTAAATGGTTTGGTCGGTTGTGCCACAGCCCTGGCGTCTTCCAACTCGGCTGCTCTGAGAGGCGCTCCTTGTCTCCCGAGGGGGGAATGTTACTGAGCCCCTGCGCTCCTCCGGAGCGCACACACAGCTGCTCTAACACAACACGGCTCCTCTGGCTAATGAGCACTCCTCAGCAACAACTGTGATGCTGGGTTCTGGCAGTCCAACCACCGGGATGTTTTCTTCTATTTAATTAGATAACAGTCAACATATTTCAGAAATAATGTCTCTCTCTCAAGAACCATTTGTTGTAGGTGTCTAGTTTTCTGTTTCTCAATTACCCCTTTTTCAGAAAGCATTTCTGCTTTTGGTTGATCCTCAGTTGTTATTAATGCCTTCCTGGCTGTTTTATCCAGAAATGAGAACTATAAATTCATATCTCTGGATGTAATCACACCTTTATTACAGTCCATGAGAGAACACACAACAAAAAATGAATGCAGCTTTACATCTCAGTATTATTCAAATGAGTTCTGATTTTGGTTTTTTTGGTTTTTTTTTTTTTTTTAATGAGTGACCTGGTTTGGGGATGGTTTTATGCATCTTTATTGTAATCACACCTAAATATTACCTTCTTGCTTATCATTTGAAGTCACTTAAGGTAATTGCAAAATTTAGTTTTAATGACATGCATAGTTAGTAATGAATTGCATTGGCCACCCAGAGCAGTTGTCCTCATGTTATCAGTCACTGCTTAGATATTCACAAGGGAAATCTTATCATTTTGTACAGAGACAGAGAAACAAACATTAAATTTAATTGTATGACCAAGCACCAGAGTAATAATCTTTATATGACTGTTAATGCTTTCACTACTTATCAATTCACTTTTTATGTTACTCTTTGAAAAGTGAAGTGTTGAACAAATAAGTAGATCTTTCTCTTCTACATATGTAAAGAGAGTGTGATTGAGTAAGTCTACTGAAAATTTTAATTTTATCTGAATTGTTCTACTAAATCATGATGGCATCTCTGAGTCTTGTTAAATGGATGTCCCTTTCAAATTTAGGAAAAAGTTTTCATGTATTTTGTGTGTGCTGTGTTTCATCTGAGTCCATGGTACCTTGTTAGGCTGAGGCAGCTCCTGTAGCACATCCTGACTGCTTCCCTTGAGTGCACTTTATTAAACACCTGTTTAAATCTTTGGAAGAATGAAGTCTAAAAGAGAGTCAAGGAACAGCATGGAAGGCACTGAGTCAGACTGAAATATTGGTGCTACTTTGATGAGTTTCCTGAAGTTTTCACATGCATTTATTTTATGTATGACCAAGCTGTAGTGGCCGTTCCAAAATAGTGTGGTCAAAGAGCTGCTGAAGTCTGATGTGTTTAATTTCTAACCTACACCCCATAATGAAACCAGCCCGGGGCTGATCTGTCCGTGTGCACCTCCAGCAGCGGCCGGGGGGGTTCCTGGTGAGCCTGGTACCCAGAGGTGTTTGTAAGCCGTGGACTGTGGCTGCAGGGCTGGGGCAGTAGGTACCTTCAGTGCAGTTCTGCTTCTTGCTGAGGAAATAGCGCAGAGTGCCTGAAAGCTTCTGTTTGATTTGGAAAGAAATTAGATGTGGCCATATTTTCTACCAACCTGTACACACCTGGATATGTGTGACTGATAGAGGCAAATACAAAGATAGACTCTCTTACCAAGCTGTCTGCGCTGTGCCAGGGGACAGGGGCCGTGCTAACTCTCATGGTGTCATGCTGGCATCAGAAGAGCTAAACCAAAATTTTCTCCTTTAATTAAACAGAGGAGTTAATTTGTCCCCTACAATGGCATCAGAGATGTATCCACCCACAGCACGGTGCACACCGGCTTCCTTCCCATTCAGTAACTCTTGCTGTGCTCCTCTACTTCAGCTCTGAAGCCAAAACTTTTCAGCAGTCTCAAGCTTTAGCTTATATTTATATGATTGTAGCACTGGCAATAAAGCTTTCACGTGGAGCAAGAAGGAGATAAACATTAAAACAGGTTAAGTGGCCCCGTAATTGAACCTGCTAACAAATGGGGGGAAGGCCTCTTTGTAATAATTTCTTTGCTTTGCATAATGTGTGAGTCTAAAGCAAACAGGGTTTTCCGTGGGCTGTTGATGTGTGTGTACTCGATGTGCCACGTTAATAATGCACATGGAAATTGAGTAATCGGCAGGTTGTCCTCTCAGCACACAGATTGCCATTACCCAGAGCGCGTGGCAAACGAGGAGTTCAATAATACATACAGGGCTGTGTGCTCGGCAGAACGGAGGGAGGGAGGGAAATCCTGCCCTAGAGTGTGGAATCACCCCGAGTAAAGCCCTTGGGGAAGTGCAAAGCTTCGTAAACAAGCAGTGTCTGATCTGCTGCTCTGTGTGTTTCAGACAGACAGCACTTCAGTTATTGCTTTCCAGGCTTATCAGATTGTTCTGGCTGCGTTGCTCTGCAGTCCCAGCATCTTCCCGACCTGCCAGGATTTTGTCCCCATGTTCCCTTTTGCTGTGCTTCTGCTGCCCTTGGCACGCACTGGGTGCTCTGCTCCCCAGGGTGCTGCACAGGTGACGGCTCTGACTGCCTCTGTCTGTTTATGGGCTCCTTGTGCCCCTTGGTCCAGGGTGACACAGTGCCTTCAGAGAGGTGATGCACCTGTTTGAGGATGGCTCAAACTTGCTCCTCCAAGAGCTGCAGTGGAGCTCAGGATGGATCCCTGTGGGGATGTGGCTTTCTCAGGATGCCCACTGCCCGCTACCCTCTGCTGTCTGCCCACTGCCTGGGGACCTGGTGCTACCTCACCTCATCTTCCTGCCTTGCTGCCACTGTCAGGATCCTGCACCAACACACACTCCACCCATGTAATAATTCCCCTTCTGATTTCTGTTCCTGTGCATTATTAAGCAGCATTGTGGCCTCTCAGTGTTTCTGTGTTGCTGTTTCCCTCTATGTTGTTGCTGTGTGCAAATGCTGAGATGCACAAAGACCTCAGTGAAATCCTCCTCTCTGTGTAGGACTCACAGTGATTCTGTCATTTTTAATACAGGACCTAATTTACAACCCTCAGCATGCTGCTGGAGCAGCAGAACAATAACAAATTACCAACCTCATTTATTTTGTTGCATAGTTTGTTTTGTAATTACAGGAGGAGGGTGGTGGTGGTTGGCAGGGCTGCTCTTGGGCTCTGGTGGGTGTGTGTCTGTCTCAGGAATGGTGAATGTTTCTGACATGGCACTGAGTGCTTGGTCACCCTGGGAGGACTGTTGGCACAACTGCTTGGATGTCTCTGGTTCATGGAATGATAGAATCACAGACTGGTTTGGATTGGAAGGGACATTAAATCTCATCTCATTCCACCCCCTTGCCACGGGCAGGGACACCTTCCATCAGACTGAGTTGCTCTAAGCCTGGCCTTGGACACTGGTCGGAAGGAGGACTGGTCATTCTGCTTCCTTCTGTGCTGCTTCATCTGCAACCCCTGCGCAACAAGTGCACAACTCACTCAGCCTCCAGGATTTAAACTGGTTTTTACGTTGTCAGTGCAGCTGGGACCATTGCAGCAGCGTGGATGGGGCAGGATTTTCCTCCTGACACAGTGTCTGGTGCTGCCAAGGCAGCGTGATGTGATGTACTGGCACTACACATTGTGTATCCACTTCTCATCCGCAGGATTTAAATGTGCCTTCTCCTCATGCGTAAGTTCTGTGAATGTAGTGGGAAAGTCCATGGCTGGGAGGGGTTTTAAAATAGTAAAATGTAACTTGCTAGACTTCTATGAAGTCTGCAAAATACTGATCTGTACGTCTATTTATTTCCTACTAAAAGCCAACCAGCCTTGGGGTATTGATCCCCCACCTGGGTGGGACATGGAGGGAAAATATCCAAATTAGCAGTTAACATAGATTTATTAATGCAAAAGCTTTCCTGGCACTGATGTGGGTTTTTTCTGCCTCAGCCAGGCATTTTTAAGACTGTTTCAGGAGGCCTGGGGTTTGCTCTGAAAGTGAATCCAAGAGAAGTTGGTTGCCCACAGTGGTGTGCGGCTCTGCGCACTCAACTCCATCACCCTGACAGCTCCGAGTGCGCCCCAGTCCTAAGAAGGCTGAAAGATACCGCTTTACTATAATACATTTTTTAAGAGAATTAAGTTTAAGGCAAATGGGAATTTTACTTTTGAATAAGTGTCCCACACAGATTCTGTGGAGTCTCAGTAATCTCCTGTAGATCCACAACTCTTGTTTATTTAGACCAGCTTTTGCTGAGCATCACAATGAGGGTGAGCACATTAGTTCAGGGAGGGGTTGGGTTTGCTCATGTTTTGTCCACAGGGCATTTGCTGCCAGGAAGTTCCCAGCACTGAATGTGGCTGCCAGAAATATCTCTGCATGTTTGATCGTGGTGCTGGTGCTTCCTTCCCTTAGTGGCATCACTCTTTCAAATCAGGTGGGTGATGGAGGAGGGAGCCTCTGATGTGGTTGCCAACCTCACCAGCAGGCGCCTGTTGAACAAACACCTGCAAGGGGAACTGGTTGGACCCCCCAACACCCTCATCTGCTGCCTGACCTGCTGGGTTGGTAACGCCACGCAGGTGGACTGAGAGGGACATCACCCCACTGTCCCAGGACACGGTGCCGACCCCAGGGCACCGTGCAGGCTCTGTGTCCTGGGGCGGGACAGGTGACTGAGCCCGTGAAACAGGAGCTCAGGGGCATGCTGAGCTGCCCAGGGAGGTCCCACCTCTCCAGCCAAGATGGACCATGAGGGTGCTGGAGGGAGCCTGTGCTGCTGCCTGAGGGAGCAGTGGGAACTGGGAAGAAGGGGGCCAGGCTGCCAGCCAAACTGAAAATGCAGGAGCAAAAAGGCCACATGTCTTTTTTTTTAATTGTTACTTTTTTTTTAATGAGAGTTAATATTGGATTCTTCAGCAAAGTGCCTCCCTGTGCTTAATGAATTTCCAGGCTGGCCATCATTTCAGCCTGGTTTGTGAGTGACGCTAAAGGCTTTGAGATTCAAGAGTTGCCACATCCTGTGTATTGCCAGTGACAACTGGGGCTAAAGAAAATACCAGCAATCCCTGCGTTAATCAGCAAATGAATTTGCTCTGCCTGTGCTAATGTTGATTTTTTCCTCCAGTTTTGCAAATCTTGGCTAATGAACTTCCTGGCAAGAGTGCTTGCCAAAAAAGAAAAATTTGGTCAAATATTGTAGAATTTTGATGGCATATGAAATGAGGGTATAAATCCCAGAGTATATTTGCTAGAACCCAGTTATTAAGTTCATCTTGCCAAGAAAAATATGAACTATTATCTGACTTGCTTGCAAGCAGGCAGCAGACAAATTTACTTCCAGGATGTATTCGGGGAATGGCTTAGAGCTCCATAAAAGAGAACGGTGATCTCCAAGGCAAAGGCTGTTGAGGAGCTGGAACAGCTACTCGCTATATTTTATTTACCCAACTCCCAATGCATTTTGTGACTGCTGAAATCTCCCTTTTGAACAGAGCTCAGGACCTCCAGCTGCAGTACTCGGTGCTTGAAGGCAAGCTGAAGAAAATAGTGTTTAATTCAGCAGCATCAGGGCCTGTCTCCTCCGTGGCTGAGTGATGGGAAGCCAGGGAGGCGTGGTCACTGTGTGTCCAATGGGGACGTGTTGGCTGGTCAGGTCCTCCCTCATCCCCCCTCTCCCTAGAAGGCCCTAGGAACAGTCATTGCAGCTCCCGTCTCCACAGCTGGGAGCAGCAGGAATCAGGGATTTTGTCCTGGTCTCCAGCACTTTCCAGCAGCACCTCCGGAGTGTTGCAGGACACTCCAGTGGTGTTATTCTCATCCGTTCCAGATGGAAGGATGAAGGAACAGAGCTTGTGGCCAGAGACATGGCCAGGGGCTGAAAGAGCCTCTGTTGCATTTGGTGTCATTTGAGCTATTTTAATTTCGAACTAATTTTTTGTGTTGTCAGGCTCAATATCATCAGTGTCGCCCCCACGCCTCTGCAGCACGGCCACGGCTGCTGCCACCACTGTGGCCATGGTGCCACTGCTGATAACTTCAGTCTGACATTAGAGAGATTAATTTACTATGAAAATGACCCTCAGGAGACTTGTGCAGACACAGGATGAATCATATTTGAAAAATTGGATGTCTCATTGTTTCAGAAGTTCTAATTAACTTTTTTTAGCCCTCAAAAGTAGTGGTTACAGACACATCATGTCTGCCCCATCCTTCCAATGGGATGGCTCAAGGAGCAAAAGCCCTCTTTCCGTTCTGTGGGAGGCAGGATGACTGCTGTATTGTGCTGGGACCTGCTCAACCAGGCTGTTTCCATCTTGTGCATTTTCATTGTGAAGGTAAAAGAATATGTCTTGGATAAATTCGGAGCTAAAACTTTTCATATTTTTCTGGAAAACCTAACAATCAAATATTTCAAATAGTCTAACAGAGACTCTGTCTGGGACCTGTGAGACTGGAGAACATGAGAAATTAAACCAAACTTTCATTTTAAATCTGTAACTGTCTCAGTTTTATGATCAGTAATCTGCTTTTTTTTTTTTTTCCTGAGGTTATTCTCATTTTCCTCACTGTTTCTCCTGTTGTCACCTTTACCCAATATTCTATAAAATATGATATCACGAAACTCTCCAGACATGGAGTCGTAATAAAACCAGCAGAGAGTCCAGCTGGGGAATTTCTACCATCTAAGTGTTTTGGTCTTCCTATTTAGCCCCGTTTGATATGCCCAAGCAGCTTCCTGCTGTAGGAGAGGGTGTGCCTCAGCTGTGCAGTCGAGCTGGGATGTGGCTGAGACGTGTTTGAGGGCAGCGAATCAGCTGCTCGCACCTGGGAGGAGGAGGAGATGACACAATCGCAGCATGAATTTGGTCTGGCACTCTGCTGGTGGTAGAACAAAAGAAAAGGAAAAGGTGTTTCCCTCCTTCCTGCCTGGACTCCTGTCTGTGTGTGGTGCCTCCAGAACTCCCTTCCTGGCTTATTTTCAGCCTGAGGTTTGGGTGCTCAGAGCGCTTTGCAGCAGAACTCAGGGGTTTGCTCTGCTTGTCTCTGCAGGAAGCCGCACCTCAGTCACCTGTACCCTTGGTCACTGCCATCCCCACCATCACCCAGATATCTGTGATGGATTCTGAGCCAACCCCAGAGCAGTGATAGAACTGGGATAAACCCCTATTTCCCAGCACTTACCCTCTCTTCTCCCAGGAAAAATCAGGGTGAGCTCAGCTCATGATTTGAGCACGCTTGTGAGAGTCTGCTGGGGACTCTCCTGATGTGGTTGGTAAGAGCTGAGGCTGATTTGGGGAACCCTCCTCTTCTGAATTGCTGTGTTTGTTGAGGTAAGACAATAACTGAAGGCAGTACTTTCTGGTTGGAAGGTGCTAGAAGCAGTTCCTTCTGTTGGGAGGTCTCTGATGAGAAATCCCCAGTCTGAGAACAAGGCTGGGATGGTGCTGTGCCAGCTGGTTCACTCAAGGATGTGCAGTTGGAGGGATCTCTGGGTGTGCTCCCCCCAGGACAGCTCTCCTCTCCTTGCTGCCATTCTGCTGCGCTGCTGCAGCTCAGGCTTCGGACTCCTGCTCTTGCCACAGCCCTGCTGAGCAGCAAGGTGGTGCTGTGCCAGTGCTGCCAGCTGTGCCACAGCCTCCCTTTTCCCTGCTGGGCTGGAACAGCACTGAGATTGCTGTTTCACTTCATATGTAAAAGCTCTGTCTTGAGCATATATGGTGGAAAGCTTCCTGGTGGCTCTCGCTTGGGAACTTAGCACCAGCTTCATTAAGTTGGAGAACAGACAATTCATGCATTAGGATTCCTAGAGCACCTTTCTGGTTTGCAAAGGGAAAAAAAACCAACCCAAAAACCTACATCCACAAAAAAGCATTTGGTAGCATGTGTCAGAACCATCTGCACATGTAAAAAATGGAAGGGAGGGGAAAACTGTTGTTACAATGTAAATGCCAGAATTCCATCATTCGAATTCAGGAGATTCGAATGACCTCGTTTCGACAATAACCAAGCATAAGATTCCCAATTTACCAGCCTGTGCATGGTATGGACACCTCACTGGGCAGAGGGGAGCTCTGGCTGCACCTGTGAGTCACCCCCTGCTCAGTGCCTGGGCTGCTCACACCCCACTGCTCCAGACAGGACTGTGGGCTGGCAGCCAGGTGGTCTCAGCGACCTTCCAGGTCCATTGGCTGGTGTTCACTAAAACCAGTCAGCTTTGAATGCATCTTTTCCCTCACCATCTTCTGTGGAATTTTATCTGGGATTTTATACCGGTGTGACGAGGAAAGGCAGACAGTTCTTGTCACTGACAGACACGATGTAAAAGATGATGGGCTCCTAAAGGTGCAGCCAGGTGCTCACCGGGATTTTCCCAAGGCTTACTTTTTCTGGAAATGTTTAATTCTTACTAATATAAATGTTTTCATCAACTTCTGTTTAAGCTAGGCATCTATCTAGTTTGAAAATCCATCTGAGGAGTCATGGGCAGTTATGGGCAAGGGTTTTACCCAAACACCCTCAAAAGCCAGCAGCCATGATGGACAAGAGGAGTGAGTTCTCAGGTGAGTTGTTCATCCCCAGCTGGAGGCTCAGCCGTGCCCCCGAGCCCAAGCTGACTCTGCACGCTGCGTTCAGAGCTGGGAGAAAGGCGGTGCTGCCAGCTGGGGAAGGAGCGCTGCCTGGAGCCCAGGGCTTGGTGGGGGCTGGAGAAGATCCTCCTGGGCTGGGAAACGTTGTTCATGTCGCTGTCTGCTGGACAGAGAAGCTGTTGCAGAAGGTCTCTGATCTTCGTGCCCATCTGAGTTTCTTGCTGTCAGAAGAGCTGCTGCCCTGGGGCATGTGGGACTCGGTGCTGTGCAGCCGTGGCAGTGCAGGTATGGGGAGCAAAGGTATTAATTGGCAAAGTAATCAGCAAGCAAGCAAATGAGCACCCTGGGCCGTTTGTCACGAGCCAGCTACATGGGCAGAGCTCTCTGCAGCTCCCTCCGAGAGCCAAACAGCTCTGTGACAACTTGTCTATCAGTGTCAAGGAGACTCTCTAATGTACTGAGCTCTGGAGACAGCTGCCTCCAGGGGAAGGAGGCCTGTGGTCGTCTGCTGAGCAGCAGCCAGCGCACGGAGTGAGCTGCATGGTGCACGGAAAGAGCGCTGAGGCCGGGCAAGAGCCTTGGCTGGTACCTGCTGTGCTGGTACCTTGCTGGAAAATGCCTCTAAGGTCTGCCCAGATGGCGTGCTGCAGCCAGCTCTCCAAGGTCCCAATTAGCGTTTGAGCAGTGCCGATGGTTCCTCGTGCTTTCTTACTGGATCTGGTATTGGGATTTTACCGCTTTCCTTCAAAAAAACCTTTGGCTACTGCTCTCCAGCTGGCAAGTGCCAACTGTGGCACCTGCCTGACTGCTGCTGCCCACAAAGGGAGCAGCCTGGGGCTGCTGAGCCATCTGCAGCATGGCACACGTGTGCAGCACTGGGGTGGAGAGGGAAGGATCCTCTGGAGAAAGGGAGCACGGCACTGGTGGCACTGGGACGCAGCTCCCCACCTGCTGTGGTTTAAGGCTCTGCACCCTGAAGTCTCTCTCTGGCCCTGACCCATGAACGGGGGGACCTTCACTCTCTCCACAAGCCCCTGACAGGAGGGTGGGGCCAGGTGGGGGTCGGGCTCTGCTCTCAGGGAACAGGGGACAGGAGAAGAGGAAACGGCTTCACACTGTGTGGGGAAGCTTCAGGTTCGATACTGGGAAAATTTCTTCCTGGAAAGTGTTGGTAAGGCCTGGCACAGCTGCCCAGGGCAGTGGTGGCATTCCTGCAGGGATTTAAAAGCTGTGTGGATGTGGCGCTTGTGGATGTGGGTTAGTGGTGGCCTTGGCAGTGCTGGAGAATGATTGGACTTGGTGGTCTGGTAGGGCTTTTCCAACCTAAACGATTTTGTGATTCCCAGATGTTGTGAGGGGATGGGAATGTGCTGCAAAGTTGTTTTGAATCGACAAGTCATGACAGCATGTTTATTGGTACAGTTGGGAGAAAAATCAACCACAAAGGGAACTCAGTTTTATTTGTCATTAATTTTGTATTGCTTCAACAGATGTTCGCTGGGAGCTGCTTTAACCTGCTTAATTTGTCTCTGTGTAAAGCAAAACAGATAGCCTCAATTAAGAGACTGATTAGCAAGTTCTTTAATGACTTTCAATAGTTTTAGTCATTATTGCTGATACAGAATACCGAACCCTGAATCCTGGGAGCTGGGATTTAGTTATTATGTAAAAGCTAAAATACATTGCAGTTGTGTGTGTACAGGGCATTTGGTCCTTGTCTGTCTCCCTCCTGGCTTTGTGGGAAGTTGCCCAGTCTTTGCTGCAATCCCTCCCTGACCACAGCCCTGGCCCAGAAGGCACTGCCCACCGGGGCTGCCCAGAGCTGCCAGTGGCACTGCCAGCAGCGTGTGGGGCTCCACACCATGCTCACTGTGAGCTCAAGTCTGTGACTTTGACGTTGTGAACAAAGTTTCAGTTTAACCATTTAATGCTGGGTTGCAAAGAGCAGGGGCAGCACGTGTGGAAATCGCTGTCCTGCTGGGTGTGGTGGGCTTTGGCCCATCATAGTGGTTACTGAGGTTTCCTCCTTTTAATCTTTTCTCTCTCTTTTTTTTTTTTTTTGGTAGGGGATGGTGCCTTGGGGTGTCCACCATTAACAGGTTTAACTCTAATCAATTAATGGCATCTCTGGCTGCATTCCCAGCAGACACTCCTCCAAGGCTGGAAGGGGTGACAGGCTTGTCATCTCAAAGGTGCATATTCCAGCCTCCCACAAGCACTCCCCTCTTTCCTGTGTGTGCAGGTGCCAGGATGAACATCTCTCCTGGCAGCTTATCTTGCACAGCTGCTAGAGTTTTCCCTTGGTGCCATCTCGCTTCCCCACACCACACACCAGCTGAAGGCTGCTCTCTGCCACCGTTCCTGGGACCAGGCTGAGGGGACTGTTTTACCTGTGTGTTACCTGGTCACGGGCTTGGAGCCATGGAGAGATTTGTCTGGGAAGGGCTGCTCCAGCCCAACACTTAGTGCACACTTAATGTAGGTGCTGTGGTGCTCAGAAATCAGTGAGGTCAAATGCTGGGTCGGTGCTGCATTTCACCCAGGCACAAGCTGCTGCGGAGCCATTGATTTAATCAGATGCAGGAGCTCACACTGTCCTTGCTCCTGCCTGTGTGTAGTGGTTTGGTCCAAAATACTCATTACTGTTTATCTGCTGTGAGATAAGAATTAGGAGAAATGCAAAACAGGCACCAAACTTGAAAGAATATAAAGAAGTTTATTAACAGACCTAAGAGAAGAAAAAAAATTATACCACCTTCAGAACTCTCCTCCTCCCCCCACCTTCCTCCCTTCTCCCACTGACAATGTGAAAAGACAACCCTTAAGATGTTCAGTCTGTTTACCACTTCCATAATAACCTTGTTCAGTCCATTTAGAAAGAGAAGTCTCTTCTTGCTCATGCTATGAAAACATTATCACAACGAGACAGCCGCCCACTTCCAAATATTGTTCAGTCCATTTAGGAAGAGGAGTCTCTCTGCCTGCGTGTGAGTCCTTTCCCCCGACTTGCAGCTTTTCCCGCAACTGCTTTCGAGGGTCCACTCTTGAAGTTTTCTGGGGTACAATTTTAAGGTTGAGCCGTTCAGAAACAAAAACAGAGGCCCTTCTCCTTCCCTGGGAGCAAAGGGTCTTCATCATCTTCATCGTTAGGACTATCTCTGGGAGCATCTCTAGGAACTGAGGTTTTCTCCTTTCCCATTTGGAGCAAAAGTCCTCATCTGGTTCATCTCTACGGACTGAGGTTTTCTCCTTTCCCGTTTGGAGCAAAAGTCCTCATCTGGTTCATCTCTCCCTGTCCAAACTTCTCATGAAATTACAGCTGCGTCAGCATCTGCCTATCTCAGCGCAGGTGCTTTTGCTCACGAGTTGAACACTCCACCCCCCATATCTTCATGAAATTACAACAGGATACTCTGATATATCATAGCTTCACAACAGAATTTCAGCTTTAAGCATCTCCTCTCTCTCTTCCCTCAGGTTTTCAGCTCTTCACAGCAATAAAAGGGTTAATCTCACCTCGGCCTTGCAGCTTTGCAGCTGGAATGTTGAATTTTTCTTATCGCAGTGGAGAGGGGGGAGAGCCGAGCCGCTCCGGCTGCCCACGGCAAGGCAGTGGGGGGGGTTCCATGGCTGGAACAGGTCCATGGCTTCAGGATGGCCGTGGCCCGGCCCGGCCTGGCCCAAGCAGGGCCTGGCCGGGCCCACTGGGCCCTGCTCGGGCCCTGCAGCCACCTGTCCCAGCGCCGGAAACGAGAGAGAGCTTGGAGGGGGAGTTTGCCTATTCTTAAATGTGGATCACAGAGGTGATCACAACTTTAAGTGGCTAAGAGAATTGTCCATATTCAAACTGGCCAGCTGATAGGTTCTATCAGTTCCCAGAGGAAACTGTAAGCACCCCTTAGCAAGGACGTCCCTTCCGGGACTATGCTTGCTAACCTATGACACTGTGCTCTCTGGGCAGAGCTTTTCCCTGCACCTCCAGTGTAGGTTTTGGAACACCCTGATCACATGTTCCCTGGGACACAAGTGTTGGGAGCACAGTGACTCACAGTGATCCACCCCATCACCTGTGAGAGGCCAGGCTGGTGAATTCTTCCCTAAGTGGTGACAACAAACATTTACAGCTCCTTTGTCAGTTCTCAGGTAGGAGCTGGACCTATTTTTCCCGATATATCAGAAGTCAAGTATTCCTTGACTTACTGAAATCCATTACTTCTCCCTGCATTTCCAGCTTCTCCTGCACCCTTTTGCCGTTGGGACTGCCACACCAACACTGGGGACAGTGACAGGGCAGATCCATGGGGCTTTTTCATTGAGGCCTGGATGCTGAAGAACTTGTTGTGTCTCACAGCTCTGAGATGTCTGGGACTGTCCTTTGGTTTGTATTCAACACTTGCTCATGTCTCGTGTTTCATATTTAGTGGGAATGCTGCTTGCACAAAGAGGGCAGCCAAATTATTTTTTGAAATAAAAGGGCCGCCATTTAAAAACAAACAAACATACTGAGAAATTATATGCTGAAAAATTTGTAAGCTGGCTATGCAAATTTCCAATCATTTCTGGAAATCTTGACCAGCAATATTTTGTCCCTTGTTTGGCTCAGCTCAGCTTACACATCTTAGTGCCGTGTCCTGGAGCCAATGTGTGCTTTGGTCACTGAGAATTAAGTCAATAAATGAATGTAGAGATCTCAGCCAAGGGCAAAAACCAGTCTTTACAAAACCGTGAAAAGGTGTTATTTATTTCTATTGTCACTCAGAGAATGTTGCCACAATCACATTGAAAGTCATAAACAATTTGTGGCTGAAAATTGCATTTTAGGCAGCTGAGGCCAGTTTTTCTGCTAAAAAGAGAAAAATAAAGCAGACAGAGGAAAGAAGGCCTGGGAGTAGGAGCCACAAGAAAGCAGTAAATCTGCATAACAGAAGGGCAAAGTGCGCTGTCCAAATCATCTCGCTGAAGATTGGTGGTGAGCAGTAGTTTAGCCCTAATGGGATGAGGTGCTCGGTCTGCAGCTGACTTCACTGGTGTTTAGTGGTTCTCATCGGGCTGTGAGACGACACCCTCGTGATCTTAGCGTGCAGTTAAAACTCAGTTTGGTGATCAGTTCTCAAGCTTCTTTCTACCTGGGAAGCTCGGGAGGAAAGTTGTGCTGTGGCGAGGGGAGGGTCTTTGGCAAAGCCTCGTGGTGGCCCCGCTCTGGGTGGTCCAAGCTGCGGCGTCCAGCACCAAGAGCAGCCTCTGCAGCAGCAATGCAAACAGGGAATGACAGTGATCCTTCCTAGGTGCTATTAAACTGCGCCACTGCCTTCAGAACATCATGGGAGCGGCCAAGATTTAATCCAGGAAATGTTTATAGCCAAGCCTTGTTTCAGTTGTGTTTTAGTATGTGAAGCTCTTACCTCTCTGTTGGTGAGCAAAACTCCTTGGGTTTTTGCAGATGTGCAATGTGGATATAATAATATCTGGAAATGTGTTTTGTGTAATGATTATTTTCAAGTGTCACAGAAGAAAAGAAACCTTCACTTCTGGTTAGGATTTTGGTTTCACCGGTTGAAGCTCTTTTTATTCTAGAACATCATAAACAATCTGTTCAACTGTAGAAGGGCCTGTCAAGAGACATCTGTGAAGACGTGAGGTAACGAGTGGAACAGCACACACGGGCTGTCCCTCAGGCTGCGCTCGTTGAAAGGCACCACTGACGTACATGGTACAGGTTTTTAATGGAGTTTTATTTGTCATTGTTACATCAACACCTAGGATGGTTACAGCGAAAGAGAGACCCAAAAGGATTGATTTCTTCTGCAGGTTTTGAGTGTCTTTATTTTGAGCAGCTAACACTGTGCGGTTTTTTTCTCTCTGTCTCTCAGCCAGGCCATTGCTCTGCCTTCTGCACGTTGAGTCCCTCCTTAAGTCCAGCATTCATGACAAGGGCTCTGCTTGTCTGGAGCCACAGGTTCCGTCAGTTTTTAAAGACAGTGTTACAGGGAAGGTGGAAGTTATTTTTTTCAATAGTGCAATGGGATGGTAAGGCAGAAAAAGTGGTGAACGAGACCTGGCTGTAATCATGGTATACTGTGTACGTGGAATAACCTGATCTAGACATGCCACAGCTGGTGGTTTTAAGGGAAAACTGGAGGTCAGAAACATGCTTTAAACCATTCAGCTCTCCAGAGGTGCAGACCTGAGTCCTGGCCAGCTCTTCAGACCAGAGGTAGGGCACCTTCACCTGGTGATGCTGGTATGGACTGACACAAAGCCCCACCTCTGGACTGACATCTGGACCTAGGTAAGAGCTGCCCACTGGCATGGGTGGTTGGAGGAGTCAGCACAAGGCTGAACAGGACAGGTAACATCAGAAAGCAGGAAGAGACACAGGCATATCTGGTCATTAGCTTTATAATTGTTCTAAACCCTCCATTTTTTCATTCGAGCAAAATTACAAGGATTATTTGTAACAACTGAACGTCAGCCTGATGATTTTGTTTGGATTTGCTCTGGCAGGAGCCTTCACAAGGACACATTAGCGATGGGGAGCCCTCCAAGCAGGCGTGTGTGCGCACAGACCGGTGCCAGAGTGGTGGGGCAGGGGCCATGCCCACCACAGGGCAGAGGGGCTGTGCCAGCCTGGGGGTCACAGCCCCTGGGCACGTGGGGAAGGGCTGCTGTGGGTCTCTGCACAGCCTCAGCCCCTGGGAAGGAGCCACCTCTGGAGCAGGCTGGAGCTGGGGAGGGCTGCAACTCCACACTGTTTTTGCTATTTATCTGGTCAGCGCCAGTCTGTTGTGTGGGCAGATTGTGCTTGTCTCAAGGTATTTGGAGTGGATAATCTGATCAGTGCCAGTCCGTTCTTGGCTTCTCTGTCCACCTGCTGACTCCCTTGTGCCACCTTTCTGGTGCTTCATCCATCTGTCAAGAATTTACTTACAAAGTGCATTAAATTAAATCGCTGGGATTTTATGTGCACAGGGATCCTGTTTCCAGCATCTCAAACCCCAATAAATACCTGTGTCTGTAGTAACAGTGTTGGAAAGTCCTGCACTAGTGATTTGCAGGAATGCCGTGATGCCTGGGGAACAGCCTTTTAACATTCAGATTTGGTGGTTTTCAGGGTTCATTTTATACCTCGTTGTTGAGTAACACAGGTTTTCAGTGCAGGTGCGTGTGCTGAGCACTGTTATCAAAGAAATATATTCAGGTACAGAGCACAGCAACAGCTTCCATGGAATTATTGCCTGACTGAAAAGATCATAGCTGGGACCTGGGGCTACAGAAATCCTACAGATTCAGGCATTTGTTATTTTCTGGGCTATTGATTTTTCATGGGGAAGAGCAGGGTGACCCTGCGAGGAGTGGGTTGACTGACCCAGGGATTAAGATCTTTAAATGTTGTGTCCCAGACAGTGAGCAATGTGATACAAAAAGATTCTAATGTTTTCAGCACAGACAAACACGGCAAGACCTGAACAAACCCCTGAGGACACCAAGACAGCCAACTTTAAGTATAGGTCAATGTTTTCAAATTTGGTTAAGTTCTTTTTGCCTAATTAATCTATATCTGCCTATATGTTAATGAGAGGGAGATGCAGAAAGCTGACTGCTGCTGAAAGGTCCCTGAGGCTGAAAGAAAACACCTCCAGCTTGTGACTAATTATTTTTTTCCTCTGGAAGATAAGCAAACATGGAATTTATTTGACCTGTGCACCTTGTACCAGACTCTCTTTCCAAATACTGTTCTTTAAAGCAGCAATTAAAATACTAGAAACAGGGAAGAAAATGCTCCTGGGAGCATAGCAGCACAGCGAGGTGGGAAGGAGATGAACACAGCCTGAAATCACAGCTGGCTGCATCGAGGTGTTCATGGCCTGTGGCTGTGGCTGTGCGAGACGCGGGCTGAGTTTCCAGCCTTGCTGATTCTCCTCATGGGTCTCATGACATCTGCTGTTTCCATCCTGAGAAGCCAAGCCTGCAAGTGTGTAGCTAAACGAGACCCATCATTCCACCACGAAGTTCCCGTGTCCTGTTTTCCAGGGCAGGCAGGCACTGGTACCAAGTGCTGTGATTGCCTCTGTCTCATTCACTGCTCTCCATCCCTCCCCAAGGTGAGCTGTAATCCTCAGGGAGCCATCAGGATATCTGATTTATGCAAGAATCTGTAATAAACTAGCAACAGTTATTTCTGTAGCTAATGGGAATGTAAATTTTCAGATAACATATGTTAGTAATGATAAGCAAAACCCCTGATAAGAACACTCCCCACCAGAGAAGAAGACTTTGCTCTGCCTGCTGCAATGCTGCTGCCCCTTGCTGTCAGGAGCTTCCCTGAAGGATGAATTTGTGATATGGAAGTGGCTGCTGGGACTGAAAGTGTCCATCTTGACAAAGACCTTGTTCTTCCCAAGCAGTTGAGTTGGTTGTGCCTGCATGTGGTGCCTCCGTTTAGCCTGGAATGAGGCAAAGAATGAGGCAAAGCCTTTCTGATTTACACTCTGATTTACCTTTCTGGTTTACATTCTGATTTACCTTTCTGATATATATTCTGTTGCATCTTTGGGAAACAAATCTGAAAATGCAATGCCCAGGCAGTGCTGCTGGCGATGACAGTGAGAGCTGTGGCACACAGCTGCTCCCACCAGTGACTGAGTGGGGCCCAAGGGCTCCAAATGGGGCTTTGATCATCTATGGATGGTTCTGAAATGCACGGATTTGCTCCCTCCATCGTAAAGGTCTCGCTCTTCAGAGTGAGGTCAAGATGTGACTGACTGTGCTGCTGAGCAAATGGCTTTGCTTTGTGGTGTTCCTATTAGGCATGAAAGCAAGTATCAGTGCCTGGCCTAAGAGGAGGTTTATATTTCATGTAATGGAGGCCATACATTCCGATGTGCATTTGTAATGCACTGGTGGAATTTGTCATAGGAACATCCAGACCTCTTAAACACGCACTAAATTTAACTTTAAAGCGATGCTAATTCAGGGGGAAAAACCAGTATGCATCATCTGTCCTCAATCTGATAGTCTGTGATATGTGTAACCAATTGTTCTTATTTACATTAATTTGCATTGTGAAAAGCAATTTTACAGTTTCAGTCAGACTTAATAGGCAATTTGCAGCTCGCTGCCTAACGGAGCAGTTACTTAAGCCTGCCCCGGGGTGCTTTCGAGACCTGAGAGGAGACTAAACCTTTTAAATGTTCAATTGAACAGCTTAAAAAGTCGGGAAGTCCTCAGCTATTAGCTCTGGCTCCTGCCTGCCTTGTCATATTTGACATTGTCGCTTCAGATGCCCTTTGATTGGGATATATTTTGCCCTAGACAGCCGAAATGCTGATCTGATCCTTCAGAACACTGTGGCACAAGTGGCTCCCAGCCTGCAGAGGCACCGTGCTCGAGGAGGGAGAAGGTAGAAGTGCCCACGAAGCTCATGCTGCGGCATTTGTGGGTCACCGGATCTGCTACCTGCGTTTAATGACTGACTTTGCACCAAGGCATCTCACCTCAATGACCCATTTCTGCATTTATGGACGCATGAACCGCCTTGGCTAGGAGTGATAAAAGCAAATTCTACAAGATGATTGAATGAAAGCCCTTAATTTGCAGCAATTTTTCTTCAGGTTGGATGTGTAGGGGCAAATTGTAAAATAAAGTAACCTACAACTGGGTGAGCAGCAGAGGCTGTTGTGATTTTGGCACTCTCAAGCACTTTGCCCCATCCAGGAGATCCTCATTATTCTAAGAGTCAGTTTGGTTGCTGCAGAGCTGCTTTGGGAAAGCTGTAAGCAGGTCCTGTGGGGAAGGGCTCTGGCTCTGGGCATTACAGATGAGGGAGGGAGTAACAAATACCTTCTCAAAAGTTGAAGCACCGCTTAAATTCTTCCTCTGGTAACAAGTGAAGGTCGCAGGATGTTTGAAGTTATGTATTGTGTGAAGAATACAATGTACATGAGACTGAAGCGGGGCACTGGCGGTGGTCACTGGTCATGATCACAGTTCTTTCTCTGGCCTTTGGACATGGTGGGTCATGTGAAATCACAGAATCAGCAGTGTTGGAAAAAGACCTTCAGGGTCATCTAATCCAACTGTTAACCCACCACCACCATGATCACCCCTAAACCATCCCCTCAAGTGCCACTTGGCAGTTCAAACAAGATGTGCTGTTTGGTCATCCTTGTACTAATGGTTGGTGGAGACACTGGAGAGCTGGGATACTCACACACCCCATGACAATGTTGGCGTGTTTGGGGTCACTGTGGCTCAATGATGGTGTTAGTGCTGCAGTGGGACAGTGATCCTCTGCTGCAGTGTTTGTTCCCAGCACGCTTCCAGATGTTGAGCTATTGATTTTGTACCCATGCTGATGTCACATAGATGTATGCTCCACTGAACTAATGCAATACCCCCATCCTGCTTCTTTAGGAGTTTGCTTTATTCCTGCAAGAGGGTTTTACTTCCAAAGATGTTGCAATTCACTCCACAGGAGTATACTGGAGGGATTCCAGAGCACTGGTACAGCTCTGTGCTCCTGGGCATATCTGGTGTTTGCAGCACTGTGTGGAGGAGCATGGAGAGATAGTCAAGGGAAGTTCCTGATCAAATCATTCTGTATCCTCACACACAAAGTCCCTTATCTACAATTAGCTCAAAGGGTTTGAGGCTGTGAATATCCCTGCCACTTTACTGAAAAATACCTAAAGTAGAATTATGCTTTTATAACGTTTTTCAAATAGATCTGGCTAGTTTGAGGCCATCTGAGCTTTGTGATGCATGGAGGTGGTGTAGGTAGCCCAGGCAATCTGGCACTGTCTATATTTGTACTTCAGAATAGCAGAGATCCAACCGATTTTCAGTTTTAAACCTTTTTTTTTAAGATGGCCTTTGCTGTTTTCTCATGGATACATAATTAAAGAGCACGAAAGTTCAGAAGCCGAGGTGTGAGAGGTTGAAACCAGCTCATCTAAATGGGAGGTATGGGACATATTTACAGCACTAGCATGAATCTTTACTGCCTTTTGGAGGTTCACTTGTAGCACAGCTGATATTTTTAGCTTTTTGTGGGAAATAGTGACAAATGCAGCTGCACATGGTGTGACCTGTGTTCTGTGGCTGAAAGCAGTGTTAGACCCGGGGCAGAAAGATGGCTGGAGCTCCTCTTTTTCCACCCAGGCTCAGACAGCCTTGGTCAAGGTCTGATGTGCCCCACTGATGATTCACCGCAGCCCAGGACTCTCACAGGTGACTTTGCTGTTGTCCTTTGACACCAGCTCCTTTGGCAATCCTGCTGCAGTGTTTGCCACAAAACCCACCAGGAATAATATTTTTTTCCACCTGCTCTGGATTGCTCCCCCGCACTGACCAAGAAGTCCCTGCCCAGAGAAAAAGGCTGTCACCTGAGATAGCCATCCACTACTAAGGTTTGGTTTGCTCCTTGCCACTCTGGGGTGTTTGCTCACAGTCCCAAGGGTGTTGGAAGCAGTTACTGCTGTTGGCCACATGTTTTAGAAGGAGGATCTGGTGAAGCTGCCACCCAGTCTGTGTTCTGCTGCTCAGACACCCGGTCCTCTGCACAGTTCTGTAAGGCAGCTGGGTTTTATGTTTTGAAGTCTATAGTCTCTAAAATGCAGAGGCATGTTTAAGAAAAAAATCACAATAATGCAGGGTTTGGGTATAGTTGTGCTCTTTTATCTTTAAATCAATGTCTGACAGGGACAATTTCTAGTTGGAACACAGTGCAGACACAAAGCTGTTTGTTAACATTTAATACACAGCTGCCTGCAGATACAGGATGGTGCGTTACGGACTCGTACTCCTGTTTCTGTGAAGATGACTTGCTGTATCTCAGCCTTCTGGTAATGGACACTGGGCTTTTCATCTTCCATTGATTTTTGAAGATGAGTTTCATCAGCTGAGCTGCAAACCCTCTGGTTCATGCTGAACACTGAGTACATTCTTTAAAGCACAGAGGAATGCTCAGGGAAGACATTTGGCTATTAATCACTCAGATGCAGAATGACCTTCATGCCTGTCTCTTTCAGGGGCTGGCCATGGCTGCCTGCACGGTGGCACCAAAGTGTGTTTGTCCCCAGCCTGGGTGAGAAGCAGACACGTGCTCTCCAGAGGTGGGTGCAGAGGAACAGCACCCACGGAGAACGGGATGGGTGTGCAGGGAGCAACCCAAAACGTAGAACTGGATCAGAAGTAAATTGCTGTGGAAGTGGGGTTGGTCCCAGCAGTCCCCAGCAGCTTGGTGCTGGGAGAGGGAGCCCCCAGTGCCATGTGTGTCCATCTGTGCCTGGTCTGGCCCTGACCTCCCTGCAGGGGCCAGGGGACCTTTGAATAAAGAGCACTTGGAGCTCTGCACCGAACAGAGGAGGTGACACTGTTCTTTAAGGCACTGATACACAGAGAGGGGTCTGGCATTTCCATGTACTGAAATTAATCTTGTACAGATTGCTCAGAACAGATCTGCACAGGCAGTTCAGTGCCCAGAGTCCTTTCCAGTACTGGAATGACCATTAAGACAAATTGGAAATCAAATGAGCAGGCATGTTGTGTTTCAGTGATTATGCCACCGTTTGAAAGCTGTGGTTACAGCACAGAACAAGGCAGAACACACTCCTTTAAAAGGAATTATGTGCAAAAGCGTGAAGCCTTTTCTGCAGCTCTTCCAACAACTGAGTGCAAAGACTGTGAAAATGGGACAAACAGGCCTAAGATGATGTTCTAGCTGAGAGAACGTTGTGTTTGTGCTTCCCTCATCCTCCACTGCTGTGTCAGCAGGTGGCTTCCAACACCATGGGGACTTGTGAAGAAACTATGGCCCATCACAGCTGCTGAAACCAGCATCTGTGTGACCTGAGAAGTCAGGACTTGATGCTAAACAGCAGTTTGATCATCTGCTGGTCTTTGCCTCAAGGAATGAGATCAAACCTTGATGTTCAACATAACCTTCTGCCTTCTTCCCTCTTTTTTTTGAGAGCTTCCTCCTTCTTTTCTCCTGTCATGATGCTGTGGCAGTGGTGTGAGGTGTGTTACCACTGCTCATCCCCAAGTGAATGCTGGATCAGCTGCCTTGTGTCAAGGGCTGATGCTGTGGGGGCAGGCCCCAAGATGAGCCAGGCATAGCAGGGGGAAATGAGGGAAACTTCACAGAGTGCTGACCTACCACCATGCCCAAAGGGCACTGCCACAGCTGCTCCTGGGTGACCCACGGAGGGCACACAAGTACCCTGGGCACACACAGGGCTCCAGGCAGGGGCACTGGGGGGCAGGAGGGGACAGACCCTGTGTACTTTAATACCTGTGTACTAAAATAAGCATGGCCTCAAGCACAGGGTCACTGTCAGACAAGGCTGGCTGTGGCTGGATCACTGGTTTCCCTCTCGAGGGGGAATGCATTGAGGAGCTGCTGTAATACAGCCCGTGAGCTGTGCAGTGATAGAAAAACAGTGGTGAATTTATCCTGAATGGTTCTGATTTATCCTGAATGGTTCTGATACACTGAGAATCCTGGTCTCACTGGCTGCCTTTGATTTACTTTCCTTTCCCATCCATGGTGCTGCATCCTTCCCAGATAACTCCAGTGTCTAATCTGCCGGTTCTTTGTTTTCCTCTTTGTTTCCTCCCTGCTAGACATTGAAACTGAGAGGTTCCTCCATCAGCTCTCTTGGCAAGGCTCCTTGCCTGTTCTCGGAACACCCACACCCGAGCAGCTTGTCTGTAGGTTTTCAGCGAACTGCTGGGGAAGCTGCTTTGTGACAAAAGCATGATTAATGATTGCTTTCGCATGTTTCTTATAAATGAGATGCTCTGTCACTAAATAAATACACAAATAAATGGGCTGGGTGTAAAAGAACATGTTTTTCACCAAAAATGACATCCTTAGTTGTAAATTTTAACAGATGTCATGAAACCAAAGATATTATAATCTATTACAAAAAACCTTTGAAGTTCTATTTTAATTAACTGGCAAAGCCATCAGAACTCTTGGAGAGAAAATGATATGTGCATGTATCTCAGGAATCTCTTGAATGTGATCAGGAGGATGTGATTGGCATAGCTGGAGGATGAAGTGCCAAGGAATAGAAGTCAAGAGCAGGTGCTGCTGTTGCAAAGCATAGCTGATATTTAGCGAAGGAACTCTGGCATGGAAAGCAACTGAATAAAAACTGATGCCTAAAAACCCGTTTGTGCTCCAGCAGCAACAGGGGAAGGTGCTGCAGCTGAGCCAGCACTTGGAGCCCCTCTGGAGCAAGGCTGGGAGAGCTGGGATTGTCCAGCCTGGAGAAGAGAAGGCTCTGGGGAGACCTTAGAGCCCCTTCCAGTGCCTGAGGGGGCTCCAAGAGACCTGGAGAGGGGCTTTGGACAAGGGCTTGGAGTGACAGGACAACAGGCAATGGCTTCCCACTGCCAGAGGGCAGGGATAAATGGGATACTGGGAAGGAATTGTTCCCTGTGAGGGTGATGAGGCCCTGGCACAGGGTGCCCAGAGCAGCTGGGGCTGCCCCTGGATCCCTGGCAGTGCCCAAGGCCAGGCTGGACGGGGCTGGGAGCAGCCTGGGACAGTGGAAGGTGTCCCTGCCCGTGCCAGGGGTGGTACCAGATGAAATTTAAGGTCCCTTGCAACGCGAACCAGTCTGTGGTTCTCTGATTCTATGATAAGCTGAGCCTTAACAAGGGC
The DNA here is from genome assembly GCF_017639235.1 of Corvus kubaryi. Taxonomy (NCBI): domain Eukaryota; kingdom Metazoa; phylum Chordata; class Aves; order Passeriformes; family Corvidae; genus Corvus; species Corvus kubaryi. The sequence continues at coordinate 25,932,463 of NW_024581108.1, read as the reverse complement.
AGAGAACGGTGTATCCCAGGCTAGGAGTATATTCACAAACAGAGTGAATGTCTCTTGGATGGTTTTCCCTGGATGCTTTTGCTTAGCATCAGCAGCCTGCAGCCCAGTCGTGGGTGCCTGTGCTCACCCCTTGCTGCAGAGTGGGGTGGTGGGGGTGATGCAGGGTGCAGTGTCCCCCACTCAGCCAGCTGCACCTGCCCTGCACTGGGGAGTGCAGATGGAACCCCTCAGCACTGTTGCAGGAATAAATTCTGTGGAGCTGCTCCAGAAACAGCATCTTCCCAGCCCAAAGCCCAGCTGGCTTCCAGAGCCAGGAGAAAGCAAGAAAATCTCTTGTTATGGGACCCCAGAATAATGAGTGGGGGTGGATCCAGTAGAAATGGGTGGGTTTTCCGCATGAAGAAGGCCCGCAGTGCTTGCCCTTCCTCACTTGAAGTTGGTTGAGTGCGGGCTCTTGCCTGGGAAAGTAGCCCTGGAAGGCTGGCAGGGAATTGTCACTGCAGATCTGCAGACACTTAGGGTATCACCACCAGAGTGGTGCCTCTGAGTTTGTACCACCTCAGCCAAGGTAAAGGGCAGACTTTGTTCTCCAAATCTCTGGAGGCAGCCCCATCAAATTAGCAGGAACAATTTTTGTGGAAAAGCACCTTTTGGTGGCTTAGCAAAGGTCAAAAGATTAAATATAAGGAGGAGGACTTCCAGCCACCTGTTCTCTTTTGGTGTCAACAGGTATCATTAGCCTGAAACAAATAGAAGAGCTCTTAATTGTCATCACCTGAAGGCCCAGTGATGTCAGGCCTTAATTGTCATCACCTGAAGGCCCACAGGTGTGACTCAATGATGTTTCATTTGGGTCAGATGAGTTCAGGCACCAGCCCCAGTTTTTCATTTCCTGCCTGCCTTGCTCTGAGCCGTGGAGCAGTTGGCATTCTTTCTCTGCAGTTGTTTTAAACATTAACTGGTAACACACTGTGGTCAACCCTTCTGCCAGAACAGTGGTGTTTTTACAAAATTCATCTTCTGGGTTTTAGGTTGTCATCCCCATTGGAAAACATCTTCATTCTGATTTCCACTACATTCTCAATGTTGTGCCTTAGGAATTTTTAATGGGAGACCTCTCAGATGAGTTTTGCAGCACCAGCAATTGGAGTCACCTGTGTGGGGCACAGTGAGCCATAGCCTCTGCCATCATCAGAGGAGTGGAGCAGAGGGGGCTGCCCCTCTGCTCTGCATTATTGCCAATGCCATAATTGGAAATTCCATTATCTGACCTTTCTGCCCTGACCGTAGTGTGACTGTTTCCATTTGGACAACTTAAGGTGCCTCAGAGTTTAGTAAGTAAACCCTTCTAGTGCCAGCACCAGCCATTGTACGTGGCATGGAGGGAAGGTGAACACTTTGGGGCAACTGAACAAGAATTCCTTCAGCATCATTTTCTTTTCCAGGAGTTTGATTCCAAATGCAATTTTCCATTTATTGTACTGAGCAAAATAATCAATTTCTCAGGTTTTTGTTTCTGTCTTCAAAAAACCTGGAGAAGAGTACATTTATCTGAACCTATAATTTATTGGTGTAATGACCAAGAATTAAAGACTGAGGATGACTGGCAACATTGAGCCTTTTTGATCATAAAAAATCCCCCAGTTTTAAGGTTACTTGGTATGTGCTTTGCTGTATCCAATTTGGGTCTCAGTTAACCTGCAGTTTAGGTCAAAAGGAACAAGAAGAAAATTAAAAGAGTTTGACCAGTGAGAAATAATTGTTTCTTACAGCACGTGTGAAAGGAAGCAAGCACCACAGCTGTGGCATCAGAGCAGAGGCCCTGACGTACTTTGGAAACTGCGATCCTCACACGTTCAGACCTGGGTCATGGGGGAAACCCCACAGCATTCCAGCCCCTGGGAAATGCCAGGAGAGAACCTGCCACTGGGAAACTCTGGGAGAGACCTCGACTCTAGAAAATGACAGGAGAGACCCTGTCCTGCTGGCAGCCCCTGCTGCCGCCGTGGTGAGGGGCAGCCGCAGGGCAGACCCCAGCACTGAGCGCTGCCTGGGCTCGCTCAGTCTCTGTGTTTCCAAGTGCATATTCCATTTACTGTCCCTGTCTGACTCCCTGGATTTTCTGAATGATGTCTCCAATGCATTTTACTTCTAGTGTTTCCCCCTTGTGTTAGAAAATATGCTTTTTAGAGATGATCACGTCTTCTGAATGACTGTGTCAGCTGCTTAGCTGGGAATGAAGTGCCTAGAAAAATGTGATTCTGCAGCCTTCCAGGGAAATGGTGGGAAGTCCCTTCCTCTTGGATTGAGGCCACCTTCAAAAAGATGCCTAGATTTTAGCCCTGGATTTATCTCAACAATAGTCATTCCAAAGCTTCCCAAGCTTTTGGTACTTACAATAAATACTATTAATGCAACTTCAGAGCACCCAAATAAACACATCGAGCTTGGCAGGCGGCTTGGAGAAACCTGCTCTGTTCAATCATTAGGTCAAACTGAATAAATTTCCACCTCTGCAAAGAAAATTGTGCGTGAGTGTTGAGGCTGAAGTGATTTTAACTTCCTTGACGGGGAAGCTTTAGTCACATCAAGCAACAATGAGCAGTTGAAAGTTGCAATTTGGTTATGAAAGGACTACAGCAAGTACATGTTCAAAGATAAAATAAATCTTACTATTCACCACACCATAATATTTAAATACTTATGGCATTTATATAGTAAGATTTATTTCTAGATTCAGCTGATGGCTCTGAAACTTAGTCCCCAGTCAGCCTGTCAGGTCCTTGAGTTTCCCAGGAAGAACTGTGCAGGGAACTGTGTTCTCTGACAGAGCTGTCACTCTGCTCTGGAGCCCTAAGTGGCAGTAAATGGAGCTCCTGTGATGGGGAGGTCGCTGCAGGGTGTTTGGAAAGGAAAGGACTATTTTGTGTCTGTTTAGAGACTTTTCTCTATTTATGGGTGTGTGTTTCCCAGCAGCCAGGTAATGGGCCTCAGAAAAAAGTGTTGTTTAAGGAAAATAGCAGTGGTTTGGGGGGGAATAACTGAATCAAAAGTTCTGGGAAGCCACGGCTGTTCCTTAGGCATTGAAATGTATCTGCTGCTGAGAGCAAAGCAATTTTTTCTAATTCCAAAATCCCGGTTTGCGAGATGCTAAATCATCCTCCGGCTTAACACAACAGTCTCTTGGCAACTGCAGATGCTTATCCTGAAAGACTCGCTTTAACAACAGATTGGATTCTCAGAAAAGAGGCCAAACATAAAGATGTTAGAAATCAAAGAGAAAATCCAAAAGGATTTTCAGGCTTGATTTGGTTAAGCATCCAAATGTTTGGATATTTATTTGAAACTTATTCAAGCTGCTTAAATCTAAAACTGGGTAATAGGCTCTATCCCCGCGTGGTGACGGGAGTCTTGGCACATACAGTTCCAAATTGCATTGACCTTTTGGGCTGCCAAATTCTATTGCATTTTCATGTCTAATTTACCGTCCAACCCAGCCCCAAGGGCTCCAGCTTCACTGCTTTTCTAAGTTTCCATTTCCTGTCCAATATGTGCTTTTCCCCCCTTGCTTAATAGGTTTCATTTTTCCCCCATTAAGTTTCATCTTATTACTCAGAAGTTTAGGGAGTGATACAGGAGATCAGACTGACAATCCATCCTTTTTGTTATTCTTTCTTCTATAATTTGCCAGGCTCAGATGCTTCAGAAGACACAGGAATACACAGAAATGGATCATCATGGAGACCTTTATCCATAGGAAAAACTCTTAGTGTGTTTCCATGCTACTGCAGAGGGTTAATATAATTTTCCATAAAACCCAGCTGAAATAAGTGTTTCCCTTCAGCACCAATCTACATATCCATGTTTTTCTGATTCCTGTTAAATATTTGCTCTCAGCAATATCCATTAGCAATGAGTTCTACAGGTTTATTCTGGAGGTTTTTTGGGTGTCCGTGTCCACAGTGGTATTTCCTCTGATGGTACTGGTATGATTTATCTTCTTTGCTGGTTTGCTAATTTCCCAAAGAGGTGTCACTTGTGATTGTTGAGTGCCAGGAGGCTACTGTGCAGTGTGAGTTACAATGCACATCCTCGCTTGAATTTTAAAGTGTATTTGTACAAAGTATATTTTAAAATGCATTTTAAAGTATATTGTAAAGGATGGGGAGCTTGGGCAGCTCCTTCCCAGGGGCAGAAGGTCTGGGAAGGGGGTCCCCTGTGCCGCTGACCCCTTCTCCCCAGCACGGGCGCCAGTGGGTGCCTGTGGATGCTGAGGGGGTTGGTCCTGGTGGCTGGGCAGTGGGATGGATTGGGCCCAGGTGAGCAGTGGGAGCCCCGCTCCAGGCTGGCGTTTTGGTGCCAGAGTCAGACCCTGAGGCTGGAGTTACCTGGGACTTTACCTCTTCCCTCTATTTGTTTCCTTGTTTCAGCCTTTGAGCCTTGCCAGCCTTGCTGGGCTGCTGGGACCTTTGCAAATGTTCCCGGCGGCACTTCCTGGCTCCCACTCACTTTCTTTCTCTGTCTTGGGTGCTTTTGATCCGTGCATGGGATTTACTGGTTTAATTAATCTAATCTCTGCAGTATCATCCTGCTAACTGAAATAATTCCTGACAATGATTTCTTGATCCCTATGACTGCCAAATGCCAGCGAAGTTCTGCAGATAGCAGAATTTCTTATCTGCGATGGCTCAGTTTAGCATTTTAGAGGTTTTTTCCAAGTACTTTTTCTTTTAATCAGAGTTGTCTACTTGCTAAGAGATTAAGGTGGTTTTGTGTGCTTCCTCTTTGATAAAACTGTAGGATTTAATGTTCTGTGGAATCCTGTTGTGTTCCCACAGACTTTTGCAGGAGAAAACGTCACACACAAAATCACTGGGCGTCGCTGCAGCGAAAGGCAGTGGTGGGGTGTGGAGATACTCACAGCTTTTTACCGGCTAGCTCGTAGTTCAATGCCTTAGACAGCCTCGGGCAGCCTAGAGAGGTAGCACGGGCAATCCAGCATTTCAGTAGCCCTAAAAGCGGCAAATGGTAGCTGCAAAGCTGATACCACCAGCAGAAGCAAAGAGGGAGAAATATAGCTTTCAGCTTGCCTAATTCCCCGCAATTAGAAGCTTTCAAAAAGAAACAGACGACAAGATGTTCACAGAAAGAGTGCAAGCTAAAGAGGGCAGGCCCGCCCTTGGTCCTCTCTTTTATTCGGAGAAGGGGAAAGGGGAGGACTGGGGGTGGACCCGGGGTGACCGGCCAGTCAGACACTGCTGCTAAAGAGTCTGGGTTACATTTGGCTTTGCCGCTGCTTGGAATAAAGGAGTTCAGAGCACATGGCAGAGGCAAGTGTCTTGGGGAGGGGAGGGGAAGCTCGGAACAGGCAGCAACAGTGGGGTGCACAGGCTTGTTTTGAAGTATTAAGAGTTGTTGTTTATTTTTAAATGCTTGCAGAAAGGACAACACTCTTTAATTCAGTACCTGTCTGGATCAATCCAGGACTGCTGCCAGCAATGGCAATGCCATGATTTCAGCCCCGCAGTGGTTATGCCAGCAGTGACAGTCCGGCAGTGGTGTCTCCTCGCCAGTGAGCTGGGAGCTGCGGTGATGATCCTGCCTTCCATGGATGTGCTGAAGCATTTGGATCCCAGTGCCTGGTATTTACAGGAGGTTTTTATGGTACAGACTCAGCAGTTTGCACAGTTTGGTGAATTGGTTTAGAGTAGTAAGTGTAACCCCAGGCTAGATTCACATGTCTGTTTTGGGTGTTCTGCTTCAGGTCTATCAGACTTCAAAGCATCTGCAATACAAACATTGATCTTGTTTGGGTTATTCCACTTGTTCTTCCTCCTGGCTGCATCACCCCAGTCCTGTCTGTGCCTTCAACTCCTGGACCAAGGGCCTGGCCCCATCCATCATGGAGTCTGAGTTGGAGCCCTTGGCCTTGAGTTGATGATTTTCCTGGCCCTGCTGATGGTGATTTTCCCCTGAGCACAGCAGCCCACAGTGTGAAACACAGTGCTCCTCACGCTGTAATGGAGATCTTTATGGGGCTGTCAGGAGATGTTGTGCTGTACCTGCCCACCTGTGGCTTTGCTCCCCCTTGTCCTGGTTATGGAGTGGTTGTTTGTGTTGGTGACAGAAGAGCCGGTCACAAATTTACTGCCGTTTGCTTCAGTCCTCGTTGCAAAGCAGAGACTCAGTCTACGTGTTTTTAATACCATTTTCTCCCAAGGCTGGGCCTGTTTTATCCTACATCTGCTCTCTGGGATGTGCAGAAAGCCCCACAGCATTATCTGAGACACTGTGTGGCAGAAACTGCCCAGAGAGAATTTTCTTCCATGCTTTATCCTAAAATGCCGATACAACTGCTCAACGTTCTTCCTCCAGTTATTAAAAGAAGCTCGTGCTCGTGTGGTGTCCTGTGAGTGTGACGATGCACAGACCTACTGGCAAATACACTGGAGTAAAGCAGATTCCTGCCCTAGAGAAGACCCCAGCCGTGTGGCACTTTGGTTTGTTTTCTGGAGAAAAATTATAATTGCTGTGATATGAATTAACAGTTGGATGCTGGCTGTCCCTTTTGGCAGCTTGTTCACTTGAAATCCCAGTCAGATAGCTCAGGACGGGGGGTTGGATTGCAACTGCTGGTCCAGGTTCCCTGTTAAATTTAATTTTTTCTGAACATCACCAGAAATTATGTTTTTTGTGCTCACTAATTCCTTTATTTTTACAGTAAATATAACTCAGAGTAGCTGAGCCACTGCTTTTTTCTTGGACATGGTCCACCCAGACAGTCACATTCTCCCCTCCTCCAAATGCAGCTGGGACCAACGCCAGCTGTTTTGGTTACAATGGTTTATAAGCGATGGATCAAATAACTGGGCAGTTCTTTGCTTTGGACCATTAATCTGGGGCCGCTTTTTCCCTGGGTGCCATGAACTTACCCTGCTACCTTGGTCTGTATTTCAGTGAGTAGTTTAGAAGTCAAATGGGAGTTGAGCTCGATGATCCTCGTGGGCCCCTTACAACTCAGGATGTTCTGTGATTTGTGATTCTGGTTTTGAATCACACAAATTCAGGGTTCTTCTAAAATGAACATCTTGTTTTCTTCTCACCAGTAGAACTGGCCAGAAAATAGTGGAACAGTGCTGGTTGAGGCTGCGGCTGCATCCTGCCAGAGCAGGGTTGCAGTGCCGGGGCCTGGGCGGGCAGGAGGGGAAGGAAGGAGGTTTGTGCTGGAGGAGTGATCAGCGCCATGTGGGCACGTCCAGTGCTGGGAGCACATCCCTGATCCTGGGCACAACAACAGGAGAGCCGATATGAGGCTTGATTAACAAATAATTAATTAGAATGCCTTCTAATTAGTGTCAATCAACTTGCAGTATGGAGAATAGGACCAGTACATGAGATTGACTTTTTTTTAATGAGATGACAAACGTGGTAGATGAGGAGACTGCTGATGCACCGGCCGTGTGCTGGTGTTTGCTCCGAGGGGTCAGTCTGCTGAGGTCAGGAACGGGATGGGCAAGAGTGGTTTGTTCTGTGGGTACGAGCACAAGGAGCAGAACTTTGACAGCAGAGAGCTGTTCAACTGAGTGGACAAGGATGTAAAGGAGATCTAAAGCTTGAAGCTGTGATAAATGTACATTTTGAGTATGGTGAGAGCCGTTTGGGAGCTGGAGCAACCCACTGGAGCAGCTCCTTGGCTCCTCGCTGCCAAAGTGTCTCAAGGGTGCTCTACTTGGAAAGGAACTAATCCTGTAAAGTTTTATGTCCAAGCCACAAAGGATGCTCACAGCAGCCCGTCCTGGCTATGAACCCGTGACTACGTGCTCCAGTCAGTTTTGCTGGAAGCAGGACCAGGCCCTGACCCCGCAGAGGGTGCAGTGCCACAGCCATCGATGCGAGCGGCACCGGCGTCTGCGGCCCTGCGGCTAATCAACACATCAGCTAAAGTGGATTTGATTTTGAGAAGTCTTAGGGACCCCAATAAAGATCAGTAATCGTTAAAATTAACCACATGCTGATTTAATCAACATATAGCTTTGTTAATTACTATCTCTTTCTTCAAGTCCATCTGTTTTAAAGATTTTAGTGAACCTGCAGCAGATGTTCATGTAAATATAATAAGCTGGTTGCCATGTAAATACAAAATTTTCAGGAGTGTTTGTGTATCAGACACCCAATTTATTTTTGCTGTTGTCAGGATCACGTCTTCAGGGGCTTAAACACAAAACTGATGACTTTGTTAAAATCCATCCTGGAGCCAGTGTCTGCTGCTGGGCCATCCCCCTGTCTGGCCTTGCTCCACACCCCACTCCTGGCATTCATGCTCCATGGCTGGGCCCTGCATTTCAGCATTCCAGCACTGCCCTGGGAACTGCCAGCCAAGAGTGAAATCAGACCCGTCTATTCAGGCTCCCTTCAAGAGTAGGAACAATAATTTCTGCTCTCAAGGTGAACACGCTCCGTGGGGTTGCAGGGAGCGGGTCCTGCTGCTGAGCATCGCGGGTGCTGCCAGCATTCCAGAGTGGTCTCCATTCCCTGTGCACAGACAGCCCAACACAGCACTGGTGAGGGCGAGGGAAGACGCCAGCCCAGCCTGAAGCACGGGTGTGTCCACGGTTCGGTGTTTCCATCCTGATAAAGCATCTTCATTCAGGTGCTAATCTCTCTCTCTCTTGCATGGATTTGCCTTTGTAAGGCAACATCCAGAGGCGGATCCCACATGCTGGTTGGAGAATGCAATGTGTGTTTTGGTGTTGGTCAGGGCAGCAGAGGGAAAGGTTGCTCTTAATTCCCAGTGTCCTGCAGAAAGCTGAGTCTGGAGTCACCGCTCCTTCATGTCTGCACTTAAAAACATCTCTGTTCTCTGATTTCTGCTCTCAGTTTTTATCTTCTGAGGGAAGGAAGCACAAAATGCAAACACCTGTGAGTGACTGGGATGTCCCCAGAGTAGAGGCTGTAGCTACAAACCAGGCATGAGGGAGGAGAGACGAGCAGCATGGTGGGCAAAAACCTGACATCTCAGCAGGGGTAAATCCATTTCAGCAACAAAAAAGGGATTTGAAGTTGAAAGAAAATAGTCAGCAGTGCAAGTGGGATTTCATCTAAACCAAGATAATTAATTTTTTTATACAAAGCCACATTTCTACATCTTTGTATAATATTTGCTAATATTTCCACTGTTTAATTCTAAAAACATGCCCTTTACTGAACACAGAAAGTGCTAGAGAAGCTTTTATGTCCCACCATAATTGAGTCTTACTATGTCAAGTCTTTAGATTTCAGATGACAGTGTAAATTAATAGCAAGAATAAAATCTTATAATTGAAACTGAAATGAAGCTAAATCTTACAGCTGGAATAGTGGCTCGGACTTCAGCCTGAGTGCCTAAGGAACCATTGCGTTCTTTTTAATTCTTCAACTCCTTTCCATAAATGTTTTGACATGCTCAGAAATTTATCTTCATGATTAAGGCTGCTGATCATCACAGACTGATGAGTCCGAAGTCAAAATCTTTACTTACCATTTACTCAGGAATAAATTTCCAGATGAAAATCTACAGTAAGGATTTACTGCTCCTATTATCAGTCACACGAGGCGGTGCTTTGCTTCACACCATGGTGCAGCCCACGCCTGGGCCTGGGGTGTTCAGGCTGGAAGTCTTTCATTTTTATTGTCAAGTAAGGTACCTGATACCTCTTATATTCCTATAACATATATTCACTTCTATAACATACATTCTCCTGCCTAGAAGCCCTGGCATCTGTTCTTTTCTAAAGAGAATATTTGTATTTTAGACCATATTGATATTTAATTAATAGATTCAGGACCTTCCTTTCTGCATCTGTTTCTCTTCAACCCTGTCTTTTTATATGTTACATTTCTCTTGTGTGCATAATTAGAAGATGGCCTTAAACACGTAGGAAATGAGAGGCCATGAAATGGAGGAGGAGGAGGAGCACATTGAATTTTGGGCTTTTTCCCACAACAGTTCTGTGGATTGAGAAAAGAGGCTCTCACTGATGTGAGGATGTGTTTGTGGTGCTGGGGTTCCAGGTGGGCAGGTGCTGAGCCTGTGCCAGTGAACCATCCCTCCTTCCCTCCCTCCCGTAGCTCAGCCGCCAGTCCAAGGGCAGAGGAGCCAGCCCAAGGGCAGAGGAGCCAGCGCCAGGCTGGGGTTTGTTTTCTGAGGGTTCGGCCCTGGCCCCACTTTGGTGCTCCTTACAAACACTCCGCTGTGATTTACTGGGGTCACGCTAAGCCTCTTGCCTTTGGAGAGGAATTAAAGTCACTGTGGAACATAACAGAGGAAAGATCCATTAGTATTTCCTTCTTTATAATTCATATATCTATAATATACTTTAATTTCCTCTAAGCTCCTTAAGTGCCTGCAAAACGAAGGAGTCCAGATGCTTCCCACGCTGTTCATTGCTGAGGTGGGAATCGTTTCCAGGAATGGTCAGTGCAGCCCCTGGGGTCCCTCCTGGAGCAGCCGTGCTGCTGCTGGGGCCGGGCTGTTCGGCGGGGCAGGATTGTTTCTGTGTCGTTGCTGGGCGTAGGAGAAGACAGGTATTTGTATTCATTCATGCTGCAAATCAGCACTAATTTCCTGAGGAACCAAATTTATTGGCTTTGTTCCTTCATTTGAATAATTACTGCCAATAAATATCTCAATGAGCTGCCATTTACAAAGCCATTTTCATAAAAATCAACGTCCAGCTCCTCTGCAGTGATAAACTTCCCCGCACGGCGTGTGCGAGGCAGCTGCCAGCCCGGCCTCGGGCTCCGCAGCTCCCCAGCTCCTGCTCCCCGTCTCCGGGCTGGGGAGCACAGCCCAGCTCCTGCTTGTTATAAATAAAGTATGTAATTCGTGCTATTATGTATAAAACTGGAATATAATCAGACCCTACAGAGACCGAGTTTCAAAATCCCTTCACCAGCCTGGCTGAGAGAAAAATTTCACAACACTAGAAGTATTTCTTTCACAATAAGTGAGGATTCCACCTAGGTGGGGTTGGATCTTGTCATCGGGACATTTGCACCATGACGACTTGATCACCACACTCTGATATCTGCATCGCATCTGATAAGGAATCGGACATTCCGGGAACTAAAAATAACTGTTCCAGGAACCAGAGATGGCCCTTCCATCACCAGAAATGGCCTACTCATCACCCAGGATGGACAATTCATCAGACCCAGGAAAGGCTTTGTGCAGCCCAACTCCGGGACAAGAAAACTTCATGAATACGAGAAGAATAGAATTAATTCGGACGCTACCCAAAAACTGTATAAAAAGGAACCAGCCGAAGCAGCATCCGTGAACTTGGGAGGTCTGGTGTGATACAGATCAGATCTGTGCGTGTTCACCCAGCTCCAATCCCGGACTCGGAGCTGCTTTTCTCGATCGTGGCTTTTGAAACCGATATTTCGGTCGCGTAATAAATGTCATTTCTTTATAAATTTTGATTGGGCAATTCTGTTTACCACATGCTGGAGCTCCTCAGTATCCCCGCAAGGCCGTGCCCTCCCCACGCGGTGCTACGGGAAAGGGCCGAGCAGGAGGGTTTTGGGAAAGCGGCTCCCGGCGGGGACGGGCACAGAGACCCCGCCGAGGGTCTGGGCGGGGAAACGACCCCAAACCCAAGAGCCCTGCGATGGGAGCCAAAACAGTGCTTTGGTGACCTTTGCTTTCCCTGCCGCGTCTGCTGCAACGTTCGGTTCTGCTTGCTTCTGGAAATGTTTAGTTATTTCCCCTGTTTGAAGTGTTTGTTATTTTTGCATTTTGAAATGTTTAGTTATTTTCCTTTTTTAAATGTTTGCTTGTTTTTTCGGTTATTTTACTTTTTGAAGTGTTGATCTACAGAAAGCGGCACCGGAGCCTCCTGTTAGTTCAACAAACAGCTCAGAGGAGGATTCTGCCTAATCACCGCCTAATCGTCACCAAATCGCTTTTCAATTGCCCCGGAGAAAGCCCATTCCTTTGTTTCGCCTGGGGGAAAGGTCTTTATCTCGGTGCTCCCAGGAAGGAATTTCCTTATCAAGAGGCTGTCAG
>NW_024581108.1:25905946-25920314 GCF_017639235.1 Corvus kubaryi | reverse complement strand
CCCCCCCCCCCCCCCCCCCAACAACAACAACAACATTAGGGTGTGTGTGGCACCATCACATCCAAATTCTATTTTATTTTATCGTGTTATTTTATCTTATTTTTTAGAAAAAGATGGCTGCAAACTGGAGGAGAGGAGCGTGGGTTTAGTGTGACATCTGTCCAGGTTTCTGCTTTCTCCAAACTTATGCTGGTTTGAACACTACTCTGTCTCTTCCCTCTCTGCTCATCATCACTTTCCTAACCACAAGCTTTCCCTGTCCATCTGTCCGTCTGTCGTGCAGATGTATGTCCCCATCTGTCCGAGCCCCTGCAGCTGCGCTGCCCTGTGCTGGGACAGAGAAACAGTCATAGATTTCAAATGCAAATACAAATGTGGTTTTCAAAGGAAATTGCTATTTGCATCAGCTGGCGCAGGAGATAAATCTGGTCAGAACATCAAGGAACACATTCCAGTATTTGCGGAAAGCAGCAACTTGCCAGGCCCTGGGATGCGCCAGGGGCAATGGTCGCCATTTGAATTAAAATAACCACTGGGCACAGCTAAACCCAGCACTTAGAGTGTGGAATATGCAGAGAATTCCCAATATGAAACACAGTAAATTACTATAACCCAGACTGCACTAATGGTGCAAAAAGAAGCTGGTGAATGTACATCAAAATGTCTGTTCAGATGCAACTGAGATAAACTATAAACCTGATGTAAAATTAAAATTAAGGATCTTCCAGTGGTACACATTACAAATTGGTCTAATGTCAACTCCATCCCACCATCCTTGGGAAAATGCTACTTTTCAGCTCTAGAAGAAGCCTGTTTGGACCCTAAGGGGTCACCAGCACCTCTGAGAAGCCACGCTGGTGCTTTAAAATTTCCTCTGGCTTGGGGGAAGACCTCATCTCCCTGTGTGTGGATTTAGGCCAGGGCTGTCAGAACATCCAGCTTTGTCAAACAGTGCAGGAACTCTTGCACTGCAGCAGCTGAGCTAAGGTTGAAGCTGTATTAAATCTTGACATTTTAAGGGAGTAAAATAAATAAAAACTTACTCACTGTTTCAGCACAGATTGAGCAGAGCCAGCCCTGCTCCTGAAGCCCAGGAGTCTGAGTACAAGGGAAGCTGTTACGGGCAAGTCAATTGGGAAATAAACCTAAAAGTCAAGCTAAGCAGCAAAATATTGGATCTGTTTGAAAACGAGCCCACTGTGGCAGTCTGTTTCTGCAAGAGAAGGTTGATTATAGCTGACATCATGGGGCCTTACAGCCACAAAAGCTCCAGCTTCCAGGGAGTTTCCATCCTTGTGGCACTGAACTGTGGTGGCACCGGTGTCCCCACGTCGGTGAGCTCTCCTCGTCCTCCCTGCAGCTGGACCTGGGCAGTGAGATATGCTGTTGTGTTCCTCTCCTCATCCTCATCCTCATCCTCATCCTCATCCTCATCCTTTACTGCAATATTTCCTTCTCAGTGGTGCTGAAAGAGGGACTTTCTTACTTTAGTGTTTTAGCTCATTACAGAAATAAAGGACTGCATGAAAAAAGATTACATGCTATGGAATCCCAGCAGAATTCCTGATAAAGTCAGTGTTTTTATTAGATTTTTCTTTTTTTCTCACATCTTTAGATTGTGACAGATGCACATAACAAAGAAAACTGAGGATCATGTACTGCATCTCTCTCTGTTTGTATTTTAATAAGGTTTTGAATGTCATTAAGCCCAAACCTCTCAAATCTTGAGCTGCAGTAGAGGCTGCGATCAGCTGCTTTTGAAATCATAAATCTGCAAAGTACAGCTGGGGAAGCAGCATTTGAAATGGGAAAATATTGTGCCTGTAGGACTAATTATGCTTTTGCAAACTTTATCAAAGTGTTGCTGTTTATTCACAGTTAGCAGCACAAGGAGGGAGTAATGAATGGCTCTGACTCGTGCACACAAACACCCATTTTCCAGGGAAAGGGACAATTAAGGGCTTGTCATGAATTTTGGCTGTTCCAATCTCTCTGCCAGGACAGTGGAGAATTAGAGACACCGTAAGCATGAAGGATGCTGGAATCCTGTTCCCCAAATTCACCAGACCCCTCTCTGATTCCTGTGGGGCAGGCTGAGGTTTGGCTCCTTGCACAGAGTTCACTGATAACCCTGGAAATGGATGCTGCTGCCACAAGGAATGAGAATCCAAAGTGCATATTTCAAAAGTTCCCTCTTCTTCAGCCTTTTTAGGGAAAGACCCCTTCAAACATATTCCTTTGGCACATGTAAGGTGTTTCTCAGGTGTGAGAAGTGCGGTGCCTCTCTCAGCAGGTTCCTGCAGGAAGGTAAAATACTGGAATTATTCAAACTGCTGAGTCAAGGCAGAACAACACAAAGAGAATGTCATGGATCAGCACAGCAGTCCCTTGGAAGAACACCTACATTTGGAGCTATTTTTCTTGCCCAATAAAGATGAAGACGTAAAAAAGCCTTTTTCTGTTTCCTTGTCTCTGTCTCTGATCTCAGTCAGTGCAATCAGCTGGCAGTGGGGGTCCAGATCCTATCTGAATAGGAATAATCTGGGATTTATTGATGCTCTTGTCATTTACTTAGGTTTTTTGTGGGTGAGATTTCTCTTCTTGCCTTCTTGGTGCCACCTTTTCCTTTTTACATTGAGACAGTTTTTCCCTGTGTCCATGGATAAACCACCCTGGGGTGTACCATGCCTAGGTTGTTCCCGGACACCAGGATTGTTGCCAAATCCTGTGTGAAGCTCCCCCACCCCCAGCCCCATGTGTGGTGCAGCCATGGGGAACCCTCAGGGGGCCTGGCACGTGGAGCACTGGGCTGTGGGCGCTTGGTGACCCCCACAGGGTGCGGGGTCACCCCCGGCCAAGACAGGCTCTTCCCCTTGGCCAGGCACCATTCCACCCCAGGTGGGACTTGAAGTGCCAGGTCAGCTGCAGCTGCAGGGTCCCTCCCTGCCCTGCCCCAGCTGGCCCCTGTGCCAAGGCTGCTTTAGCAAATGGTGTCCAGAAAGCTGAGACAAAGAAAACAGGTTTTTATTCATACGCTCACGAGCGTTGTGATTTGACACTACTCAGATGGAGGTCACAAGCTGTGCCCAGCTAAAGTGAGAAAATTGTGCTGGCAAATGCTTTAAAAAGCTTGAAACTATTAAATTAGAGACAGAAGATCCTTGAGAGAGGACGGTATTATCTTTATTATTTCCTCACTTAACTGTTTTGTCACCTCTTGCACAGACATGGTTGCAAATTAACTCTCACATTTTTCAAGGCTATGGAAGTTTTTTGACTTAGAAACATCTTTCCTCACAACCATTTATCATGCCTGATTACTTCAGCTGGTGTTATGTGTAAGTATGGAAAGAAACCCCTCAGCAAGAGGGAGGCAGGGATGCCTGGAGGCCTGGGGAGCGGTGTGAGCTTGGAAAGGAGGAAAGGAGGGAGAGAGCTCAGATTGCAGTTTGTAAAGCTGCTTCTACCCGATAGAGGTCTGCCAATCCATCCCAGGGACAGAGTCCTAGTAGCTTTTTATCTGCACAACTAATTGCAACCAGCAGATGCATGTGACTCCCTCAGGGAGCAGAGGGGCTGTGTGTGAGCACTGATGCAGCACCTTCGAGCTGCCCCAGCCTGGCACTGCCGCTGCTGCTCGTACCCGCGCAGCTGCAGTGAGTTACGGAGACATCTCCGGGTTCAGTGCAGATCTCCGAAGAGAACGACATGACAAAGTTTAAGTAGAAAGCTGATCACCTCAGCAGGAGCTCGGAGATATATCTTAATAGCTGCAAGGCCATGTGGGACACAGGATTTGGTCTCGCGCTTTAAATTGATATCCTGATGCTGAATCTGGGCCAGCTTCCCTTAAAGTCTTTCTTTTAAATGCCATCTCATGTTTAATTACTGAGCTCAACTCACAGTGGTTTGACTCTTTTTGAAGTGCAGCAGCTGGCCATGGACTCTGAAAGCACGGCTGTGTTTGAGAATCAGGCTAAGGAAAACGCTGGTGGAAAATGGATAAAACATCTGTTACTTCACAGACAGTAAGAGCACTGCTGTGTGTGCAGTGTCACCTGTGATCCCTACGCTGCAGAGGTGGCTGGAGCAGCTCAGAGGGATGGCAACATCACTCACCTCTGCAGAAGGGCTGGATGCAGAGCAGACACATGGGACCCCAGCATTTATCCTCCCAGATCTCTGTCCCAGCCTGTGGACAGCCCACTGTGAATGTAACCTGGGCAGCGGAGCAGCAGTAAATCAGGAGCGAGTCCTGGAAGCAGCGGCCGGAATGAGCTTGTGCTGCAGCGAGCGGAGGTGCTGGATATCTGACCTTCCCAGTGTGGGGGAAGGAGAATGCATTTCTCTGATTATAGACACAGGGCTTTATGATTAAACCATATAAAACCAATCTCTTTTGCGCTTTAGGGGCTCAGTCTGGGAACATGATTCATAAAATATCCAGTTTATAAAATCATGACTCAATTCCTATGCACTGATGTCTTTTAGCAACTGGCCCTGCAAGAGGCCAGGCTCCATCCAAAGTCTACTGCACATAATAGAAACACTCCTGTTTATTTCCATAGGCTTTGGATTGGGTCCTTAGAAAGCAATTTGGGCAGTGAGGTGAGAAATTTGGGATGACCAGCGTATCAATAACACGAGCACCGAGCTCCACTCTTTTCACTTCAGTTCACAGACAGGATTCCAGTCCAAGTGAGAACAGACGACCTCCTGTGCACTGCTGAGGCGGAGGCAGGTACCAAAAGGTGCATTTGAAAATGGATATTTTCAATGCATTTCTCTAGTGTGTTATTTTTGTATATTGATTCTTTATTTTGTTGCAGATTATGATTTTAGTTGCTGTTCTGAGATGATGCTCTGGCTGTACCAACACCTGTTAGACCCAAATTTTAATGTGATTCAGATGGGGGGGAGCGGGGGGTGGGGGGGAGAAGGGCACTTTCTGCTCTACTGACCCAGCCTTGTGTTTGCTGGGAGAAGCCAGTGGAGCAATGTGAATTTGTCCTACAACTTTATGAAAGGCCCTTGTGGTAGTGTGACAGGAGGGTCCAAGTTCCTTTTTTCCTCTCAATATTTATTTCTCCATCTCAGCATTCACGGAGAAAACCCTGGCCACTGGGGACTCTGTAGAGCAGCTGTGACCCTTCTGATGGACATGGGGGATGAACCTCACGTTCCTGGCACAGCAGAGCCGTGCCTTCCTCCAGCCCACCCACATCAACACCAGCATCTCTTGGGTGGTAGAACTTATTTGGCGAGGAGACACGTGTCTTACTGAGGACATCAATAGCTTCATGTGTTGTTGGCATGGCTTTCTTATGAAATGTTAGTTGTATAAAATGGCATTTTGGGCAAAATCACCAAAACTTGCATTCAGTATTGCCTTGAAAGAGCAAAGAATCACTGAATCATAGAATCCCAGAACAGTTGGGGTTGGAAGGGAACTTAAAGATTATTTCTAATACTTTTTACTGTTGGTCAGATATTTTGTCCTGCAGAAAAGTCTTGCTGTTGTCATTGCCTTGAAGCTCAGTAAAACAGGACAGGGTGATTTCCCTGGTCAGGTGTGATTGCTGCCCTGGGAGTGTTTGGTGAGGCCAGCAAAGAAATGAGAAGAATATGAATATCAGTTACAGAAAGGATGATGCTGGACTCCTGTGGCAATTTCCTATGGTAATAAGCACCCAGGAGGATATTAAAAATGTCATTTGTGCTCTAAAAGTAATAATAATTGAAATAGATTCTGGCATCTTTTATAACAAGAGAGCCAACAATTATTACGAGGGATATTTTAAAAGAAAACAAACACATTCAATAATTAGTTAAGTGAATTGCCAATATGCTGATCCTGCTGAAATTAATCTGAAAAATGTGAGGTTAGCAACGTGGTTTTGCACAATTATAGTTGGAGATAGCATTAAGAGGAGGACTGGGATGTGTTTTGCTGGAAAGCAGACTCACTCTGGTCTGCGGCACTGGGTCCTGCAGGACCCTGGTGACCGGGGACCTGGCCGGGGCACAGAGCCCTCTTCTCCAAAGGGAGCTTGGGGAAGGGGCCAGGGTGGTCCTCCCTGCTGGCTGGGGGCTGTGAGGGCTCCTCCCACACGTGCACTGGGCTGGGCTGGTGATGCCAGGGTGGTCAGAGAGCTGAGCTCCACCGCTGGGCCCCGAGCTTACCTGACATCAGGCTCTCTGAGCAATGCCCTTTCTACTCACAGTTGTAAAGTTAGTACTGCAGAAGCAGGCTGAGCTATGGATTTATTATAGTTCCTGTTTTTACAACTACAGAGGTACAAATTTAATGTATATCTTGAAAAATTTTCTCCTTGTATGGGAACAGGACAAATGTGAGTCAGGAGGCCACATTTAGCCAGGAACCTCTGCTCTGAGCCTGTGGAATACTGTCTGGGGACAGGCTTTTACTGGGACTGATAAGTCAGAGATAAGTCTTTTCCTTTCCCCCAAAGAGGCAGGAAAACCTGTGACCCAAGCCCAGCATTGACCAAGCTGTGCTGTGGGGGATTCCTCACACAAAGGAAAATGTCTGCTGAAAATGTGTTCTGTCCCACCTGCCTGGCTCTGGACTTGTCCTTAAGAGCACCAAAACCTGAGATCATGTCCATCATAAAGCACCAATTGTGTGTGGTCCTACTTTGAAAAGAAACACAAATATTTTGAACAGGATGTTTCTTGCTGCAGCCTTGGTGGCTGCTGTGTCAGCATTGCTTCCTCACCTCTCTGCTTTCACAAAACAACAATTTCCTGAACGTTGCCAGTGAGTCTGAACCTTCAGATGTTTGAAATCCTGCCCACATGTTTGATGATGTTGAATTAGAGGCACTGGGACATCCCTGAGGAAGCACAAGGACTTGAGAAGGAGCAGTGTCTGTACGAGCAGCACCTCTGTGAGGAGCCTGTGGGAGGAAGGTCCCCGCACACTGTGCACAGAGCAGTCATGGATTGACTGGGAACCTGGGACTGGGAACCACAGGGCTCTGGAAGATGAAGCTCTTGAAAGGGCAGCAAGTCCGAGAGTGCTGGTGCTCCGGCCTTGAGGGTTCTTCACTCCCTATGGTTCACAAACTGCCATAAGGCAAATCCCCTGGTCTTGAGATGCAGCTGGAGAAAAAAGCCAGTTTCTGGAAATGATGACATTTCACCAGGACAGCCCAGGTGAATGCAGTCACAGGGAACATGACTTTTTAATGCTG
This sequence comes from Corvus kubaryi, assembly GCF_017639235.1. NCBI lineage: Eukaryota > Metazoa > Chordata > Aves > Passeriformes > Corvidae > Corvus > Corvus kubaryi. The sequence goes on along the minus strand of NW_024581108.1, from coordinate 25,913,097 downwards.
CCACTGCTTGCTTTTTTCACCCTGGGTTGAATAAAGCACTGACATGCTTGGAGCCTGGCAGCAGAGAGCTTTCCCAGGTGCCATTGTGCTCCTAATTGTGTTTTTTGTTTTTATTCATCATCAGCAAGTTGTCTCAAGAGAGTTTTATCCTTTGCTATTTTCCCCTCACACCCATTCCCAAGAATCACTCACTGACATGCCCAGAGCCGAGCTGAAGGCTCCTTCCTGCTGCCATCTCCAGCCACGGGGCCTCAGCACACACTGCTGCTCTCTGTCTCTTTACACAAATGATGAGACACATAAACCCATTTGCTGTTGTAAGTCTGGAAACATAACCATCAGTTCTGCCTGGCATTCAGAGCAAACAAAATGTCTTTATTGCGACTCATCCAGCCACACCACTTGTCAGTTTTATGAGCTTTTAAAATAACATCTAATGTTAACTTGGCAATGAATCTGTCTTAAGACACACAACCCACTCACGTTTTAGTTCCTCTATTAAATAAAAATATGTATGAACGCTATTGGAAAGCATGGATCAAGCTTTTTGGTATCCCACAGAGTACAAAGAAATGGGAGCAGGAGGAAAGGGTGGTGGAATGCCAGGCAGGTATTCCTCTGGGCTACAGCATCCAACAAGTATTTTATCTTGATCCAGCTGCCCAGTAAATGGGAACAAACACGCCATCGTGGAGAGCCTTTCTATTTAGTTTCACCGTGTTCATTACAGAGAATGGGTATTGTTTGCCTTGAAAACCAGGCTTAGGTCAGGTGGTAATGGTTTAACATTTATGTGATTTTTGGACCTTTATTGCACCGTTAGAACCTGATTCATGGATGACCTTCATGCATGAGCCCAACTTAAGGCATAGCAATAGTCCAATTGATCTGAATTTTAACATTGATTACGGTGGCGTGAGGTGCTCATCAGTGTGACTAAAAGTAATATGCAGTGTGCCCCCATTGCTCTCAAGCACAAGAACAGGATTCCAATTGCCTCTTGCTGGAAAAATCGTGATGTGATATGGATTTTAACCACTTGTGAATAAACTGAAGTTCAATGGATTTATTTTGTTCTTACTTGCACATCCACAAAAAATATATGTATTTTTGTGTTTCTACAGTTGAGAATGTCACTGGTTCAGCTTAATTCTCTCCTTGAAAAGCAGATTTCTGGAGTGGGTCCAAAACCCACTGCTGATGATTTTTCTCTCCATGGCTGCACACATTGTCATTCACGCCGATGACGCGTTACCCTCTCACTTCAGAAGAGATACTTCTGTAGCACCGAGTCTGATTACTTGTGACACAAACTATGTTATCTATATAATTAAGTGCCCTTGTGGGTTAGCCTGTGTTGGGAAGATGCTGTGGCCCTTAATGAGGAGAACAGACAAGCAGAGGAGCCCAGCCCGAGGGGGAGGTGAAGTCTCCCATGTCTGCCTGTTTTCATCCAGCTGAAGATGCCAACAGTGCAAAGGAATTTACCTTTTCCAAAGTGCTCTGCAAACATTAATTATTCCTGCAGCCCCCCAGGAAGACATGAACTGGGAGATGTCATGGTGCTCCTGCCCAAGTTCACTGCGGTGTGCTGGACTAATCCTAATCCTAAACCTTAAGGCTCATCTCATTCCACCCCTTGCTATGGGCAAGGACACCTTTTACTTGACCAGGTTGCTCCATCCAACCTGGCCTTGGCCTTGGCCTTGGTCACTCCTCTGAAGTCTGAATAGTGAATCTTTTCTTTGACCGGAGGGGTCAGCAGTGGTGGGACAGTGCTGGGACTGTGCTGGGACACTGCTGTGGATGAAACTGGGGAGGAAATCCTTGTTTTGAACACCACTTCAGCCTTGAGTCATATTTGTGAGGCTTTCATGCCTGAGTGTTTGGAGGATGGGAATACAAAGCAGGGTAAACACAGCTGAAGCAAATTCATTAAACATTAACGCAAATATTTGCAGAGATTTTGGTTCACAGCCTTTACAGATTTCCAGAATTACAGTAATGGAACATGGGCACATGTTCAGCCAGCAATGGCGAGACAAAGGAAATCAGTCACTGAAGAGACAGATGAGGGTGGCAGGGGGTGACTTCTGAAGCCACTATGGACAGGTTGTCCTGCTCCTCCCCGGGAAACAGCTCCCCAACAACGTGTCACCCCTCCACAACCCTCAGCTTCTTGTTCACTGCAAACAGGAGACCCTTGGAGCAGCCCAGGAGCAACCTGCCACTTGGGGAGCTCATCTCTTGAGGCTTAGAGGAGAAGCTGGTGAAAGGAGAACTGCAGCAGGGCTCTGATGGGCAGGGCATGGGATACAGAGGCTTCTGTGGGGCAGAAGCCCTGGCTTTCCTCCTCCCCAGGAAAGAGAGAGCTGGCAGACAGGGAGAGGCATGAGAGAGAGAGGGGAATGTTATGGGGAAAAGAGGAAAGAGAAAATTTGCCAAAAAGATACAGATAGGTATAATTTTTTTTTTGCCTAATCTTTAGGAATGGGATCAGCTGGGAATCAGCTGCTCAATCATTTCAGCCAGCAGTTGGTCAGATGATTTTATTACTGCTCTGATGGAAGGACTAAAACCTCTGAAGCGGAAGAATGATGGCCAACATTGACTCAAACATTCTGTTGAGGTTTTTCTCAGCTCCTAGTTGCTGGACTTGAAAACATCTGCAGGAATATTCAGACTATCTCAAAATCTTGAAAAAGAGGTTGGGGGCGGTGTGGATGGGGGGGAAGCACCATACCATGACTCACCAAAATACCACCAAGGCAAAGTATGATTTTCCATTTCTTTGCTCAAGCCAAACTGAGGTGCAGTAGAGGCTGGAAGGAAGATAAACCCAGGCACTGCACATCTCCCTCCCTTTATCTCTCTGCCATGATACAGGGCTGGAGGATCAGTCTTGGCATTACAAGAGATCCATGTCAACATTACAAGGTTGCCTTTATCCCAGAGCAAGCAATGTTCATGAGTATAAAGGACTCATGTTGCCATGTCACTCAAAATTTTTAATATATGTTCATCCTTAGAGCCCCTTCCAGCACCTAAAGGGGCTTCAAGAGAGCTGAGGAGTGGTTTTGGACAAGGGCCTGGAATGACAGGACAAGGGGCAATGGCTTCCCACTGCCACAGGGCAGGGATAGATGGGATACTGGGAAGGAGTTTTTCCCTGTGAAGGAGGTAAGGCCTTGGCACAGGGTGCCCAGAGCAGCTGGGGCTGCCCCTGGATCCCTGGCAGTGCCCAAGGCCAGGCTGGACATTGGGGCTTGGAGCAGCCTGGGACAGTGGGAGGTGTCCCTGCCATGGCAGGGGTGCCACTGGGTGGGCTTGAGATGTATTTTGGTCCCTTCAGCTGCAGCCTGGATCTGTGTCTGTTTGCTCAGTGTGTAGCTTTTGCCAGGCCATGTGTAAATAAAGCCATTTCCAAGGCATTGCTCCTGCTTGGGGCTAGAGGCTGGAGCTCTGTTGGCCTGCACAGCCAGGCAGTGGGACAGGAACTAACAGAAGTCACCTGGGCATGTTAGGGAGGGATGTCGCCAGAGCCTGGGATCGGATGTTTCCTGAGTAAATCACACAAGAACAGAATTATGTATTCTATGATTCCATGTTTCCAAGAGAGATGCAAATTGAGACATAAGACTTCTCTCTGTAATATACAATAAAAATTCAATGGCTGGCAGTTGACATAAAGCTTATAAATATGTTTTCAAATAAGTACAACAGCCATGAGATCAGGAATCAGTAAGTCATAATGCATTTCAGCACAATACTGATGAACCCATTTTTCTGGCACATACGAAATAACGAGCTCATTTTAATTCTTTATAGATAACAGATAACAGCTTGAGAGGCATGTGCCGTGCCATTCACTTTTATGGCTCCATCTCCTCCACACTTGATACTCCCATGACATTGGGGTCTGCAGGAGAGGGTGGCTTGTGCATTCTTTCTTGCTTTCCTCCTCCTCGCCACTATGTAATGTGGCTATTGCTAAAAACCCAACAAAATGAAGCCGCCTTTTAGTGCATCAGAGTAGCAGCTGACTGATGTGGCCACACGTTATGTTGTTAGTAACTTTTCTGGAATTTATTTCATTTATCTCTGCTTTATATCTCTGCTGTTGCTCTCTAATCATCACTCCCACAAGGCATTGTGTTCCTATTGAGGCAGCAGCTAAATGAGCTGAGAATTAGATCTATATTACATCAGCAGTGGGCATTGCAGATATTACCAACACATTAAAAGAGAAATTCAAATGAAACAAACAGGAACATGTTCTTTCCTATTCCAGAAATTGATCCTGATTCCACAGCTGAGCAGTGTTCAGGAGGAAGAGATGAGCTTTGTCACAAACAAGCCGTTATATGAGATCATTAACTGAAATAGGATTACTGCCACTCTGTAATTTCATTTTTCTTTGTCCTTAGAAGTTTGACTAGGCTGGGAAAGGAAGGCTGCTTTGTTGTGGCAGCACTTTAAGGCTCTAAACTGTGGAAGTCTTGGTTGTCCAGGGATTATAACTTTACATGTGGGGCAGGCCCTGGAGGTGCCCCTGTTCTTGGCACAGACACTGGGCTCTGTGTGCCCCTTCACTCAGCAGGTAATGTGGGAGCAGGGCATCGGCTCCCCCCTCCCAAAGGCACTTGTCAAGGGAGTGGCCAGAGCAGCCATAGCCTCTGCTGAGCCTTGCTGCTCCTTGGCAATTCTGCAGGACAAGTCTGGATATTGGGAAATTATATTTATACTGACGGATGACATTAAAACTACTCTGTGTTAAATGTAAAATAATTTGATTCAGTGGTTAATTCTGCTCATTTCTTGAAATCCAAATAAACCCTGGAGGAGACATAAATTGGAGAACCAGTCAAAATGTTCATTATTGTAGCCGTGAGGTATGCAAGGGATTGGACAGGCTTCCTGCAGCTCTGATGGTGAGACTCCTGCTCCTGAGGTTTGGAATTTCACATCACTGTACCCTTTCAGAAGGACTTGGTTATCCATTGGACTCAGCTGGGAATGACCAAACTAGAATTAATGTGAAGGGCCAAATCCTCACTGCAGGGTGATGAGGGAAATCAGCTTCACTGGGTACAGCTGAATGTGCAAGACTTGAGATCTGATACATTCCAAAGTACAGCTGGCTGTACTGGCTGCAGTCAGTAAAAATCGCTCAAACCAGCCCACTTCCAGCTAGGAGTTTGGGAACTAATGTTAGCTCTGGATCTCACCTTGTACAGGGAAATGAGACTCAGAAAATCCTGGTGTAGGCCACGACTGCAGACTCGGAGGAGCAGGCTCTGTGCAGTGCTCTCATCAGCTGCAGGATATCGCTCTGTTCTGTTGGGAATATGCAACGCACTTGAGCAAAAATGTCTGGAAAACGACCCTGGGATGCTTTTATATAAATCATTACCATATTGTAAGAAAAATTACACTAAAAATAAAGTTAACATGCAAAGTCTTCTGTTACGCTTGCTTTTCATTTGTGCAAGCACTCACCTCACTTGCCTCAGCATCCGTAACCTTTTCTCTCTGCTGAAGTAGCCATACCCTGTGTGGAGAAAGGGATGGTGTGCCCAGGTGGGCTAAGTCTCTGCTCTGCTACTTTGGTTTTATACCTGAGAAATGCTTTGTTGTTTGTTTTTTTTTTTTAAAGCAAGCCTGGTAACCTCAACCCCAGCCAGGGAGGTCCCACTCGACAGGAAGTTCAGAAATTGATGCCCATCTATGAGAAGGGTTGGAAGGAAGGTCCAGAGAACTGCACTTGGATCACAACAACCCCAAGCAGCACTCCAGACTTGGAGCAGAGTGGATGGAAAGGTGCTCAGTGGAGAAGGACCTGGGGGTGTTGGTTGACAGCAGCTGAACATGATCCAGTGTTGGGTTAGCGGGTTGGGTTCAGTGATCTTAGAGGTCTTTTCCAGCCTAATCATTCTATGATTCTATGATTCTACTTCCCCTTGATACATAAAGGAGCTATTGGACCAGATCCTTCCACTGATCTATTCCATGGCTGATACTGGTTTCAGAGGTTTGACAACTTGTCCTGGTAATTAGAATGACAGTTGAAATCAAAAGGAAGAGAAGTTTTTACCTTTCTTTTAGTAGCATAATAAATGCAGAGATCTAGAGATGGTCAGGTCCAAGTTTGTGTCTCATAAAAGTGGTGGCAACCAGCTTAAAACTACTCTTACTTTACATGAAGAATAAATATCTGTTGAATTCACTGCTGAAAACTCTGATCTGGGTCATTATCAGTCTTCAACACTCATAATAAGTACTAAGAATTTTAACACAGCTGTGGAAAATATGGAAAATATTTTAAAATATTTAAAATTATTACATAGAAGCCTCAGAGCATAAATTCTCATTTCATGACAGTAGCTTTGTTATGCATTTTTTCTTTGTTAACAGTCAGCTGAGGGGGTTTATACCTCTCCTTGTACCTCCTCATGGGACACTTCAGGAAATGGGTGTTGGAGCAAATGCGTTGGTTTTGCCTGTACAGCCTGGAAACTGGGATGGTCTTGTAAAGATAAACTTGTGAAAAATAGAGTGATTAGGTTGCACAAGCCCAGCCCACAGGGCAGAATTCCGTGCCTGGTGCACCCTGCTGTGAGTGCAGACGGATGCCGGGTGCCGCTGCCAGTCACCAGCAGGGTGACTCTGGACTTCCCACACCGCAACGCCGCGATGCCCTTGGGTCTCTACTCCAGTGCGGAGCGCGGTTTGCTGGCAGCGGCAGAGGAGCGGTCAGTGCATGGCCGGTGCCGCCTGCCCGGTCTCACCTGCCCGGTGCCGCCTGCCCGGTCTCACCTGCCCGGTCTCACCTGCCCGATCTCGCCTGCCCGGTGCCGCCTGCCCGGTGCCGCCTGCCCGGTCTCACCTGCCCGATCTCACCTGTCCGGTGCCGCCTGCCCAGTGCCGCCTGCCCGGTCTCACCTGCCCGGTCTCGCCTGTCCGGTCTCACCTGCTCGATCTCACCTGCCCGGTTTCACCTGCCCGATCTCACCTGCCCGGTCTCACCTGCCCGGTGCCGCCTGCCCGGTGCCGCCTGCCCGGTCTCACCTGCCCGGTCTCGCCTGCCCGGTCTCACCTGCCCGGTCTCGCCTGCCCGATCTCGCCTGCCCAGTGCCGCCTGCCCGATCTCA
>NW_024581108.1:25899953-25905936 GCF_017639235.1 Corvus kubaryi | reverse complement strand
TCTCGCCTGCCCGATCTCGCCTGCCCAGTGCCGCCTGCCCGATCTCACCTGCCCGATCTCACCTGCCCGGTCTCACCTGCCCGATCTCGCCTGCCCGATCTCGCCTGCCCGGTCTCACCTGCCCGGTCTCACCTGCCCGGTCTCACCTGCCCGATCTCACCTGTCCGGTGCCGCAGCTGCCCCGGCGGGGCTGGCCCTGAGCGGGGCTTCCATCCGCGCACGGCTCTGGCTGCAGCCCGGGCGAAGCTGGAGCTGCGGGGCCGCCGTGAAAGAGCAGCAGCCCAGCATTTCTACAGAGCCCTGGAGCAGCGCCAGCGGGGCAGCAGCAAGAGGCGATCCCCCTGGAAATGCGCTGGGCCGTTTTCCATGGCCGGGCTGACTGCGGGAGGCGGCTGCGGCCCTCGCAATTCCAGCGCTGTCCAAGGTACTGCGAAGGTTTCAGGCTTTACTGGCCGTCCTTCAGCTTTGGACAACCATTATCTGTAGTAGGACAAACACACGATGTTCTATCTCACCCCTGAATCTCCACTTTTGAACTACAACAAAACTGTAATTTTGTTTATATTTACTGACTTTGGCAGTCAGGAAATCCTGAGAACAGGAGCGTATCTTGATAAACTTAAATAGGAACCTCTAAGACTGCACGATTAATTCAGTTTTGGTGTGAATTCAGTAATGGTGTACAATAAATCTGACCTGAATGTAGCAGAAAGTAAGAGAATTCTATATTAATGTTTTATAATAGGTTTATAGTTAAATAAATTTTGTGAAAGCATAGGGGTCTCATTGTTACTCAGTCAGCTTTCCCCATTGCAGTATTTTCCCATGATTAAGTTGGAGATCAGATAACCACCTTATACAGTATATACCCAATAGCAATTTAAAAAATTCAATATCAGCTGTATTATTCTAAAGACTCATTCCATTTTCAATGCAATATAAGTACAAAATAAAGAGATAAACTACATATAAAATGTAAAACATGGGAAAATTTATCACTTGCAAACATAAAAGCCAAAAGGATAAAAAAAGAGAACAAAAGCAAATGGAGGCCATAAAAGAATACAGAAAAAAAAGATAAATCCGCAGCGTTACCTTTTCTGTATGCATTTGGCTGGGGTTTATTAAGGTGCATTCACTCTAGTGCAGAATATAATCACCTCTGTAATGCACTTTACTGCCGCAGGCTAAATTAATTTATGCCATGCTGAAAGTGTTCAGCCCCGCTGGATCCGAGAGGACGGGGAGCGCCGCTCGGGAGCGCGGGCAGCTGAGCCGGAGGGTCCCTCCGTGCTGCGCACAGGGAGCTGTGCGGGACCTGCAGGCAGCGTGCCAGAGGTCAGAGATGCCGGCAAGGAGCGTGGTCAGGGCTCGCTGAGGCGCTGGGAGTGACCCAAAGCACCCCATCCCGCGGACGGGCAGGTTTGAGTGGGGCCGCGCTGGAGCTGGTGTTTATCGTGTGAGGAAAATCCCGACGGCAATCGCTTCAGTCAGGAATGTGATTGTGGGGACTCGGTCCGTCCTCGCCCGTCCCGTGGCAGAGGGGAATGTGCAGGCACCGGGGCATCTTCGCAACCCAAGGGCCCCAAATCGATCCTGCAGAGTGAAGACAGGGAAACATGGGTGAGGGGGAAGGGAACGGAGCTGCCGGCTCTCTGCCCACGGTCCAAGCCGTGTCTCTGCCTCACCTCTTCCCCGTGGGAGCTCCCGCGCTATGGGGCCACAGTAGGGAGCTGCTCCCCTCCCCGGGATGGGGCTCTGGGGGTCCCAGCCCAGCCCTGCCCACCTGGAGCGTGGTCCCCACGCTCCGAGCGCCGGCTCTGCCACCCCTCTGAATGCTGGCAGGCAGCTGGCAGGAATGTCCTCGTCTCTCCGGCTCTGGAGAGCCAGCACAGAGACTTCTGTTCCTTAACCCATCGTAGTGAACACCTAATGGCTTCCTCCTATCGCTGTAGTTAAGGTCGTGCCAACGACTCCATTATGAATGTGTTCTCAGTTATAATTACTGTATTTTCTCTGTGAAAAGTTGCCCTAAGCTGACATTGTGCAGACGTGGTTCCACCCAGGCACAGATGGTTTGTTTCTGTCCCTTTGCTAAATTGCTATTCATGTCACAATCTCCAGCCAATTGTATAGTTCATAAACACAACAACAGATTTTCCAACGGGCACTCTGGGTTCACACAGCCCTTTTCTCAGGAAATAAAAAAGCTATTTGTGGGAAAATAACCCCACCAAAACCCAGAAAACATTTGAGAGAGAAACAGGACTCCTGCATTATCCAGTGACCCTTGTTTCAAAGAGCATCATCATTTCTGTTCCAAAGTCACACATCTACTCACTTTTGCTCTTCAGAATCTCCTATGTCAGAAATAGTGAGTCATGAAACTGAGGCAGTGGAATGAAGTATTTACCCTAAAAGTAAATGACAGGATGTAAAGTTTCTCATGTGAATAACAGTCTGAAAGGGGGAACTTCCCTGGAAAAATGGTAACTTCCAGTGTCATGCAAAGGTTTGTATCATCGTGGTTGCTCCTGAAGAGGTCCCTGAGCTCTTGTGAGTATGAACACACTGGGAGTGGGAAAGGGCAGTGGAGCCACAGTGCAAACCCCAGGAAAGCAATGTGGGGGTCTTTGCTTCTTCTCTCTGATTCCTGCAGTATAGTTCCATGCGAGATTTTGGTCTTACAGGATCTAAATTAGAAGGATTGCTGAGGGGCTGCCCTGGCTGCATTAATCCAGAGGTGACTAACTCCTTTTCTTGTTGGCAAGCACTGATGGGATGGGGAGGAGCTGATTTTGGTGAGAACCATTGAGGGAGAGCCAGCCCTTGCTCCTGGGACCAGCCAACACCAACGGCACAGGAACCTCCCTCCTTTCTGTGCTGCTTGCAGAACAGTGGGTCTTGTGGGGACTTCTCTGAATTTTCCAGTTTATTTTTCCTTTGGCATCAATTTAGGGCAGTTCTGAGCTGGGGCTCATTGATGTGGCAGATTTCCATGGATCAGAAAGATGACACTGGAAGCAAGACAGGGACGAAGAGGAGTTTGGTATTTCCTTGACACCATTCCCCTCTTAGCACATCCCAGGGTTTATTTCCCTCCAGGAACATCACCTTGCCAGCCTAGATCTGCACAGAGAAGCCCCCCTGTGCCCTGTCTGCCTGGGGTCTGCAGGCTGCCTGACACCTGAACTGTGCTGGAGCAAGTGCTGCCCCTGCACGGGGCTGGGACAGGGAGAGGGGAGAGACACCCACGGGAGCTGCTGGTGGACCCATGGGCAGGACACACGGGGGACACGGGCAGGACAGGCAGGTCACCTGGGACCAGACCTGACTTCAGGCGCTGGTCAGCCCCGTGTGTTTCTTCCCATGGCCCTGGCTCACTGGAGAGCCTGATGCTGGTGATGCACCACCTCCACTCGTCCCTTGCCCTTCTGCGGGGTGCCAGGGATGGGGAGAGCCAGTGGTACCCCACAGCTGGGTGCTGGCTGCCAACCACGCTCCTGGGCTGCCCCTCTGCAGTGAGCTGGGGGGCTCCTTCCTCCTAACAAATTCCCAACCTCACCAAACATCAAGACACCCTAATTGGAAACAGGTAATAAACATAATACGCATGAAAATATGCATGAAAAGCTCTGCCCTCAACAGCAGCAGGCTTTTTGAGATTTCCATAATGCTAAGGAGTGTCTTGCTCACATACCCACGGATCGCGGTGGCTTTGTTGTCATGGATACTGGTACATACCTTGTTTTCTTTCAGAGATCTATCAAATATGTGCATTTGGATGTTCTCTGGATTTGCCTGAATGTTCTAAGCACATTTTTACACTAGTAAATAATATTAAACAGCTGTGTAATTTATGCTGGAAGACTGAACACACTCCAGCTCAGTATTTTAACACCCTTTTTTCACCCTTGAGATTTCCAATCCAAACACTCTGCCCGATGATATTCTCATTGAGACGGAGCATGACTTGCAAGAAACTGTGTTCTTTCTGTAGGGTTTTACTCTGAAGGACCCCTCCATGTACTAACCACTCCCCAGCCATCCACGGGCAGGGGAAAGAGTCACCAGCCTGGTTTTCAAACATGAGCTGATTCCTTTCAAGATAATTCAAAAGATACTCCCAGCCTAAAAAAAAATCTAGCAGATTTCTGTGTTGCATCTGCTTCACCTTTTTAATGGAGACAAAAAGAATATTGCAGGCTACAGGCACTGTGGGGAAGTCTTGGAAGAAGGTTCCCCATCTCTCCTCTCTGGAAAACCTGGTATTCCACCTGAAGGTACTGTGCACCTGAAATGGAAGTTTTAAGTCCCAGCAATGGAAGAAAATCCAAACTCATGCCTTTTGCCTCATTACCTATTCCTTAGACCACATGAACCTTTGTGTTACCTTTGGGCTTGACAGCATGAAGCAGAAGATCTCATTAACACGGAGTCCCAGGAGTGGAGAGTCCATCTTCTGTTGCAGTGACAGGGCTTCATTAAGGCCATAAATAACATAACAGAGCTGAAGCCTTCATATTCTGGGTCTGGAGCTGGTAAAAAACCCAGGCTGTGTTAGTCTCTGTCTGCTGAGTCAGCAACCAAGTGTAAACTCCTCTGATGTCTGCTTAGTGACCACACTGATGAGTACAACTCAAGTAGCTCAGGCTGGGTAATGGGCTTGTGCCCATGGTTTACAGTATTCAATTCAATTAGGTTTCATTTATCAGCAGCAGAGAAAGAAGATGTTGAAATAATAAGACAAAGGAATGATAATATTCTTAGAAAAGTAGTAGCATTTGTCATGATTAAAGAACAAAATTGCAATAGAGTCAGCTCCCTTCTCTGCAGTTTGTGAAGTCGAGAGTATATCAAAAAGCATGGGATAAATATTTGAGATATACATGAACAAACCCCTGCTTCTGAGAGAAAACAACATTTACCTCTGTACAGTGACTCATTATATGCTTCAGATTTGCTTTTAAATTGCATCTGAGGCCGAGACACTGAGTGTGCTTCTTGTCTTATGGCAAATAGCTGGAGTAAAGCCATGGCCTAAAACATGAAACCAGAAAGTCTTAAACAACATGGGATGACTAAAGAGACTTGGTAACCTGGGATTATCTCCTGAGAAAGACCAGGTGAAATGAGTGGCAATACACAAATCTCTCTGGACAGTGAGATTTTGTAGTTTTATTTTCTCTTCCAAGGTGGCAGGAATACCAGCTTTTCACACTAGCAGGTGACTGTAAATGATGAAGTTTCCAAGAGCAAGAAATTTGCCCAGAAGACTTGAGTTCCAGCCCATGGCTCTCCACTGCCCACAAGTGCCTGTGCCTGTGGCTGCCCATGGCCCTTGGCACCGAGCCCCTGGCCTGGCAGGGAGCTGATGGCCAGTGTGGGAGTGCACGGCAGGAAAACCTGCAGGGTCCCCTGCTGCCAAAGCCTGGCTGCTGTAGGCAGATTGTGCTGCATTTAGAGACACCAGCGGGTCTCTCTCAGTGTCCTGTACTGGCTTTCTGAGGAACTGATGGGCTTGGCTTTGCACTGTGACTTGCAGGCTGAGCAAGAGCCATCCCTGACAGTTCTTGGCAGATGTAAAGCACACAAAATGCAGAAACACCTCAGTCCAGGCTACCACACAGAGCAAGGGGAGAGCAAAGGAACCAATCGCCCTTCTTTCCTTGCTCACACTCCCAGAACTCCTTGGAGCCTCATCCCGAGGGGCCGCTGCCGATGCGAGAGCTCCAGATCAGCCAAGACAGCACAGGCACCAACAGGACACACAGAGTTATTCTCAGAACAGCGTAGGTCAGCTCTGCTCATGTGCAGGCTGCTGGTCAGCTGGGCTGTGGGCAATCGGAGCAGCTCATCCCTCTGAGTGCTGAGACATCCCTCCCAGTACCTCATGGCCCAGCAGTTCCCCCCACCCATTGCCCACAGCAGAGTGTGCAGTGTGAGCCCAGGGCAGTGTGAGCTCAGGGAAGGTCTGAGCTCA
>NW_024581108.1:25899867-25899943 GCF_017639235.1 Corvus kubaryi | reverse complement strand
GCAGTGTGAGCCCAGGGCAGTGTGAGCTCAGGGAAGGTCTGAGCTCAGGGCAGTGTGAGCCCAGGGCAGTGTGAGC
>NW_024581108.1:25899073-25899467 GCF_017639235.1 Corvus kubaryi | reverse complement strand
GTGTGAGCCCAGGGCAGTGTGAGCTCAGGGCAGTGTGAGCCCAGGGAAGGTGTGAGCTCAGGGAAGGTGTGAGCCCAGGGCAGTGTGAGCCCAGGGCAGTGTGAGCCCAGGGCAGTGTGAGCTCAGGGGAGTGTGAGCCCAGGGAAGGTCTGAGCTCAGGGAAAGTGTGAGCTCAGGGCATGTCTGCAGGTGCCTCTGGACCTGCAGCTGAATCCGGTGTCTGGGTTGCAGCTCTGTAAGGTGTCAGGCTTGGACTCTGCTGCCTTAATAAGGCCCTTGTTGAGAAAATTTCAAAGAAGATCAAAACATAAGAAAGACCCTGATATTCAAAGGAGGCCGGTGTCTCCTCTTTCCTTTGTACCAAAAAAAAAAAAAAAAAAAAAAAAAAAAAAAA
>NW_024581108.1:25862809-25898973 GCF_017639235.1 Corvus kubaryi | reverse complement strand
ATAATTTTTTTTCCTCAAAAAAAATACCAAAAATTAAAATTTTGCGTTTTAACCAAGTTCTGTTTTTTAAAAAAAAAAAAAAAAAAAAAAAAAAAAAGAAAGAGAGAGAAAAGAGAAATGTAATTCTGTTTCATTTGTGTGTGCATGAACAAATTAGTTTCAGAAGCAATTTTACAGTAATTATGACCATTTCCAATGCATTAGATTTTCAGAAATATTCACTCTAATGTCATGATGAGAACTTCCACGTCCTGATTTTTTTATTTGATGTTCTAACAGTTTAAGGGTTCCAATAATTTGTGTGCATGACTAGACTAGAACAAAAACACATTTACGACTTCTGAGTTTTGTGACACTGAAAATTTTATGGTGAAGTGGTTTTGACCTTTGGAGGGTATAAAAAATGCAATGGTAACATGATCTTTATCTCTCAGCACAGCATGTTATGGTCTGTAGTTTCAGCTCCTATTCCCTGATAAGGAGGCGTGTTTGATCTTTTATTCCTCCTAATACTTCAAGTGTATCATAATTATAAATTTATTTGGTAATCACTGTGATGGTGCTGATACTAAAATCCATTTAGCAGTTCTACGTCCGTGGTACTTCCTTCCACTGGGGATACACTGTGAATCTATCACGGTAAAGTACAAAGCTTCCTAAATTTCTTTTAAATGGAATTTAAGGTAAATAAACTTCAGGGAAGTTTGGTGAGTTTTGGGGAATTCTGAATGAAAAATATCTAGCGCCCTTTATAATAGTTTCTTTGTCCATTTTGAAGGGCTTTTGTGGCTAATTTTCAGTGCCAGCCCATTGGAATTGCTGCTTCCTGGGATGAGGCTTCATGCCATTTGTGTGGAGAGCGGCTGAGTCGACAATTATAAACGATCCCTTTCGTGTTCTGTGCAAAATCATCCATCACTGGACACTGCTAAGTGAGTCTGGTAACATTAAAACTATGTTTAATGAAGCTAGCATTTCAGGACCACTTGCAAAAGGGTCAGCAGTTGCCAAACGCAATTAACCGCTTGTTTACTGAGGAAGCGAAGAGATTGGAGAGCAAGAGAAAACGACAGGAGTAAGAGGAAGAACAAGCACACAAAATAAAACATCGTCATTATACAAACAAAGACCATTTACCTCCGGTTTCTCCTCCTCAAATATCTCCTGAAGATTTCCAGGACTGTCTTGCAGGATGAAGCACGTAGATAGCCAGGATGAACCCCAGGGGTGTAAGGAGGATATTTTCCCAAGAGAAAGAAGTGCTGTAACTTCCCACCCTCAAAAAGAGGAATGCACCTGTTGGGCCTCCTTCCCAAAATGGTCAGGAAGATGGAGACAGACAGGTGGGGTGTTCCGCTGGAGCCTCTTCTAAAACCTTTCTGAATCAAAGGCTGGGCACCGCGAGAGTGTGCAGGTGCATGTGTGTGTGCACACGTGTGTGCAAGTGAGTGTTGTGGGGATTCAGTGGCTTCTGTAAGACTTCCCTCAGCCCTACACTATTCCTGTGCCAGGAACACATCCATTGCCTGTTCTGAGCTGAATAGCCAATGATTAATAACCCAACTTCTGCCTATTTGTGCTTCAACAGGAAGCAAAAGGCTTTCCTGCAAATCCTCCAGCGAGAATCTGGGTGGGAGGCTGCCCCTTTCCTGAGCCCCCCCTGGCAAGGGTGGGAAGGCCAAAACTGCAGCCCCTGTTTTGCTAACATTGAACAGAGTGAAGCCTTTTCCTCACTGTGCCTCACTCCACATGCCAGCAGGGGAATGGGAGCTGTGCTGGCTGCTGAAGGTGGCTCAGGAGTCACACCCAGGACTGTATGAAAGGCTGCTGAGGCGTCTGGACTGAGCTTAGTCAGAGCAGAGAGAGTTTTTTAATTCATGGGCTATTTAAGCTAGAGTTCACAGCCAGACTGGGAGAGAAGTTCTGCCTGGCAGGGGCTGTGCTGGGCAGGTCTCAGAGCAGCCCCCACAGACAGGCTCATCCACCAATGGCCTCCTGCTCTTGCCACGGATGAGCATTCCAGCATATCCCAGGAATGCTTTCATTTAAATGCATCTGATAACCCAGCAAAGGGAAAATGGGAATGAGCTGGCAGGTGGCCTTTCAAATGAAAGGGCACATGGTAAACTATCGTTTGCTGCTGTCGCACCCTGGAATACTAAAGGCATCACACTGTATGCATATTCCTTTCCATTTTCCCATTGTTCTGTCCTTTTTATTGTTCATATTCCAAAAATTAAATATAATTTCAAAAGGCATAGAGCAGTAAGATGTGTTTGGGCTGGTTTATTGCAATTGCAGATGTGTGTTCTACTTTTATCCTAATGGTCCATAGCAAAACACAACAAGGATTGAAGCCTTAAGACTTCATGCCTTTGTGAAACATACAAATGAAAGTCTTTATTCTCTAATCAGGATGGGAAAACAAAATTAGTGCTAAGTCTTGAAGCAATTACCCCCAGGTACCATCTCTTCCTAACCACAACAAGCTGATGCCGAATGGTGCTTCCTTTAAATTTAAACATATCCTCTGATCTTACGAGCAGCCATGCCCAGACATGAAAAAGCATCAGACATCATCATTCATGTGTTAACAATTAATTATTTAGTTATTGGCTCAAAACAAAGCCAGCACACCGGGACTGCAGTTGTTTGCATTCCTCAGGCTTGCAGCCATGTGTGTAGGTTGTGTCTTCTAGGGGAAAACGCCACCTCAAGAAGCCCTGAGGTTCTCATGAGCTGGTCCTGCTCTGGCTTCCAGCAGGTTAATCCTCATGGGGAAATCAGTCCTTGTGGGGAAATTAGGTGCTGATCCTCGTTAATAGCCTCTACCCAGACCTCTTGCCCAGAGTAAGGCCAAAATTCAGCAAAATCTTTTCTCTGAAATCTAGTTCTCCTGTATGTGCAACCAGTAGTTCCCACTGCTGAACTCAACAAATTGCTGTAACTCTTCTCTTTGAATTTGTTATATTTATGACAAATTTTAGCAGTTCAATTTCAAATGTTCTCAGTGTCTGCCTTGTACTAAACATTTTCTATGTTTTGGCAGAAACAGATAAATCTCTGTAAGGAAGTGCACACACACATACTCAACATGCAATTAAGCTAAATTAATGACCAGCTGACTGTGGATCACCACCGTGCTGGAAGTGAACTGGGGCAACTCCTGACGTTGGTGGAATTGTTTGGCATTTGAGTAACATAGAAGAGATGTGAATTGAACTCCATTTTTTTTTTTACTGTCTGGAATATTTGTGAACTTTGATTACTGGTTGTGACACCACAGCTCAGAGCTGGAAATGACAGAGCTGAGCTGTGGCGAGGAGCTGATAAGAAATGGCAGAAATGACATCACAAATGGTGGTCAGGGCTCCTCTGGCACGGACAGCTGATACTCATTGGCTAATCAGGTCTCTGTAGTCAGTGAAAACAAACATGATGAGCTCCGTGTCTGCTTGCTGCAGCAGCTGCTCAGTGAGGCGGATGGCTGCATTTGGGCCTGGTGCAGTTACAGGTCACTGGGAACTTGGGAAAATAGAGTTTAGTCCGAGCAGACACCCTGTGGGAGGCCATTGACTCTTGCTTTGTTGTTCTGGCTCACGATGATCATAGAATTATGGAATGGTTTGTGTTGGAAGGGACTTTTAAGGGTCATCTGTTCCAACCCCCTCTGCAATGAGCAGGACCCGTCCTGCTGGACCAGGTTGCTCGGAGTGCGTTGGACCAATGCCTTCTCCAGAGCAAGTCTGTGGACTGGTTTACAGAAGGGTAATTTTTCCAATCTGAGATGCTGGCATTTGAGAGACATCTTTATTTTTCTTTTGGCAAGAGTGGGATATATTTCCAGCTCTTGGAAGCTTTTGCTTATTAAATAACAGAAATTAGTTTCTGGAAGAATCTGAAGCAAAATCTCTTGCTTTTATTCTTGTTCTTGAGCCAGTCCTGCCACAGTGCACCCAGCTGGGGTTTGAAAGGCAGGTGCTAGCCAAGGTGACCTGTCTGGGAGGACACGCACCAGGCTGTGATGCTGGTGGGGCGAAATATTTGTACACATGTTGTCTGCTGTGTAAATACCTTTCAAGGGGTGATTTAGTGCACGTAGCACTGTTGTAGTTAGACTTTCAAGGAGTAAGCCAAAATAGCTGTTAATTTGTGGTCACCTTGAAGGCACACAGGCTCAGGAACCTTGACAATGTGTTTAGAAAAAGTAGTGATAATCATGAATACCTGGTAATGACTGTGGATTTTACAGCCAGATCATTTAAACATTCTGAGCAAAAAGATGGCAGGCGAACATTGTTAGTGAGCTCATTAGTCCTCTGAAACTGCCAAGCGAAGCCATTAATGGGGAGAATCAGATTTGATAAGAATGGGATTTGCAAAGGCAATCTTTGAGGACATGGAAAATGCAAGCGTTTAGCAAGGGTTGGTTTCCCAGTTGGCTGCAAAACCTGTACAGAGGAGCCCCTGACCTCAGGGGTGCCTCTGCACCTGGCACTCCCCGTGTCCCTGCGTGGTTCTCACTTGATGAGCTCTGCATGGTGTTGGTATTTCCTGGGATATCTCTTTTGCAGGTCAGCAGTGAATGAGGCACTCAAATAAATAAATAAATAAATAAATGCTGATTCATGCCTTTCTTTCCTTCCACTACTTATTTTCCATCCTGTTTTTATTAACCTTATTCTCTAAACTTCCCTGGACCCATATTGGCTGGGTGTGATAAAATTTTTGCTGCTACTTCTGTCACCTCATTCTTCACTTTTACAGGCTGTCATTGTGCTGTGGAGGGCTCCTTCCTCCACTGCAATTCAGCCTTGAGTGGGTCTTGCACGAGCTGTGCTGGGTCCTCCACGTGGAGATCAAGGGACTTTCCAGAAACCCTTTGCAAGGAACCTGGAACCACAGGTCGTATGAAGAACACAGAGCCATGAACAGGAGCAAGGTGCAAATTATTTGGTGTGGGTGTATGGGGAGCTTTGTTTCAATAAACAGAGCCTGTCAGTGAGGTGCCACCTGTGTCTGGGCAGGCACAGGACACTCCCAGTCGGTGGCCACATCCATGGCACAGCCCAGCCGTGGAGGGGAAGCAGCTCCAGAGCAGGGGGACATGTAGAGCCCCCCTCTATGACAAACAGTATGACATGATGCACACAATAAACACCAAGAAGTCTTAGTTACCCTGAGAAGGAAAGAAGCATGGGCAAAACAAGCCATGTTTTATGAATCATTTTCCTTTTCCCAAGGCTATAGTTCCTTTTATGTTCCATAAACAAAGCACTGTGGGCTTTTGTTCTTCCAGAAAAACACAGCCTGGCAGGTAAGGAACAGTTCAGCTTGGAAGTAACATGTTCAGCCCTGAAAGCAAGAGGCTTAGATAACCTTCAGCATTTAATATTTGAGTATTTGCACAGAACCAGTGTTATTAATGACAGGAGGTATGGTCGAGTGTAAAAGTAACTAGTAAAATGATTTTATGAGCAATACAGCAACAAGAGATTGCATATCCAATGCCAGAATCAGGGCTTCAGACATAGGGGAAAATGGTCACCTTAATTTATTTATTTATAGCCACGTTTATTTATTTATTTATTTATTTATTATTGGTAAAACTGGCTGGTTTTCTTTCATGGCACAGGAATTATCATCCTCCTTTAGCCCAGACGCTGCTTTTCCTTTTACAACTGGACTCCTTTCTGCTTAATTTCTTCAACAGAAAAGCTGCTCGCTCTGGCCTCCACCACAGCTCTGCACAGCCTCGGAGTGAGAGATGCTGCACATCTGGCTGTGCCTGATGCCGCACATCTGGCTGTGGGCGATGCTGCACATCTCCCTGCTGCAAGCCGTGGTCACGGTGCCGCCGCATGCACTGTGCCGCGGGCAGAACAGAAATGTTTGGGGTTCATTCTGGGTGCCTGTGCACACGGTCAGCACCCCGTGTCTGGGGATGGGAGCGGCTGTGCGACACCACTTCCAGAGGGATCACATGCTCTCGGGTCTCATCCAGGCGAATTGCAGAAGTTAAGCCACAAACCTTTAAAAACGTGGGTTTGTAACACATGGGTGGGAGCAGACACTGCCATAAGTCACTCTCTGTTTCTGCACATGTGCACCAGCACTTGCCATCCCTATCAACTGGTTCAAAAGGCTTTTGACATCTGCTCTTCAGGCTGAGGAGCACGGGAATGCTGGAGAGCAGTCGAGTGGTGAGCTGCAGTCGGATATCACGTTTGGGAGGTAACAGCTGCCTTGGGAAAACATCTGGGGCTGGTTCTCTCTCCACCTCGGGGGAGTGAAAGGTGATGCATGCTCTGCCTGGGTTGCTGGGGGGATTTAGTACCAGGGTGTAATTAGCCCATAACTGTGATGTGTCCTTCCCAGGACACAGCTATGTGTGCTGTTCACAATCACGGATGTGTTTGTGCTTTGCAGAGCACCTCTGAAGGACTCCTTTCTTCCTTCCTTCCTTGGGTGACTGTTGGGCAAGGGAGGTCCTGTCCCCAGTATCCACCAGATGTTCATATCCTCCCCATCCTGAGACTTTAAAACACGCTGCAACTTCGGTTTTGCATCCCACATACTAATTCAATTACAACGAGATAAGATGCTGAAATTAAATGCCCAGAATGTAAAAAATAAATAAGTTAATTCATGTTGGAATATTGAAGTCCTGACTTAACATATTTCCCTTCTTCCCTGGGAATGGGAGAGGGGAGAGTCCTGGTTTGCAGCAGCCCTTTGCATCCCGCCTGTCCCTGCTCCTGCCCGTGCTCTGCCTGACGCCTCCTCTCAGGGCTCAGCGATCGCAGCGGCCGTGTGAGGAGATTGGGAGCTTTGCTCCTGGAATTATCAGTGCTCAGCCAGAGCTGGGGGTCGTGCTGAGCTCCCCGACCTCGCCGTATTATCGTAAAACAATCTTTGTGCAGGATCCAGCAGCCTCAGCAGTTCCTGTAGGATGTCATACTCCAAGTATCTGGGGGTCTGCCTTTATTTAGAACCATTTTCATTCAAACTCTTGCAAATTTGGGATGGTGTTTTGCTTCCGGATTGAAGTCAGGTTTGGGCAGCACCTCGGCTGTGTGGACTGTTTTTTCAGATTTTTGTGGGTGCTTGCAGAGGAGCCCGAGGGGATGGTGCCCGCCGAGAGCTGGAGTCCCTCCCGCATTACAGCAGCGGCTGCGATCCCGCCCGCTGCAGCAGCCCGGCGGTGCCCGGGCTCCGGGAGCAGCAGCAGCGGCGGCTGCCCAGGGGCCGGGAAGCGCCCCAGGAGCTCCAGGCTCGGGCACCTCGGGAGCAGGTCCGTGTCCCGGCGGGCAGAGCCCCCGCCCCCGTGCCCAGGCCGTGGGGAGCAGCCCTGGGCAAGGGCTGGCGGGCGGAGAAGGAGAGCTCCAGCGAGCCGTGTCTGGGTCCTTTTTTTCCCCCCCATTAGTGTTGATAAAGAGGCGTACAACCACCACAGTGCGACGCTGCAGACCGGAGCGCGGCTTGAGGAGCCCCTGAGCTCCGGGGAGCGGGGATCGGGCCCGGGGCTGCGGCGCCGCGGGGCAGCCGCCTCAGGCCGCGCCGGGCACGGACGGCCCGGGCCGGGCCGGTCTGCGGCCCAAGCACCGCGGCCAGCGCCGGGCTCCGCTGTGCCCGGCCCAGCCCCGGGAGCCCCGGGAGCCCCGGGAGCCCCGGGAGCCCGGCCTGGGGAAGCCCAGGAGCAGGTTCACCTCCCTGCAGCTGTGCCGATGGCACCGGGGCACTGCAGGGCACAGCAGTGGCTGCGACAGGCTGCCCAGACCATCTGTGGAAGTGTTCAAGTGTTCCCTGAAAGTGTTCAAAGCCAGGTTGGACAGGGCTTGGAGCAGCCTGGTCTAGTGGAAGGTGTCCCTGCCGTGGCAGGAGGTTGGAATTGAATGGTCTTTAAGGTCTGTTCCCACCTGGCCATTCTGTAATTGTATGATGCACATGAACATCCCCCCTGCCACAGACCCAGGCAGAGCGAGGGCCCCACCGGATCTGCTCCCACCCCCTCGCTGCGGCCGCCCCACACCACTTAAGAGCTGAGAAATTGTGAGCGTATTGAACGCCGAGTTTCACAGCCCCAAGCTGGCAGAGCTGCTTCTGTAACCGATAAAGTGGGAAACTTCACAGCACCGAGTGATCCTCGGATTCACACCTCCACATGTGTCACAGTCTGGTGTTAATGTACTTGGAGCAATAACATACAACATGGGAGAGCACTGGCTGGGCAACACAACCTGCCAGTTTTCCCCGTGCTGGCCATGCTTTTTGCTTGTTTGTAATGACAGAGAGTGAACGGTGGCAGTGCCCTGCCCCAGTACCAGCACCCCCATCACCTGCAGAACAGCCCCTTCAGCCAGGTGCACGTGGGGCTCATGGTCCATGTACCTTCCTTCTGTGGGTAATGCTCGTCTGTGGCTTTGGCATCTCCCCTCATTAATGAAGCAAGAGGACTAATATTTACCGAGAAAAATGGCTCTAAGCCAAAGGAGGGTGGATTTTAATTGGATGTTGGGAAGAAATTGTTCCCTGTGAGGGTGGGCAGGCCCTGGCACAGGGTGCCCAGAGCAGCTGGGGCTGCCCCTGGATCCCTGGCAGTGCCCAAGGCCAGGCTGGATGGGACTTAGAGCAGCGTGAGACAGTGGAAGGTGTCTCTGCCTACGGAAGGGGGTTGGAATGGGATGGGCTTTGAGATCCCTTCCAACCCAAACCAGTCTAGGATTCTATGAGAAGATGTCCTAACCCAAACAGAGGGGAACTGGTTTCACCCACAGGAGCCTGGGCATGTAGAGGGAGCAGGAGAGCCCCGGTGCCGTGGCCTCCAGGCTGCCACCAGCCCTGCTGTGGCTGGAGCAGCCTCCGGTACAGCCACGTCTTTGGGAAAGAGCCCTGTGGGCGTCAGTGCTCAGGGCAGCTGCCAAACCCGCTGTGCTGGGAACATGGGGGAGGGGGCTGCTCACGACAGGCACCTTGGGAGCCCAATCACACCAGGGTGTCCTGGGAAAATAAATATTTATGAGGAGAAGACACAAATTGCCAAGTTATTCTGCAAATTATCAGAGAGCTGGAACATATTGTGGAAGGAAAAGGTATTTTCTGAAAAGACCTTTCAAGCACAATGCCTCATTCTTTGCAATGTTCATCTTCAAAAACCAAGAATGGGGAAGGATTAATGGTCCAGGACCCTGCGAATTCTCACTTCCCAGAACAAAGAACAAAGATGTAAAGCCTGTCTTCAAATGTCCCTGTTTTCTACAAAGGAATATAATTTTGCTTCTGTCATCATTTCAAGAAATACTTTCTCCACAATGATTTCTCTTCCAAAGTCAAAGAGTTGAAATCTTGCAAAAAAAAAAGAGGAAGAGAAAAAACCCCTTGCATTTTCTGGAAAAAAAAAAAAAAAGAAAAGACACCCGGCAACACAGGCTCTTATTTTGCTGGCAGAGGCAGAAATCACTTGAAACAAGAAGAAAGGAGAAGCTGAACATGTTTCAATTAAAAAAACATTATTAGCTCACAAAGGAAGAGATAAAAAAGGCTTTGCTCTTCAGGAGAGCGATGGGGCTGCCTGCTGTCAGCAGTGCGCTCTGGGGAGGGCTGGAGAGGCCGTGGGGCCGGGGGAATGGTGCCCACTGCCTGCCAGGACATGGCTGGCTTGGGACTAGGAATGCTCCAGGCTGTGTCTTGGCCCTTCCCTGGCATTCCTCCCTGCTCAGCCAGGCTGGGAAAGGGAAAAATGAAATTGTTAGTTTGTCTGCATTTGGAGTTTGATTCCAAACACCTCTTGCTTGTCAGAGGCTGGAGGGGTGGAGGAGGCTGTGGTGCTCCTCAGGCAGCTATAGAGATGACACTGAGGAGTGGCCTTGGTGGCCCCACTGCCCCCATGCCCTGCAGTGGGGAGAGGCAGAGGAGTTTCTCTGCAAAACATTCCTTACATGTGCACGGGCGGATGAACCTTGAACCCACGGGGCTTTGCACCTTGAATATGTGGGGCTTTGGTGCGTGGGCAAAAAAACAGGTCTTGCTGCCAGGCAGAGCCCCTGCCTGATCACTCAGTGCATGTTCAAAAGCAGAATTATTTGGACTGAAAGGAAATTCAGATTAATCACAAAAAAATTTGTAAGAAATGAATCCAAATTGTTCTCACTACCCACACTAAGAGCAAACACAACATACAGAAGATGCTCTGGCAACATCATGCAGTTGATGGTCACCAGAGATCTAATTTTTGTGAATATCTCTTAATTTCCAGGCACTTGTTGTGTGCTTATAAATAAGTAATAACATCTCATCTGGAAACAGACACTTAGGAAATGGCATTTCTCAGGCTGCAACATTGCTATACAGAGAACACACTTTGAGGGCAACAATCTGACAAGTTAAATGCCTGGCGATGCCCATGGCTGTCCTGGCTGCCCATGAACTCAGTGGCTTTTGAACTTTACTTATTATGGATGATACAATGAACCTGACTGTTCCTGAGCAGCGAGGTACTGCTGAACATAATGAGCACCAGCGTGTCTAACCAGGGGTGACCTGCTCAGCTACCAAGCTGTCATTGTTTAGATGTTTCCCATACAAGAGTCACCATGTTAATCCATCATTTTGGACAGTGGCACTTTCAGGGATGACACCATCATGGTCATACAACACTAATTAGCTGTCACTGTCACATTACTCTTGGAGTTGTTGTCTCATGGAGGTGGCACATCCAGGAGGATGTGAGGTGTCAGCAGCCACAGCCCCCTTGTTCCCAGGAAGATCTGGGCTGATGCTGGTGTGTAGGAGCACCTGGGAAGGCGCAAGAGGAGTGCCCTGTTTCTGCTGCTTTACCAGTGAAATGTTTGGCTGCACTGGAGAGATGAAAAGCTGTCCCTTTTATCTGCTTTCCTCCTCAGAACATCTCCTCCACAGCCAACGTGTAGGGTCCCTCCATCCTGTTGGGAGTCACTTGTCCAAAGGCCTCATGTGCTCCGTGGATTGCTGTGTCTGGCTAAGGAATGAAGGATGGGTGTGAGCCACACACCTCAGCGTTCGTGGCATTCTCCTTGTCTGGCTGGGGATGGCTCTGGGGAAGCTGGGGCAGGAACTGTGGCTTGGTATAATGAATACAATTTAAATTCCCCTTTCCCTGTCCCTTTCCAACAAGAAGTCATCTGAATTTTTTTTCCCAAACAATATTTTACAGAGCGCAGCGTATTTCCTCTGTTCTTTCTGGATACTGCTTTTAAGATTTTACACTGTTATGGGATTGCAAAAGGGTCATTATGAACTTACACCTTAGGCTACAGGATAAATATATAATTACATAACCTACAGCTCCCTCCCTCCCTATCTCATAGAGCTGACCTGGCAGGTTCATTCTAATACTCTTCCTGAAACATTCGTTATGGATCTCACTCAAGTTTCAGAAATGGCAGCCCTCTTCAAGGCAAGAGAGGTGGAACCATCTCCTGTCTAGATGATAAACAGGACTTTTAATCTGATGTCCAGGTACCTGAGTAAAATTAATCATCAGCCTGTGGTGGAGGAAATGCTCCCATTTGCTTGGCAGCTGAGATATTCAACTCCTGCTTCATGAATTCTTTATTGTTAAATCTTATATATCATGTAAATTAACTATGAGTGCCTGCAGCTTACTAACAAGAACAGTGCAGGATTTCATGGTCGGTTCTCTCACCTCTGAGAGCTTGTGGTCAACAGCCACGTGAGGAAATTTAGACACATTTTGTGATTTCAGTTTGGATCACTTGTTCTTCCTGAAGCTTCTCTGGAATTTCATCCAGCTGTGACCTATTCAGACCCTTTGCTGTAGTTGCTCCTGTGGGACCAGATGGTTCTGAGTACTGAAATGGCCAGAGAGGTAACAGGGAAGGTCCCAGGTTGGGCTGGGAGGTGAGATGGAGTTCAGGCAGGACCAAGGGCCCCATCCTGGGCTGGAGGGAGCTCCGAGGCTTTGGATAGAGAAGGCATGGAGGTGGCTTGGGGTCACTATGGTCTATTTGTTGTCATCTTGGGGCCCTGAGAATTTGGGGTACAAGATGGGATGGTGTATCACAATATCTCAGACTGGCTGAGGTTGGCAGGGACCTCAGGCTGGCTGGTCCCTGAGCTGCATGGGGAGTTGACTGTTGAAACAGAAGAGCTCCATCAGCATCTTATAAACTATTGCCTCCCTGAAATACGGCACAAGATGTGATGTGTGCAGCTACAGCATCGGCTCCATGCGTCACTAGAAAGCCAGAGACACCTACGGATGCTGACAAGCAAAATTTTTAAACGGTGAGACCCACGGGAAGTGGCAAAACTGCCCTCGGTTTGGCTCCCTTCTCAAGGAGGCCATGCAGGTACCTGCTGTGAGCATTGCAGGGCTTGATGAAATTAATAAGTTGTCTGTTCAGGCAAGTGCCTCTCCAAGACACGGCATCCTGAGCACCCAGGTGTGAGGCTGTTGATGGGTTTGGAATAGAATTCAGCTTCATGAAGTCTTGGGGTGTTTGTTGATGCAGAGAGAGAACTCTGCCTTCTGGCTTGCTGTTAAGCCACTGCTTCTTCAGATGCACTCCTTACCCTGTGGTGTGTGTTAGCATGTGCTCTGTGCACAGCACTTTAATCCACCCAAGGGCAACAGTCCTGAACTAAAGGAGGGGAGGAAGATTAGGGATTAGAGGGAAATTCTTCCCTGGGAGGGTGGGCAGGCCCTGGCACAGGGTGCCCAGAGCAGCTGGGGCTGCCCCTGGATCCCTGGCAGTGCCCAAGGCCAGGCTGGACATTGGGGCTGGGAGCAGCCTGGGACAGTGGGAGGTGTCCCTGCCCGTGGCAGGGGTGGCACCGGGTGGGCTTTGAGGTCCTTTCTGACCCAAGCCCGTCTGTGACTCTCTGATCAGACATTTTCCCATCTTCTCAAAACCCTGTCTTTGTGTAGCAACTCCCCACGTTTGGATGCAGCTCCAGCTCCGTAGTAGGAGGACAGCTTCAAGGATAGAGGTAGTAATCTCCCTCCTTTTCTCTCTTGCTTATTGTTTTTTCTAACTGCCAACTTCATCTCGTCTCTGTACAGATAATTTCTGTACAATAAGCCTCGTGGAACAGCTTCAAGTGCTCAGTGTAATGACGGGAGCACTGAGGCAGCTAGGTAGATAATTTATTTGATTTCAAAATGCTGCCACATTTATACATGGAAAACTTTAAAGAAAATTAAACTCATTAAAAGCCCCCACATAAATTGTTTTTGCAACAAAGCAATTAAGAAATCTCGCCTCTCCAGCACGGTGGGCAACATTCTAAATAAAATAAAGCCCAAATTACTTTTTGCTGGAAACAAAGTAAGAGCTATCTCATGTGACTTAATAAGAAAAGGGGGTTTTAGAATTAATACTAAGATTTAGCAGCTTCCTTCCATATATGTTGCTAAGCATTTTTCTGAAATTGCCTTTGAACAAAAGCAAACAATGCAGAAGGATCACATCCATGAGAGAGTTTGGGGTTTTTTACCCAACTAAATTACAATGTTTTACAGAATACAGAAAAAGGAGTCAAGGATTTGATTTTCTTCCCCCAACACATGTGTGCAGAGGTTTGACAGGGTTTTGTTTGGATTTATTTTCATTATCTCAGCTTCAGACTACTCTTTAAAGCCCCCCCGTTTCTATGGGAACAAAGAAATAATGCCGAAGGAATGGACTGCAAAATATGGGGCCTGTCCTATAAATCCTGGGGAGCAGGTTTTTCTCAGACCAATGGTCCCTCTGAATGCTGAAACAGCTCCCATAAAGGCTTTCAGGATGGGCCCTGACATGGGAGGGTGACACGATGGCTGTGCCTGATGTCTCCGAGCAGCGCAGCAGAGGAGGTGATGCTGAGGGGGCTTGGGAGCGAGGTGGATGAAGGGGCAGGGTGGGATGCTGGCAGCCAGGGAGTGACCCCTGCCTAGGTACCTCCCTGGGGTGTGTGGCCACCTGTAGCTGCTCCTTCCTGGGGCTATGCTGGGAGCTGAAGGGGCTCTGCCGTGGTGCACCCCAGGATGGGTTCACAGAATGACAGAATCGTTTGGGTTGGAAAAGCCCTCTAAGATCATCGAGTCCAGCCGCTAACCCAGCACTGCCGAGTCTACCACTGACCCACGTCCCAAGGGCTGTTCCCATCCCCTCTCTCGTCCCGTGGGTGGGTGCTGTGGAGGGCCAGAGTGTCACTGTCCAGTGTGGTGGCACCATTAGAGCATCTCCCTGGGCTGTAAGAGCAAAGTCAGAGGGAGGATGTTGAACAGATCATTTATAAATTGCAGCTATGTAGAGGAAATATGAATCTACTGAGATGTTCCTACTGGATCGAGCTGTCCCTGCCCCTCTTGGGAAGACCCTGATGGAGAACCCCTCTCTTCTGGCAGGGTCTCTGATGCTCTAGAAAGAGCTGAAGAAGGACAGGACACATTGAGTTCCTCTTGGATCTCCACCAGCATCCCTCCCAGGTCCGATGTTTGTCTCAGCGTTGGGGAAGTGCTGTTGTGGGATGATAGGCTGCTCCATGCAGCACTGGAGCTCTGCAGACCTGATCCACACAGAAAAGCCTTCCTTTGGCTCTGTGTGTGACAAGGAAAACAGCTCCACAGGACAGGGCAGCCGGCTGTGGAGCGGGGAGCCATGCAGCCTGGGCTGTGCAAGCCTTTGGAAGATGTCCAGTCCCGTAGGGTCCCTCCCAAGCCTACTTAATTGCATGAAATAAGATGAAAAGACAGGCTAATGAGAAACCCCATCTGCCAGCCAGCTAAAATTAAGGCTGCCTTCTTCAGCGAAATGTGCTCAGATATCTGTATTCCTTTAATATCTCTTCAGATGGCCAAGCAGGTTTCAGACACGTAGCGGTGCTGCTCTCAGCTCTGATTTTTTCCTTAGTTTTCCTAGTTTGCCCCTGAACAGCAGGGGAAGTGGAAAAAATTGGCTGAAGGATTCTGTTTCAGCATGAACTTATTTAAGAGAGCATCAGCTCATAAAGCTGCCATCCAACCTGCTCATTATTACATTATATTACGTGATTCAATGATTCATGATATCAAATTGGTTACGGATGGATATAGCAGGTGGTCTCAGGGCACTTTTGAACTTGCTAGAAGAAACTGGGACAGAAATTCAAAAGAAGAGAATTTTCAGAGCAACCCTGAGGGTATTTGTATGGGGAAAGGAGATACATAGGGAAAGGTCTTTTATTTCACCCTGTCTGCCTAATGCTTCCATGAAACCTCTGTGCCCCGAAGTAGCTGATTTGTTTAGTTTACCTTTCTAATCACTCTCCCAGTGTTCAAGGGCAGAAGCTTCTTGCTGCAGAGGATTCACAACCAAGTGCCCATCCCCTGAAGGCTGAGTGGGAGGGGTCAGGTTGAGGAGGAGGTACAGCACAAAGGGTCTATAGGCAAACTCTGTCCCTCTGCGCTGTCATGAGAGCGGCAGCAAAGGGCTGAGCAGAGGGCAGGACCCAGGCCTCCCATCTGCAAGAAGGATGCAACACTAAAGCCTGACACGTGCCTTGCCACCTACAGCTGCATCTGGATGTGGGCTGGAGTTGTTACCCTGCACGCATCATCCCTCTTCTTATTGAAGCCCAGCCCAGCTGGTGAATGCAGAGACATTTCCACTTCTCTTTAACTGCCCAGTGTTGTACATCAGGAACCACTTGGCAAGTTGGCAAAAGTTCCAGCAGTGTGAAGTCATGGACAAGAAAGCAGAATCTATCAAAATCTAGAAACGAATAATTACCAAACAACTCGTAGTACTTGAAGACCATGCAAGGACAAGTTCTTAAAGCAAATTGCGCACATCTTTGGAAAACGTATTGATTTCGACCATGCCAATTGAGAAATAGATGTCTAATCACTGTTTCATGGATTAAGACTGAGGGAAAATGTATTTTTTCTCTCTCCACAACCTATTGTTCAAACAAAGTAGCCTCAGTTAATCAATCTTGTGATAATAGCTTTCAAGGCAACAGCATGATTGAAATTCATCTTTCTTTATTTTTCCATACCACAATGCAAAAAGAGCTGGGTAGGCAAGAATACAATTGCAGCAATCTAAATTGAAGTGGCAATTATTTTAGGGCTGGGTTTTTGGAGGTTTTGGTGGTTCTCTTTCAGAATTCAGGCTTTCTGCCATGTGAAAAGGTGTCTTTGAAAGTGATTAAGCCCAATTACCAATTGCAGACCTGACATCAAAGGTTCTGTCAGCTCTGGTGAATGACTGAAGTGATGAATGAGTGTGTACCACTGACTAGGGAATGATGTATCTGCCTGCCCAAGCAGTAGAAATTGACCTTAAATGTTTGATTTTACTTTGTCTTGAAGCAGGATCAGGAGCAGGGAGACACTTGAAGTCAGGGCTTCTGCTGCTGCTAAGTTCCAGATTTTTCCTGGATCAATGCTTTTGTGTCCTTCCTCTTGCCCCAGGATGGACCTGTGCAAATGAACCCCCCGCTGCTCGCCGAAGGAATCCACTCCTTGGAGGGGCTGGGCACAGGGGAGGGAGAAGACTTGGTCCTGCAGATGGAGAGGAATGCTGGGAGGAAAAGAAAACCCACTTAGAAATGAAAGCTGGGGTTAAAGTGAAGAACACTGGTGGAGCTGAGAGAGCCTGCACGATATGATAAGAACATGTTTTTAAGGAGTCCTCATTTTGGTGAAAATTAGTTTTGGATCCTCATCAGTGTATTCAGGAGAAAAATATGACTGTAATGTCTATAGAAGAGAGATAAAAAGGAGATCTGCTGAAGGAGAAGTAATGAATTTACACTTCCAACATCCATTCTGAGGTGCAGAAGATACATTACTCTACATTATGCCTATATTAGACTTAAGTAAATTTCATTACGAAAACAAGATTAGAGGAGAGCAGAGCAATTTGAAAACAGCCAGTAATTATATGATTGCTTAAAATAAAGAGCTTTCAGGGTTGTAATACATGTACTTTTGGATAACCACATATAAAATTCATATTAAAATGATGTAAAGGGACAGCATTAAATATACTACAGTGTAGGGTTTGGGGCTGCCTTTAACCCCTCCTGTCCCTCTCTGCTGGGCCACAATCCAGCTGCCTCGTGGGAAACAATGAGGATGAATCCCATTTATTGGGGGAAAGAAGTGGTACGGAAGCGTTTAGTGCAGCGGCAGAGGTTGTGATTGCAAACTGGCACCACGAGAGCAGCATTGCTCTCATTGTGGCTCTGTGCTCAGCACCCTGACAGTGCTCACACAGTGCCCGGTGCTCCTGCCCTGCTCATCACCAACCATTACTGCACCGAGGCCCCTCCACCCCAGCAACAAAGATGCCACAGTCAAAATAAGGCGCAGACACAGCTGGTCCCACATAGATAACCTCATCATGCTGATCTACCAGCCATCTTCTTCTCCAAAATGTTGCCTTGCAGAAATAATTCAAATCGTTGTTACGCAAAGTCACTTGGTACCAGTGTTGCACAGCGCTTTCTGCTTTCCGGCTGAGGTCCTTGCTTGCTAAAAAAGTATCTGCAATCATGTGTCAGAATGTCTGCTGTAGGACATGCACTTGTTAGCAACACACAGGGAACTTTATAGCTCATTTTCAGTCATCATTTTATGCAACCTGTGTCTATAAGTAGGGTGGAAAATGCAACCTGTTGATTCTTAAAATGCTGCTCCTGGAGCGTTACAAATCCTGGCTCCTTAGTGAAATGGACTGGCAGCCACTGCTAAAACACCGGGAAAGGAAGAGGGCGGGAGCTGGGCTGGAGCAGGGAGGGAGCAGCTCAGGGCCTGCTCTGCCCCTGAGGATGGGGACATGAGTCCCCTCAGGGCACAGAGGGGTCCCACTGCGGGGAGCGGGATGAGGGGACCACTACACCAGCTCTGTGAGCCTCTCCTGTCCAGGGCACCTGCCAGACTCCTGCAGAAAACGTTCCTGCCCAGAAACTGTGGGGAGCTGCCACAGATGAGCCCGACCAGCCTTTGTAGTTAATGTGCTTTCACAGGACCCAAGTACAACTCCAAGCATTTAAATTTGCACGTGTGTATCTTCCAAGTGACCTAACTGGGCCTTCTTTAATTAAATGCAAATTCTTATTTTCTCCAGTTTTATTCAGGAAAATTCTGGTTCAGATCACAGTAAAATCTAGCACTTCAGAGGAACAGGAAATAATTTAGAAAGAAGAATAAAATTTTATTGTACTTTAATTAAAAGTAAGGAACCTCCTGTCTGAGCAGATCCAAAAGGGCTGTAGGTTTGCATTAGGTGCTGATCTGCCTCAGGACCATATGGATCCTGCATGAGATGGACACACTTCAAAGGGATGCGTTCCAAGCATCCTCCTTTGTATCACTTGCGCACCTGAGCTGACATTTGAAAGGTTATAAATGCAGCTTAGCTCTCAGTATTTTTCCATATGAGGCACTTCAAATTTTTACTTTCCTAATGTTTTTACTTTTCCTCCTTGGCTCCTCTTGCTTCCTTGGCCTGAAGAGGAGTAGAGGCCTAAGAGCACAGTACTGGAGTAAAATATTGCTGGTGCAGTATTATCTGAGCTCATCTGGTTTAGGAGTTCCAAACTGATAGAGGGCCTTTTAAAATAATGTTGTTGGGCTGGTCTATAATGAAACGTGCAGGCTGAGATCCGGGCATCTCACGGGGCAGAGCCGTGCCCCGGCTGGGTGGGCTCTGCTGTGACCTACCTACAGCCTCTGGGGCGCGGTGCCCGGCGCTCAGGGGTGATGCACCACGGAGGGGATGACATGACAGCAGCAGATCTTCAGATCTCGCTGAATAATTTAACTCTGAAAAAATGAAATCAACCTTCCTCCCCTGGAAGCCCATAGTGGAGAGAGAGAGCACTGCAAGGGGGAAGGAGAGGAAAAACTGAGGTTTGAGAGAACCCAAGACACTATTTGAGGAACTTGAAGTATGTAGAACAGGTTATTTTTATAGTCTATTTAAATTTCCAGAATCTTTCAGTCAATCGCTGATATGCTGATATTTTCAAAACAGGAAAATTTCAAATATGATATTTAAACAATTTTGGCTACACCAGACTAAGGTATTTTATTATCCCTGCCAACTCCACAGAGGGGTCCAAGAGAAAACAGGTATCACTCTGAGTGCAGCAGCATCACAAAAAAGAATTTTGTTGTTTGAGGAGTCAAAAGCCAAAGCCAGCTCATTCCTTCCCTTTCATGCCAGAGGGAAGGTGTATGCCTTTACATACAGGTGAAGATCCAATGGGAAAAGGCTTTGTCAGAAGAGAGTACATTAGAGACACCGACAGTGACCCAGCTCTAACAGCTCCAGGGCTTCCTAACACTTGAGCAAGATCTCAAACTAAACTTGGGCTGAAAGGGCTAAAAGAGTTTTTCCAGTCTGGGTCCTCAGTGAGCCAGGACAAGTGTGGGTGACCAGCACAGAAATATTTTTAAAAATTTCATTTATTCCTTGGGGTACGTTGATGCAAAATGTTTGTACAAAGCCCATTTCCCCAAAAGGCACTTATAAAACAGATTCATGCCATGATGAACAAACACAGAAGATTGTAAAAATCACCCAAATGTGCGAAACTTATGAAAGTCCCAAAGAAATGAAAGGAAGACCTGACTGCAATAACACTTCAGTCAGCTCTGGTAAGTGCACTGCCTGCAGCAAATAGGCAGTTGCCAATATTTATGTTATTGCTCTCTGTCTTATTCTTCTGGGTAAGCCTACCCATCATTCCAGACTGACACCAGCAGTAAAACCCCCAAATCTGAGTGAAACTGAGAATCACTGCAGCCAGCTCTATTTACTACCTCTGGCTGTTAACAAATCACCTGTTCGATGCTTTGATTCACTCTCTTTGTAGGCACGTAATGTGGATTGACTGGTTTCCAATTCCCCTGGCCCCCCTTTTTAAAAATAAATACTCCTGTTCCTTTCCCAGCCCGCTGGGACATGCGAGAGCTCTTGAAGATAATCAGGAACGTAAGTGATTGCTTCCCTGAGTTCCCCAGGTTTGCCTGGGTAAATGTCACAAGTCTTCCTGCCTTTGATTAGCATGTCATTTAATTTAAATATTTATTGATCTTTTATCTCCCTATTTTGATGTGGGTTCCTGCCACCTTGCTGCAGAGATGTGAGTGACCAGCAGCAGAGCCAGTGGCCAAAGCCACGCAGAGCCATGTGTGCAGGAACAAGTCCTTCAGCAGTTTGGAAATTCACTCTTTTGTAAGACAGGCAGGTGCTGTGATTTTTCTGGTGAGAGATAAGGAGGTCATTGATAGCACGTCAGTTCAGCTCTATTACATTTTTAATTCCCTGAACGTTACAAATATTTTTTATACTTTCAACAACTCCTCAATTAAACATAACAGAAGATCTTTTGGGCAGTGCTTTCCAAACATGCAAACGTGGCTGTGACTTCATTCCAGCTATCCCATCCATGTGTGAGGCAGAAATCATGTCCAATAGTGTTTCCAGAGGAACTTTCCAGACCTTTTTATTCTCGTGTTCCACACTAACTTAGGAGGTTACTGGTGTGCAGTTGTGAATATCTTGGTTTTACTTAATTTTAACAAAGAAATTAATTTAATGGATTTTGGTATTTATGCAAGGATTATTAACAAGCAAAAGGATTTAATTTTCTACACAAGCTCTTGGCCCTTGCCTGTTGGAGAGCTAATTAGATATAGAGGGAAGTGTCCAGCAGGAAGGGCAGCTAAGGGAGGGATTGCCACTGAGGTTTTTGCCTCCATGTCTTTACCTTCTTTTGGTTCAAGAAATGCCATCAGATAAACTACAGATTCTGAGAGTGTCCAGAATGAGCAGGGACACTTTCTGTGTGCTCAGCAAGGTGGTGTTTACCAGCCCAGATGTCTCTTTGAGCTCCTTCTGCAGTAGCCTGAAAGTGCTCTTGGCCCTTGGTTCTGAAGGCAGAAATGGAGAAATACAATGACCTGAATCCTGGTGGTTAATTGCACACAGAGTGTTTTCTTATGTACTGTTCATTTCAATCTAAAGACATTGTAATTAACAAGAATTTTTAAAAAGGTTTTTTATGACCTACAGGCCTATAATTTCATGAATTTATGAAAATATCTGCTTGCATATGAAGCAAGAACAGAAATAAGAAGAGATCTTGACCTTTTGGGCTTTGATTGCCAAAGTACCATGAGATGAAAATCATGGAATCACAGAATGGTTTGGGTTGGAAGAGACCTTAAAGAGCATCTTTTTCCACCCCTCTGCATTATCCTAAGACTGAATGTGTAATTAGGACGTAACACCATGTCCTTTTGCTTCATACTCACTGATGTCTTAGTTATCAGGAATCACTAATGTGAGCTCTGCTTGAGTGAGGGCAGTGTTGTGGTCCTTGGGTGTCCAGATAATTTTCTTAACCTTGACGTTATCTATGAGACTGTAAAAGACCACAGCTCCAGGTCAAAGTAGTGTAAAAAGCATTTATCTTTCCTCTGTGAAAATTAAAAATATAAGAAAACTTAATTTTTCCTTCCAAGAGTGTGAGAATGGACACTGCCCCTCTCTGCTCCCTGCCCCATGTGATCCCACCCTACAGACCTGACACCTTGGGGGATCTGCCTGAAGGGCATGGCCAGGGGGTCACGGCTGACCTTGCTTGGCTCTGCACAGGGGCCAGCCCTAGTAGAGGATGTCCCCTGCAGTTACACATTGTAGACACTCGAACCGTTTTTATTTTGACTCACCCTTTCCCTCCATTCTGAGGCTCTAATGCAGAGCAGGACCAGGTTGTCCCGTGGTGCTGCACAAGCGCTGTCGTCACCGATGCCCAAACCTATTTTTAATGAAATCCCAGTGAATACCAGAGCGTTAGAGCTTCAGTTCCCAGGCATGGATTTCTGTGTTCAGCTGAGTCAAAATATAAGATAACAATCCAAGCGAAATGTGCCCCCAGCCCCAAAGCCCGGAATGCCAAGCTCCAGAGAAGGCAATTTAAAATGATTGCAGTTCTCCACCTAGACAGACCCATTTTCTAATTCAGACCAACAAAAGGCTCTTTCCTGATTTGTTTAGATCCTGTAATTGCAGAAGTCACTGGCAAATCAAGCGGAAAAGTGCAGAGGTGTGGGGGAAAGTCTTTCTATTGGAGAAACCCCATGATAAGTGATCTACTTGCAGTGCAGCCTGGATTTTTTTTATTAGAGTATTTACCATTAACTCTATCCCTAGTGGCCAATTACTGTCCTTTTATGTCTTTTTATTGTGAGACTCAGAGAACACTCTGCAAACAAACCCCGTCTGATATTCCTCGGCAATTATTCCTGTGATCACAGGCCTTTCTTTTCTTCTGTGTTTGCTGTGTCTGCAGAGCCCCATGGAGCTCTGTAGAACCTCACTGCTCCCTGGGGCAGTCTAGTCCCAGCACCAGCCTCAGCCCCAGACCCTGCTCCAATCTCAGTCTCAGCCCCAGGCTCTGCTCCAGCCCCAGCACCTCCCTCTGGCAGCTGCACTGTCACCCCAACGTGCACTGGAGGTACCAGGGAACCTTCCGGCTTCTGGGGCACCCTGGTATCAGCTCTGGCCAGCATCAGCCTTGTCCTGAATAATTTCCACCAGATCAGCCCAACCCAAACTCGGTCTGGAGCATGCTCAGCCCAGCCCAGGGCAGGTGGTTGGGTGCATCCCTACCTCTACCCGAGAGAAGTTCCTGGATTTGGGCTATAAAAGGGTTTTTCACTGGTTTCCTTTTCCCCACTATTGTCACCCACAGTGGGTGGGACAGTCTTAGAAGGAGGTTCAAATTATGTGGCACATCCTCTTCTCCAGATCAGTTGCCATCAGTTTGGTGGCAGGTGTTACAGGAGTAGTAAGATCTAAACAGACTTTTGGATATCAGTGACATTGCAACACGGAGAAAGAAAACTCTGTAAGTCTTTTAAAAACTGGTCTGATACATATTAAATTTAAAAATAAAAATCATTTTACTTAGTGCTGGCTTGGCCTTTCTGCTTGGCTAAATGCTGTTTGGATGCCCATTGCTATTTCTGTGAGCACCTGGGTGCACAATGTTCTGAAACAGGGCTGGTGCCTTCATCTGACACAATCCACAGTGTCCTCGAGCAGGTGCTGGGCTGCGGAGAGCCAAGATGGGGAGTGCTGGGGAGAAGGGAATAAACACCAAGCATGGAATTGGCAGGGATGTTCCTCTCAGAGGCATTGTGTGCGTGCTCGGTGAGGATACTGCACCTCAGCAGAGGTTGTGTTGCTGTTGCATTACAACCCTGAGCAGTGGCTGTGTAGTTGCATTACAACCCCGAGCAGAGGTTGTGGTGCTGTTGCATTACAACCCTGAGCAGAGGTTGTGTTGCTGTTGCATTACAACCCTGAGCAGTGGCTGTGTAGTTGCATTACAACCCCGAGCAGAGGTTGTGTTGCTGTTGCAGTACAACCCCGAGCAGCAGCTCGTTGCTGTTTGTTTTGCTGGTTGCACAGAGCTGTGTCTGTGCCACCACCTGGATGTCTCGGCGCTTGCCGCGCCTGTGGGCGGGAGGGAAGGGGGCCAGGCCCTCGGAGCGGCTCCTGACCATGACAGACGTGTTCAATAAAGTGGCTCAGCTGCTGCAGTGACCTCTCCACCTCGCTGCAGCTGATAATGAAGTTAAGGCACATCACATCTACATTTGGGAAACCGTCTTACGGGAACACGTCGATGTGTCCCTCCTCCACAGCCACCTCCTGCCCGGCTGCTCTCCCCGCCGAGGCACGGAGACGGAGTAGGCGTCTCTTAGGAGGATGATCACTGTTATCAGAGGGATGTCTCATTTTCAGCAGTTCAGCCTGTGCAGGCCCCAAAGGCTGCACAAGAAATGAGCCACTCAGGGCTGCGAGATGGGTCTGCTGGAGAACATTTATCTAAAATTTGTGCTCTTGTACAAAGCTAAACTGCAAAGTGCAGGAGAGCAGCAGGAGAACACCTTCCTCTCAGGGATGGGACTTAAATATTCACGCTCAAGAGCTGCCTTGGCAGATCCACTCTGACCTCATTCTAGTCTACATTCATATATGTTATTTTTGGGTTCCAAATTTTGACCTTGGTGATGGCAGATTGTGCAGAAATACTCTGTAAAGACAAATGCATATACATGAAGACAAATATAAAGTGCTGCAGCTGTTTGTCAGGCTGATCTGGCTTTTTGTGCACAGTGTCTATCAACTGTTACTCTTATTTTTTATTTTATCTTAGCAAAAAAATATTTTATGTTAACCAGCACTCCAACATACATAAAAAAGGACATTGTCCAGCCTAGCCCCCCCTGGCCCAAGCCCCCCTAAAAACCTAAACCCACTGAAGAATCCCACCCTTGCATATCACCATAGTTACCTGACAAAAACCCTGCCATGTGCTCAGGGAGACTATTACCGGTGAGGAGGTGTCGATATAGCTGAGATACTTTGTGGATTTAATGTGCACTTATGAACTATTCATGTTCAAAACAAAATACATAAAGAATGATAAAATACATACCCCAAAGCATTTTCCATTATGAAGTATCCAGCACTTCAGTACTCCTGTAATGTCTGGGCTCACAGATTGCAGGTCTATTATTTACAATAGCAAATGGAATTTAGAAAAACATTCCAGGAGGAAACATGCCTTTTTCAGTGTATTGTTTCAAAATGATCAGTTACTAACATGCATTTCAAGTCTATGAATTTATTTATTGTTGTCTTGAAATACTCTTTAAGATGGACCAAGAAAAGCAGCTCTGGTGTTTGTACCCCTGGGGAGGTTTTGGCAAAGTGCAAATAGTACAAAAAACAGTGGGGCCACAGGACCTGGACAGTGATTGTCCCCCTGTGCTGGCACTTCTTGAGGCACCTCGATTCTTGGGGCCAGTTTTGGGCTTTCTGCTGGTATCAGCATTGCTCATGGCCATGGTGGTCACATGAGCACCTGGAATCTCCGTGGTCCTGCTTTCAGCCTCCTGAAGCATCCCCTAATCCCTGTGGTCCTGATTTGAGTCCCCTGGGGCAGGGACAGGGTGCTGGTGATGCTGTGCCCCAGAGCTGCGGTGGTGCTGGTGGCTAGCAGCCCCCCCAGGGATGTGTCCTCAGTGCCACCCTGCACCTGGCACCTGGTGTGCCACCTCCAAGCATTCCCCAGGGCCCCTGCTGCAGGATGCTGTCCCCTTCCTGCCGACCCACTGCGGGACAGTCTGCTGTGTGAGGGACAGGCAGCCCTGCCACCATCCCGTGCCTCGTGCAGGCTTTTCACAGGGACTGAAGCTCACCTTTGAGGAGCAGCCATGCAACAACGCCGTGCTCTGATTTCATATCACAGCCTTGCTGCAAACTTGGGGCCTTATCTTGGCTTGGCAAAAACGTAAACAGCAGCAAGTCAACATAGCTCTGACAAAAGTGAGTTCTGAGCTGAACCTGAGATCCCAGTGCTGGAGCAGATTGTTTTGCAAATGTGTGATATGTGAGGAAAAGCTTCTAAAGATGAGCAGAACCAGAATTTCAGTTGAAGATAAACCATTTTGGAGGGGTGTGACTTGTATCCCCTTGTGGGGGATGCTTTCTGGGACCACAGGCCAACTAAGAGGGTGTTCAGGGAGAAGGCCACGAAGCAAACTGTCCCTGAAGGATCCTGGGCGAGTACCTGGAATCACCGCAGTTCCCAGATCCCTGGCTGAGAAATTCCATGTACGGTAATTGTAAGGAATACGACTCTGCTTGTCCTCACAGAAATAGGCACAGATTTGGTCCTGCTGGGGAGCTCGTGCAGACAATAAAGAAACCATTCATGATTGAAGTATTTTCAGAACAATCCCTCCTGAGACAGGGAGGCGGCGGGAGCTGCAGTGGTCTCATCCCTGCGATGCTCCTGAGGACTTGTACCACGGACTCATCTTCTAAAGATCATATTCTCTTTCCTGGTGGAAGATATCCCATCTGCCACATCAAATTTACTAACGGCGCTGCCGTGACCGCGAGCGTCGCTCTACATGCCCAGAATCCTGTTGTGAACTTCTCCTGCTTGATCTCCGGGCATGAGAGGATTTGCAGCCGCTTTGGTGTGCGGCTCCCTGGGCGCCGGGGCTGGGACTGCGGGACTGCGCTGCCTTTGTTCTGCCGCGGCTGGGAAGCCAGGAAAGTGCTCGTGCTCCCCATTCTCGTATCTAAACCTGGGGGAAGGGTAAATGCCCACCAGTTATGTGGTTTTGATCCTAGGCACTTGAAATCGGACTTAAAATTCATAGTTCTCCTTCTTGGCTCTTGCCCTAAATCCCCTGATGTGGGGTGGGATGGGGGTGTATTTTGACCTTTTTTGTTTTTTAATTTTAAATTGCTGTGTCTGTGCACTGTAAAAAGCAAAGCTTTTCGGAATTGTTCCTTACTCAATTGCAGGAGTGGGCAGCATGGCTTGACCTCTTACAGTGGAAAATCCAAGTGCAAATAATCAGCCAGAAGAACTGTGTGTGGCCAGAAATGGGAAGTGACCCTGAGCCTGTGTCCCCTCATCCAACCCTTTCTGTGCTGGGTGCTGCCCTGCAGACCGCAGATGCCTGTGGATAGGAAACAAGCACTCAGGAGGGCAGGGAGGGGTTCCTCAGCTGTGCTGAAGTCCTCCCTGGCACTCCCCACGCTGTGGGACCAGCCCAACATCCCCAGGGGCTCCCCCAGCTTGGGGCAGAAGCCAGCAAGTAGTTGGTGGGTCTGGCTTTTTGCTGACCTGGTGGGATGGAGGACTGATGCTGAGATTGCCCTCGGCTGCTGTTCACAGACTTTCCGCTCCCAGGAGAGGCTCCCAGGATTTTGGGATAGGGGAGAACATCCTTTCCAGGCACCATTTCTTGTGCCAGGAGGCAGGATCTGGGTGAGGAGCACTGTGGCTGGGACGGGATGGTGGGGCAGCCGTGTGTCAGGAAAGGACAGGAGAGAGCAGGGAGCTGGGGGAAACAGTGGGATCAGGGCTCCCCACACTGCCCCCAGCCCTGGCCCCTGCCCAGGGGTGCTGCTCCCCACGCCCCCTGGCCCGTGCAATCACTTCTTGCCAATGCAGCTCTCTGAGGTCACATTTAATCACCAAGGCCCAAGAACTTGCTTTACCTTTGCTGCTGCAAGAGGTAGTTAGCAATGGGAGGCCAGTTGGAGTTACTGGAATTAAAAATAAAAGCCATCTGAAATGTCTAAATATTGACTCTGCTTTCTGCCACTGGCATCAGGAAGGCTTCTCTCCCACCTCCGAGCACAGGACTGTGATTTCAGACGTGGATACAGCATAGCTCTGGTAATTAAAAATGGCATTCCTGCTAGAGCTCTTGTAACTGAGAAGTACTTAAAAGGAGCTAAAAATCAGACTGAAGCTGTTCCATTGTTTTTCTTCTCATGTTGATGCTGAAAACCTGGCAAGTCATTAAAGGTAAGGAGATGTTGCAGCAAAGCCTGTATCCATTGCTGGTTGAATCTATTGAAAAATAAAATGTACATTAAAGAGTTTTAACTTTATCCTAGAAAAAAATATTTTTTTTTGGCAATGTGAAAAAATGTTCCTGCAGCCTTTAATCTTTTCCTGTTTTACTTAACCAGCCCTGCAATAACTGCTGGTGGCAGAACCACCTCGTACTGTGAAAGAGGAATATGCAAATCCCCCACTGATCAATACTTTTACTGGAACAAAAATCTCTAAAGCTTACAATCAATTTAAAATATAATCCAAACCTTTTAATTTGATAAAGAGCCCTTTACCCCATCCTTCATGCAGGTACCTGTTCTTGTGTTCCAGTAAGGATTAATCAGCTTCAGGCGACTCCATGCTGGGGAGTGCTTCCCAGAAAGGCCCCACCTGCAGAGGGTGAGGTGCTTTCCACACACCACCCCACAGTCTGCAGGTTTTAAACAAAGCCTCTAATGATGCTGAAGTTGCTGCATGGCTGCAAAGCTCTGCCCATCTGTTCCCCTGTTTGGTTTTTGCTCATTATTCTCCAGGAAAGGTCTCTGAGGGCTTTCCCATCTCTGGCACCAGGGCATCACCTGGGTGGTGTTTGCCCAGCTCAGGTAGGAGAACGCCTTGCTCAGGGCACAGCTACTCCTCTCCACAAGATCCCCCACTGTGCCCTGGAAACACATGAGAGTGAATTGACACAAAGTATCTTACAAATCAATGTTGACTTTTTGTTTTCCCTTTGTTTCCTTGCAGGAACATACAGTTGGTTCACTTGTTTATTTTGGTATTTTGCTGGAAACTGGAGTGGAGATCCTGCAGATTGTGACTCTTCTGGTGACCTTTTGTGCCGGTGCAAGTCTGCTTTCCCAGGGAAAGTACAAGAGGGCAATTAAATCTCAGCCTGAGTCAGGGTGTCT
Source organism: Corvus kubaryi (assembly GCF_017639235.1). Lineage (NCBI taxonomy): Eukaryota > Metazoa > Chordata > Aves > Passeriformes > Corvidae > Corvus > Corvus kubaryi. The sequence continues at coordinate 25,870,639 of NW_024581108.1, read as the reverse complement.
TAACACATCACCTTCTGCTCTTTCTGACTGATGGTCACAGAGAGCAGCAAGAAAAGTTCTCTGTAACCTTCTACTTCCCATCATTCTGAGACTGCAAAACTGATGAGGTCAAATGGCTTCTCTTACAAAACACTGAATTAAGAATTAAGCAAGTCAGAATTATTTACTTCAGATTGGTGGAGATGCGAAAGAAATATAAAAATGATCTTGCCAAAGTTTGGCTTGTAAACTGAATCCTGCAGAAACACATTCTGCAAAACAGGCAGCAAAAAATGGATTGAAAACTCTGCTGCCACATTATAGCACAGCAGGTGCTTGGAGCAGCCTGGGAATCCAGTTCAAGGGTGGGATGGGGGGAGGATTTTAATGCAAATCCCAGAAACTTCAGGGTCATATTCAGGTTGTTTTTTGATTTCCATCTTTTTTCCAGTTTGAACAAACCTAAATAGTAGAATTTCAGAAAGCTCTTTGCTCCTGCAGGCTCTAGCAATGTCCCAGAGGAGCAGAAGAGCTGTCGGAGGCTTCCCTGGGGATCACGTCCTGCCCATGTCTGCTATGCCCACCATGGACACAAGGCCAGGGAGCAACAGAGGTGCTGGACACCATGAGGAGGTGGGAGAGGGCAGGTGTGAGCAGGACACAGTGATGGCTGGAGCGCTGGATGCCCAGTGTCCCCTGACAGCCCCGAGGGGCGCTGGAACAGCCCTTCCCCAGAGAGCCTGGTCCCTTCAGCCCAGGTCCGCAGAGCCTGTGTCACTCCTCCTGGTCCGCTGCCCATGGCCTGTCAAAAGTCACATCTGTGTCTATCACAATGCTTGGCCCAGTTTTGTCCATGGAGACCCCTTGGAAGCCAAGTGAGGAGCTGTTGCCACAGCTGCTGAAGGCAGCTGGTGGCAGCGGTCTGCTGCACCCACAGCTCCATGGGGCACAGCATGGAGGGGTGAGGGGCACACAGGGGGCTTGTCTGTACAGCCTAAAACACCCCAAAGCAGCACAGCAGCGCTGGGGTGACCTTGGTGCCTCTGAACCTGCAGTAGGGACTCGTTTCTCTGACACCACACTTGGGTGGGGCTTGGCCTGGAGAGCTGCCTGGATCATGTCTCCCACATCTCCCTGCTCCTCCTCAGCTCCCTTCTGCCACTTGCAGAAGCTTCACAAATGAGAGAATTACACAGCCCTGTGCAAACGCTCCTGAAAGCATCCCACATAGAAAATTCATCTCATTAATCAACCGCATAAACACCGGTGTACGCAGCCCGCCGGCTGCAGAGCGCCTTCTGTGCCTTTGGAAGTGCAGAAAAATGTGCAATAAGTATCAAATCTGTTTCCAAACAATTACGGGGAGAATGAAACTTCAGCGTGCTCTCAACAGGTTTATGGAAAACGTTGGTGTGTGATGAATGTTAAAAGCCACGTGCGCAGGGGCTCGCATCCCTCCGTGCATGCCATGATCTGCGGCAGGGCGGGCCATAAACGGGCTGGGGTCTCCTCTGGAGCACATGCAAATAATGGATGCTTGATCCCACGGATTCTCTGAATGCTGCTGCTTCTCTGTCCCTCATTTGTGCTGCTCCCTCTTGAAACTCAGTTAGCTGTGTTGGGAACAAGGTTAACCAGGTGTATTTGTGCGTCTGCATCCGGGCGTTCCCGAGCCATTGAATCCCGGCGTTTCCTGGAGGTTTTGTAAGTGAGAAAAAAACCCACTGTGTAATGTGTAAGATGACAAGATTTGAGTGTTCTTATCTGTCTCGTAATTCTTTCTCCCTCTGATAATGGCAATACATTTAAGAACCCAAAGAGACTTAACTAAAATTGCATCTTTTGTTGATAGGCACTTAAATAGCTTGCTTTTTTTTTAACAAGAAGCTATATGGAAGAATTATACTCGAGTTGCAATCAATAGTTCCAGGGAAAACAGATATTGGCTTTTGAGGCCAGGGTTCATTAGCCGGATTCAAGAAAGAGGTTGTATCCTAGCTATAAAGAACCTGCACAGAGAAGATGCAGGATCCCATATCTCTGATTCAGAAATGGCTTCAAGAATTTGGGAATAGGTTTCCCCACATGCACACACCCCCTTTGTGTGTGTGTCAAGTTGGACACACTAAAGCTGCAGCATCATCCTTGCACTGTGGGCAGTGAGGGGTGCTTGGGATGCAGGGAATGTTAATTCCCAGGACACTCCTAGTAGACAGGTCTCCCCTGTTTCTGCCCCATACTTTGGCCACAGCTGAAGTGATGACATTCTGGGTACTGCAAGGCAAGTGTTGCCAGGAAAATGTAATGTCCTACCAGTAAACCAGAGACAAACATCCAGGTATGTATGAATCAAAGAATCACAGAACCACAGAACCACAGACTGGTTTGGGTTGGGAGGGACCTCAAAGCCCATCCAGTGCCACCCCTGCCACGGGCAGGGACACCTCCCACTGTCCCAGGCTGCTCCCAGCCCCAATGTCCAGCCTGGCCTTGGGCACTGCCAGGGATCCAGGGGCAGCCCCAGCTGCTCTGGGCACCCTGTGCCAGGGCCTGCCCACAGGGAACCAACTCCTTCCCAATATCCCATCTGAATCTACCCTCCTGCAGCTTAAGGCTCCTAGGTATTTATTTGAAGCGTTTGCTTCCCTCCTCAGTGCAGCAAACAGCTTGCTCTGGTTATTTACGGCTCTGGCTCTGCAGCCTGACCCTCGTGGGAGACCCTTGGCCTGCTCTGCTCGCCGGACCCCGCTGCTGGGGCTGGGAGCCATTCTAGCATAAACACGTCTGTCTGAGCACCAAAATACATCTTCAGTCAGTACTGGGGCGTGTGACTGGAAATCTGCTCGCTGTTAATATTTTCACAGCACGAGTTGACCTGTAGATCATAAGAAGAAGAAACAAAAGGGATGCAAATATGGCCTCACTTATTTACAAATGTGATTAATTATCTGCAAGCAAATTTTGTTGTCACCGATCTGATTTCTGCTTCTCCTCAGACATGCTGAGCCTTTTTGTGTTCACACTGGCAAACACATAAACCCTCCAGTCAGATGACATGTGTCACTTAAGCCTACCCCAGATCAGGATTTGATGTGTGTCAACACATTTAAAGTTGTTAAATGTAAAAGGAGTTTCTCTGCAGCGCCTCAGTTGCCAAGGGAATGCAGAGGGTGTCATTGGCTTTTAAAGCCAAACCCAAACACTGCCGGGTTATCCATCTGATGGCACAAACACACTGGAATATTTATTTGATGTGTTCACAGGCTGATATCGATGCTTTAGCAATGTTCTGTGCCTGGGGGGGGGGGTCTGTGGGGAAAAGCCCCCGTGCTGGCCCTTGGGCAGTGCCTGCCCCCCTCGGGAGCTCCTGCCACACCTCCTCCGGCCTCAGCCCCCTGCGCGATTCCACCTCGTCCCCAGCTGGGTCCCTGCATTCCTGAGCATTGGGGCTGGGCTGAGCTGCTCCCATCAGGCTCCGTCCCCTGTGGGTGCCTGCTGCCAGGGCTTCTCCTGTGGGAGAAGGGCCAGGACCAGCACGGGAGTGTCCCTGCCCGTGAGAGCGAGAAGGGACACACAGAAAGGAGGGAATGAATTCTGAGCGTGGTGCCCTCTCCCTTTGCAAAGCCAACGAAACGTGGGCTTTTGACATTATCTTTCAGTTTAGTACTCTGCATTTAGAGCAGATTAGATTGCAAAATATTTGCAATCTGCCACTAATTTTGGAAGGGGGAGGGACATCTGCAAGGAGGGTGAGCCAGAAAGCCTCGCTCCGAGCAGAGCTTACGGGACTGCCACAGATATTGGGAAGGAATTGTTCCCTGGGAGGGTGGGGAAGGGCTGGGATGGAATTCCCAGAGCAGCTGGGGCTGCCCCTGGATCCCTGGCAGTGTCCAAGGCCAGGCTGGACATTGGGGCTTGGAGCAGCCTGGGACAGTGGAAGGTGTCTGATGATATTTAAGGTGCCTCCCAACCCAAACCAGTCTGTGATTCTGTGATTCTGTATATGGTATAGAATAAAGGGTAGCTGGGCTGCACCAAGGCATACAAACCTCGGGCAGAGGCAACAGGACTTGAGTGGATCAGCTCCATTTCTTCTTTCCACTGCACCCACACAAACCCACTGTGTTCACCACTGGCCTTCAAAGGGGGGCTGAACACTTCTACAATATACACATATATGCATCTTCCTGGCTGTGAGCAAATTACTGGAAGTGTTTTCAGGTGTTTCTTGCAATATTGTAACTGTTTCAGGTGTTGCTCCAAGATCCAGCTGAGATAGCTGCTCTTCCCAGTGGGGCCATTTTCACCAGCTTTAGCCTCTCCTGAGCAGCTGCAGGGCTGCAGTAGCTTCATGCTTCAAGCCTTGAGGAGGATCTCCCATTTGAAGTTCCAGTATTAATATTAATGAATTGGGAAATGATAATTTTTCTTCAAGTGGGTTTTTTTTTTGTGCCTTATTTCTTCAAATATATTTAATTTTCTGTATTTTCAAGCATTTAATCATTAAGCCTGAACGTCTGTCAGAGTCATACCTCATTCTCCTAATTTTCACTGGGGGAAGGCAGAGCTACAGACCCAGTGGGGCTGCAGGGATGGTCCAGCAAAGATAATTTTTCTTTGAGTGCAGAAGGAAACACTGACTCATGATTTACACATGGGGGATTTCTGGCCACCTGGTCCATATTACAGCGCTGCTTGTGGGTTTTTTGCTCTTATTTCAACATGTATTTCCAAAAGAGAATCATGAAACCTAAATGGAGAAGAAGAAGACATCAGGGCCGTGTTGTGAGATTTTACACACATAAAAGCCCTGAAGCGCTGCTGTGTAAAACTCATTGGTTTCACTTCACAGGGGCTGTGACAAGATTTGCTCTGGCTTTTGATCCCCATCAGACTGTCCCCTCCCAGTGGTCTGGGAGACTCAGGACTGAACTCAGTTTCTATCTCAAGGCCAAATTTAATCAAGTTCTGTCAGTTCAGACACCTCTGTCATCAGCTGTCCCTCAGACTGCCCTTTTCAGAGGTTTTCTTCACAAAATCACATCAGTTTCTTTCTGCCATAACAACTCATTTCTAGAGATTTTATGGACCTAGGTTTAAAGAATTTTGAATTTATAGCAAAAGATCAAGGACATTTGCATGACACCATTGCTAGTGTTTCAGCCTGCTGTGAGGGCAGTTTAGTCACAGAGTGTGTTTGTGCTCAGCAGGGAAAGGCTGCTCTGCAGATCAGCTGATCCCTGGAAAATCAAGCCTAAATAGCCATGGAAATTCCTGAATTTCCTGATTATGGGTCTGTGATGCAATGCCTAATGTTATATTTATATATGGGATATCATTTGGTAGGTTGTGCAATGGTGGACATGTAGATCCCTTATGGATTTCCTACCTGTTCCCCCTTCTCTGCAAGGGGAGCTGTTGTGCTGCTGGACTGAGGGGACTTTGGACAAGGGCCTGGAGTGACAGGACAAGGGGGAATGGATCCCACTGCCAGAGGGCAGGGCTGGATGGGATATTGGGAAGGAATTGTTCCTGTGAGGGTGGGCAGGCCCTGGCACAGGGTGCCCAGAGCAGCTGGGGCTGCCCCTGGATCCCTGAAGTGTCCAAGGGACACCTTCCACTGTCCCAGGAGCAGCCTGGGACAGTGGAAGGTGTCCCTGCCCCTGGCAGGGGGTTGGAATGGGATGGGATTTAAGGTGCATCCTGACCCTAACCAGCTTGTGATTCTACACACCTGCCAAGGGAGGGGATAAATCAGTCCAGTGACCTCCCTTTTTCCTGTTCCATCTGCCAGCCTAATCCAGCTACGAGCTGTTCTGCAGTGACTGGTAACTGAGGTGTAACTCAAGCCATGTAAACATCGTGGTGGGATGTGGGGTGTGGGATTGCCCGGGATCTGGCTCCATGTTACACTGCTGTCTCCACCTGAGAGTCTGGCAGAGCGGGACTGATGGGAATCACGTCTGGAGAGCTGCCAGCTTGTTACCTGGTCTCTGGTCTGGCTGCCAGGAGAGGTGATGCTGAAGAGAAGCTGCTGGAAAGGAATAGGGAAGTTTTTAAGTCAAAGATGTCAAAAGAGACAGAAGAGGTTCGCAGGCGGCAACTGGGTGTTTTCCAGCCAGAATAACCTCGTGGCACTCATCAGACAGCCTGAGTGCAGCTTTTAATGAAAAATTCATATTGTTTTCCAGAGAAAATGGTTTTTCTTTTTTCTGCGTTTTTGTTTGCTCTCTGGGATATTATCCTCAGATATACTCAATCACCTTCCCAGGAAAAGGCATTGCCAAGGCGCTGCGCTGAGGTGCTGCTCCAGCCCCTCTCCCGCCGGGAACAGCGGCGATGCGGAGGGGTAAACACGGCGCATATGCTCAGCCATGGCTGAGACACAACACAGCTGAGCACGGAGAATTAAGGCTTCAAGACTCATGAGAAGAGGAAGAGCCTCAGAACACAGATGACAATTCTGTGCTTTTGGAAATTTCAAGAAAGCTTCAGCAATCACACTGCTGAAAAAAAACGTGGCTTCTGGAAGGTTTGGGAGAAAGAGAAGGGAGTGGCAAGAGAGGGCAATACAGGAGGGCACTTGGCACCACGTGCTGAACAGCCATGAGAAATGAGGAGGAAAGGGCTGGAAATGCTGCCCTTGTGCCCAACAGAAACAGCAGTGGAGGCATGGACAGCATGATGGACACCAAGGGATGCCCACAGGCCCTTAGGGAACAGAGAAGAACATGGGAGCTGAAGATGCTGACGATGCCAGTTGGTAAAATTAAAAACAAGGGAGGAAATTATCTGCAGGTCTCAGTGACAATCAAAGTCCTGCCTTACCTGCGCAGGGCCAGTAGTGCTCAGAAGCACTTGCAGTGACATGATTGGATGGCTCGTACGTAGGGGAATTAAATTAACTTAGTTGAATACTCCAAGCCATTAATAATAATTTTTAACAAACCCTGGAACAATAGGTCGTTCCTAAGGAGGAGAAATTACATTACTGTCTGTGCTTAAAAACTTCTTATAACCAATGACCAGTTGTCAGGCCCAGAAATAATAATGGAAAAACTCGTGTGAGAAATCTTCAGTAATGAATTCTTCAGTTCCGTAGTGCAATTAATGCCAAACAAAGTGGTTTTATGGTGCAGAAGCTTTACAGACATTTGCCATGGGAGATGATAACTTTGCTGGCTGAAAACAGTTTTCCTAAAATAATTTGACTCACTGCCCTAGGAACTTTGAAAAACTGCCTTATACCCAGTAACGCCTCAGAAATTAAATGGATTAAAAACAGTTAAATGATCGAAAAATGTAATCAGACTGAGGAAGTCATCAGTCTGGGGCATGTTCCTAGCAAGTTGCCATAGGGATCTCTCCTTGACGCAATCCTGCCTTGCGGAGGACAACGTCAGCGGGCGCTGATGGTGGCTCAGCCACATGGAGCAGCCATGGGGGCTCGTGGGGAGCCCAGCCCTCGGCATAGGTGTGGGAACGATGAGAAATGTGCCAGCAGGAGGGAGGTGATGTCCAGGAACACAGTGGGAGTGAAAATTTACAAGAAAGGTGTGAGGAAGACCCAGGAAACTACAAACCTGTGAGTTTGACCTCAGCACCTGGGAATACGATGGAGAAGGTGCAACTCCAGAAGAACACTGGGTGCTGCTGGGTGATATTTAAGGGGAAATGAAGCCATCAGGCACAGGGAAGTCCTCCAGGGATGTCTGAGGGGCAGCAGGGCAGCTTCACCACTATCCACAGGTGCTCCATTCTGTGTGCACTGCCCAGCCCGTGTGCACTGCCCAGCCCATGAGTACTGCCCAGCCCGTGTGCGCTGCCCAGTCCGTGTGCGCTGCCCAGTCC